>NC_091145.1:31173247-31490173 GCF_041381155.1 Argopecten irradians | reverse complement strand
TTAATATAGATTGATAAATCCTTGATAGAAAATCCTTGGCTTCATTCAGAACAATGACTAACCTTAATATAGATTTGATAGAAATCCTTGGCTTCATTCAGAACAATGACTAACCTTAATATAGATTTGATAGAAATCCTTGGCTTCATTCAGAACAATGACTAACCTTAATATAGATTTGATAGAAATCTTGGCTTCATTCAGAACAATGACTAACCTTAATATAGATTTGATAGAAATCCTTGGCTTCATTCAGAACAATGACTAACCTTAATATAGATTTGATAGAAATCCTTGGCTTCATTCAGAACAATGACTAACCTTAATATAGATATGATAGAAATCCTTGGCTTCATTCAGAACAATGACTAACCTTAATATAGATATGATAGAAATCCTTGGCTTCATTCAGAACAATGACTAACCTTAATATAGATTTGATAGAAATCCTTGGCTTCATTCAGAACAATGACTAACCTTAATATAGATATGATAGAAATCCTTGGCTTCATTCAGAACAATGACTAACCTTAATATAGATATGATAGAAATCCTTGGCTTCATTCAGAACAATGACTAACCTTAATATAGATATGATAGAAATCCTTGGCTTCATTCAGAACAATGACTAACCTTAATATAGATTTGATAGAAATCCTTGGCTTCATTCAGAACAATGACTAACCTTAATATAGATATGATAGAAATCCTTGGCTTCATTCAGAACAATGACTAACCTTAATATAGATATGATAGAAATCCTTGGCTTCATTCAGAACAATGACTAACCTTAATATAGATTTGATAGAAATCCTTGGCTTCATTCAGAACAATGACTAACCTTAATATAGATTTGATAGAAATCCTTGGCTTCATTCAGAACAATGACTAACCTTAATATAGATTTGATAGAAATCCTTGGCTTCATTCAGAACAATGACTAACCTTAATATAGATTTGATAGAAATCCTTGGCTTCATTCAGAACAATGACTAACCTTAATATAGATTTGATAGAAATCCTTGGCTTCATTCAGAACAATGACTAACCTTAATATAGATATGATAGAAATCCTTGGCTTCATTCAGAACAATGACTAACCTTAATATAGATATGATAGAAATCCTTGGCTTCATTCAGAACAATGACTAACCTTAATATAGATATGATAGAAATCCTTGGCTTCATTCAGAACAATGACTAACCTTAATATAGATATGATGAAATCCTTGGCTTCATTCAGAACATGACTAACCTTAATATAGATATGATAGAAATCCTTGGCTTCATTCAGAACAATGACTAACCTTAATATAGATTTGATAGAAATCCTTGGCTTCATTCAGAACAATGACTAACCTTAATATAGATATGATAGAAATCCTTGGCTTCATTCAGAACAATGACTAACCTTAATATAGATTTGATAGAAATCCTTGGCTTCATTCAGAACAATGACTAACCTTAATATAGATATGATAGAAATCCTTGGCTTCATTCAGAACAATGACTAACCTTAATATAGATTTGATAGAAATCCTTGGCTTCATTCAGAACAATGACTAACCTTAATATAGATATGATAGAAATCCTTGGCTTCATTCAGAACAATGACTAACCTTAATATAGATATGATAGAAATCCTTGGCTTCATTCAGAACAATGACTAACCTTAATATAGATATGATAGAAATCCTTGGCTTCATTCAGAACAATGACTAACCTTAATATAGATATGATAGAAATCCTTGGCTTCATTCAGAACAATGACTAACCTTAATATAGATATGATAGAAATCCTTGGCTTCATTCAGAACAATGACTAACCTTAATATAGATATGATAGAAATCCTTGGCTTCATTCAGAACAATGACTAACCTTAATATAGATATGATAGAAATCCTTGGCTTCATTCAGAACAATGACTAACCTTAATATAGATTTGATAGAAATCCTTGGCTTCATTCAGAACAATGACTAACCTTAATATAGATATGATAGAAATCCTTGGCTTCATTCAGAACAATGACTAACCTTAATATAGATATGATAGAAATCCTTGGCTTCATTCAGAACATTGACTAACCTTAATATAGATATGATAGAAATCCTTGGCTTCATTCAGAACAATGACTAACCTTAATATAGATTTGATAGAAATCCTTGGCTTCATTCAGAACAATGACTAACCTTAATATAGATATGATAGAAATCCTTTGCTTCATTCAGAACAATGACTAACCTTAATATAGATTTGATAGAAATCCTTGGCTTCATTCAGAACAATGACTAACCTTAATATAGATATGATAGAAATCCTTGGCTTCAGGTAATTCAGAACAATGACTAACCTTAATATAGATTTGATAGAAATCCTTGGCTTCATTCAGAACAATGACTAACCTTAATATAGATATGATAGAAATCCTTGGCTTCATTCAGAACAATGACTAACCTTAATATAGATATGATAGAAATCCTTGGCTTCATTCAGAACAATGACTAACCTTAATATAGATATGATAGAAATCCTTGGCTTCATTCAGAACAATGACTAACCTTAATATAGATATGATAGAAATCCTTGGCTTCATTCAGAACAATGACTAACCTTAATATAGATATGATAGAAATCCTTGGCTTCATTCAGAACAATGACTAACCTTAATATAGATATGATAGAAATCCTTGGCTTCATTCAGAACAATGACTAACCTTAATATAGATATGATAGAAATCCTTGGCTTCATTCAGAACAATGACTAACCTTAATATAGATTTGATAGAAATCCTTGGCTTCATTCAGAACAATGACTAACCTTAATATAGATATGATAGAAATCCTTGGCTTCATTCAGAACAATGACTAACCTTAATATAGATATGATAGAAATCCTTGGCTTCATTCAGAACAATGACTAACCTTAATATAGATATGATAGAAATCCTTGGCTTCATTCAGAACAATGACTAACCTTAATATAGATATTTGATAGAAATCCTTGGCTTCATTCAGAACATTGACTAACCTTAATATAGATTTGATAGAAATCCTTGGCTTCATTCAGAACATTGACTAACCTTAATATAGATATGATAGAAATCCTTGGCTTCATTCAGAACAATGACTAACCTTAATATAGATTTGATAGAAATCCTTGGCTTCATTCAGAACAATGACTAACCTTAATATAGATTTGATAGAAATCCTTGGCTTCATTCAGAACAATGACTAACCTTAATATAGATTTGATAGAAATCCTTGGCTTCATTCAGAACAATGACTAACCTTAATATAGATTTGATAGAAATCCTTGGCTTCATTCAGAACAATGACTAACCTTAATATAGATATGATAGAAATCCTTGGCTTCATTCAGAACATTGACTAACCTTAATATAGATATGATAGAAATCCTTGGCTTCATTCAGAACAATGACTAACCTTAATATAGATATGATAGAAATCCTTGGCTTCATTCAGAACAATGACTAACCTTAATATAGATTTGATAGAAATCCTTGGCTTCATTCAGAACAATGACTAACCTTAATATAGATTTGATAGAAATCCTTGGCTTCATTCAGAACATTGACTAACCTTAATATAGATTTGATAGAAATCCTTGGCTTCATTCAGAACATTGACTAACCTTAATATAGATATGATAGAAATCCTTGGCTTCATTCAGAACAATGACTAACCTTAATATAGATATGATAGAAATCCTTGGCTTCATTCAGAACAATGACTAACCTTAATATAGATTTGATAGAAATCCTTGGCTTCATTCAGAACAATGACTAACCTTAATATAGATTTGATAGAAATCCTTGGCTTCATTCAGAACAATGACTAACCTTAATATAGATATGATAGAAATCCTTGGCTTCATTCAGAACAATGACTAACCTTAATATAGATATGATAGAAATCCTTGGCTTCATTCAGAACATTGACTAACCTTAATATAGATATGATAGAAATCCTTGGCTTCATTCAGAACAATGACTAACCTTAATATAGATATGATAGAAATCCTTGGCTTCATTCAGAACAATGACTAACCTTAATATAGATTTGATAGAAATCCTTGGCTTCATTCAGAACAATGACTAACCTTAATATAGATATGATAGAAATCCTTGGCTTCATTCAGAACATTGACTAACCTTAATATAGATATGATAGAAATCCTTGGCTTCATTCAGAACAATGACTAACCTTAATATAGATATGATAGAAATCCTTGGCTTCATTCAGAACAATGACTAACCTTAATATAGATATGATAGAAATCCTTGGCTTCATTCAGAACATTGACTAACCTTAATATAGATATGATAGAAATCCTTGGCTTCATTCAGAACAATGACTAACCTTAATATAGATATGATAGAAATCCTTGGCTTCATTCAGAACAATGACTAACCTTAATATAGATATGATAGAAATCCTTGGCTTCATTCAGAACAATGACTAACCTTAATATAGATTTGATAGAAATCCTTGGCTTCATTCAGAACAATGACTAACCTTAATATAGATATGATAGAAATCCTTGGCTTCATTCAGAACAATGACTAACCTTAATATAGATATGATAGAAATCCTTGGCTTCATTCAGAACAATGACTAACCTTAATATAGATATGATAGAAATCCTTGGCTTCATTCAGAACAATGACTAACCTTAATATAGATATGATAGAAATCCTTGGCTTCATTCAGAACAATGACTAACCTTAATATAGATATGATAGAAATCCTTGGCTTCATTCAGAACAATGACTAACCTTAATATAGATTTGATAGAAATCCTTGGCTTCATTCAATGAACAATGACTAACCTTAATATAGATATTGATAGAAATCCTTGGCTTCATTCAGAACAATGACTAACCTTAATATAGATTTGATAGAAATCCTTGGCTTCATTCAGAACAATGACTAACCTTAATATAGATATTGATAGAAATCCTTGGCTTCATTCAGAACAATGACTAACCTTAATATAGATTTGATAGAAATCCTTGGCTTCATTCAGAACAATGACTAACCTTAATATAGATATGATAGAAATCCTTGGCTTCATTCAGAACAATGACTAACCTTAATATAGATATGATAGAAATCCTTGGCTTCATTCAGAACATTGACTAACCTTAATATAGATATGATAGAAATCCTTGGCTTCATTCAGAACAATGACTAACCTTAATATAGATATGATAGAAATCCTTGGCTTCATTCAGAACAATGACTAACCTTAATATAGATATGATAGAAATCCTTGGCTTCATTCAGAACAATGACTAACCTTAATATAGATTTGATAGAAATCCTTGGCTTCATTCAGAACAATGACTAACCTTAATATAGATATGATAGAAATCCTTGGCTTCATTCAGAACAATGACTAACCTTAATATAGATATGATAGAAATCCTTGGCTTCATTCAGAACAATGACTAACCTTAATATAGATATGATAGAAATCCTTGGCTTCATTCAGAACAATGACTAACCTTAATATAGATTTGATAGAAATCCTTGGCTTCATTCAGAACAATGACTAACCTTAATATAGATATGATAGAAATCCTTGGCTTCATTCAGAACAATGACTAACCTTAATATAGATATGATAGAAATCCTTGGCTTCATTCAGAACAATGACTAACCTTAATATAGATTGATAGAAATCCTTGGCTTCATTCAGAACAATGACTAACCTTAATATAGATTTGATAGAAATCCTTGGCTTCATTCAGAACAATGACTAACCTTAATATAGATATGATAGAAATCCTTGGCTTCATTCAGAACAATGACTAACCTTAATATAGATATGATAGAAATCCTTGGCTTCATTCAGAACAATGACTAACCTTAATATAGATATGATAGAAATCCTTGGCTTCATTCAGAACAATGACTAACCTTAATATAGATATGATAGAAATCCTTGGCTTCATTCAGAACAATGACTAACCTTAATATAGATTTGATAGAAATCCTTGGCTTCATTCAGAACAATGACTAACCTTAATATAGATTTGATAGAAATCCTTGGCTTCATTCAGAACAATGACTAACCTTAATATAGATTTGATAGAAATCCTTGGCTTCATTCAGAACAATGACTAACCTTAATATAGATTTGATATGAAATCCTTGGCTTCATTCAGAACAATGACTAACCTTAATATAGATTTGATAGAAATCCTTGGCTTCATTCAGAACAATGACTAACCTTAATATAGATTTGATAGAAATCCTTGGCTTCATTCAGAACAATGACTAACCTTAATATAGATATGATAGAAATCCTTGGCTTCATTCAGAACAATGACTAACCTTAATATAGATATGATAGAAATCCTTGGCTTCATTCAGAACAATGACTAACCTTAATATAGATATGATAGAAATCCTTGGCTTCATTCAGAACAATGACTAACCTTAATATAGATACTATTTCAGAACTGATAGAAATAGATGATAGAAATCTTGGCTTCATTCAGAACAATGACTAACCTTAATATAGATTTGATAGAAATCCTTGGCTTCATTCAGAACAATGACTAACCTTAATATAGATATGATAGAAATCCTTGGCTTCATTCAGAACAATGACTAACCTTAATATAGATATGATAGAAATCCTTGGCTTCATTCAGAACAATGACTAACCTTAATATAGATTTGATAGAAATCCTTGGCTTCATTCAGAACAATGACTAACCTTAATATAGATTTGATAGAAATCCTTGGCTTCATTCAGAACAATGACTAACCTTAATATAGATATGATAGAAATCCTTGGCTTCATTCAGAACAATGACTAACCTTAATATAGATATGATAGAAATCCTTGGCTTCATTCAGAACATTGACTAACCTTAATATAGATTTGATAGAAATCCTTGGCTTCATTCAGAACATTGACTAACCTTAATATAGATATGATAGAAATCCTTGGCTTCATTCAGAACAATGACTAACCTTAATATAGATATGATAGAAATCCTTGGCTTCATTCAGAACAATGACTAACCTTAATATAGATTTGATAGAAATCCTTGGCTTCATTCAGAACAATGACTAACCTTAATATAGATTTGATAGAAATCCTTGGCTTCATTCAGAACAATGACTAACCTTAATATAGATATGATAGAAATCCTTGGCTTCATTCAGAACAATGACTAACCTTAATATAGATATTGATAGAAATCCTTGGCTTCATTCAGAACAATGACTAACCTTAATATAGATTTGATAGAAATCCTTGGCTTCATTCAGAACAATGACTAACCTTAATATAGATATGATAGAAATCCTTGGCTTCATTCAGAACAATGACTAACCTTAATATAGATATGATAGAAATCCTTGGCTTCATTCAGAACAATGACTAACCTTAATATAGATATGATAGAAATCCTTGGCTTCATTCAGAACAATGACTAACCTTAATATAGATATGATAGAAATCCTTGGCTTCATTCAGAACAATGACTAACCTTAATATAGATATGATAGAAATCCTTGGCTTCATTCAGAACAATGACTAACCTTAATATAGATTTGATAGAAATCCTTGGCTTCATTCAGAACAATGACTAACCTTAATATAGATATGATAGAAATCCTTGGCTTCATTCAGAACAATGACTAACCTTAATATAGATTTGATAGAAATCCTTGGCTTCATTCAGAACAATGACTAACCTTAATATAGATATGATAGAAATCCTTGGCTTCATTCAGAACAATGACTAACCTTAATATAGATTTGATAGAAATCCTTGGCTTCATTCAGAACAATGACTAACCTTAATATAGATATGATAGAAATCCTTGGCTTCATTCAGAACAATGACTAACCTTAATATAGATTTGATAGAAATCCTTGGCTTCATTCAGAACAATGACTAACCTTAATATAGATATGATAGAAATCCTTGGCTTCATTCAGAACAATGACTAACCTTAATATAGATATGATAGAAATCCTTGGCTTCATTCAGAACAATGACTAACCTTAATATAGATATGATAGAAATCCTTGGCTTCATTCAGAACAATGACTAACCTTAATATAGATTGATAGAAATCCTTGGCTTCATTCAGAACAATGACTAACCTTAATATAGATATGATAGAAATCCTTGGCTTCATTCAGAACAATGACTAACCTTAATATAGATTTGATAGAAATCCTTGGCTTCATTCAGAACAATGACTAACCTTAATATAGATATGATAGAAATCCTTGGCTTCATTCAGAACAATGACTAACCTTAATATAGATATGATAGAAATCCTTGGCTTCATTCAGAACAATGACTAACCTTAATATAGATATGATAGAAATCCTTGGCTTCATTCAGAACATTGACTAACCTTAATATAGATATGATAGAAATCCTTGGCTTCATTCAGAACATTGACTAACCTTAATATAGATATGATAGAAATCCTTGGCTTCATTCAGAACAATGACTAACCTTAATATAGATTTCTAACCTTAATATAGATATGATAGAAATCCTTGGCTTCATTCAGAACAATGACTAACCTTAATATAGATATGATAGAAATCCTTGGCTTCATTCAGAACAATGACTAACCTTAATATAGATTTGATAGAAATCCTTGGCTTCATTCAGAACAATGACTAACCTTAATATAGATTTGATAGAAATCCTTGGCTTCATTCAGAACAATGACTAACCTTAATATAGATTTGATAGAAATCCTTGGCTTCATTCAGAACAATGACTAACCTTAATATAGATTTGATAGAAATCCTTGGCTTCATTCAGAACAATGACTAACCTTAATATAGATTTGATAGAAATCCTTGGCTTCATTCAGAACAATGACTAACCTTAATATAGATATTGATAGAAATCCTTGGCTTCATTCAGAACAATGACTAACCTTAATATAGATATGATAGAAATCCTTGGCTTCATTCAGAACAATGACTAACCTTAATATAGATATGATAGAAATCCTTGGCTTCATTCAGAACAATGACTAACCTTAATATAGATATGATAGAAATCCTTGGCTTCATTCAGAACAATGACTAACCTTAATATAGATATGATAGAAATCCTTGGCTTCATTCAGAACATTGACTAACCTTAATATAGATTTGATAGAAATCCTTGGCTTCATTCAGAACAATGACTAACCTTAATATAGATATGATAGAAATCCCTTGGCTTCATTCAGAACAATGACTAACCTTAATATAGATATGATAGAAATCCTTGGCTTCATTCAGAACAATGACTAACCTTAATATAGATATGATAGAAATCCTTGGCTTCATTCAGAACATTGACTAACCTTAATATAGATATGATAGAAATCCTTGGCTTCATTCAGAACAATGACTAACCTTAATATAGATATGATATGAATCTCTGGCTTCATTCAGAACAATGACTAACCTTAATATAGATTTGATAGAAATCCTTGGCTTCATTCAGAACAATGACTAACCTTAATATAGATTTGATAGAAATCCTTGGCTTCATTCAGAACAATGACTAACCTTAATATAGATTTGATAGAAATCCTTGGCTTCATTCAGAACAATGACTAACCTTAATATAGATTTGATAGAAATCCTTGGCTTCATTCAGAACAATGACTAACCTTAATATAGATTTGATAGAAATCCTTGGCTTCATTCAGAACAATGACTAACCTTAATATAGATTTGATAGAAATCCTTGGCTTCATTCAGAACATTGACTAACCTTAATATAGATTTGATAGAAATCCTTGGCTTCATTCAGAACAATGACTAACCTTAATATAGATATGATAGAAATCCTTGGCTTCATTCAGAACAATGACTAACCTTAATATAGATTTGATAGAAATCCTTGGCTTCATTCAGAACAATGACTAACCTTAATATAGATTTGATAGAAATCCTTGGCTTCATTCAGAACAATGACTAACCTTAATATAGATATGATAGAAATCCTTGGCTTCATTCAGAACAATGACTAACCTTAATATAGATATGATAGAAATCCTTGGCTTCATTCTAGAACAATGACTAACCTTAATATAGATATGATAGAAATCCTTGGCTTCATTCAGAACAATGACTAACCTTAATATAGATATGATAGAAATCCTTGGCTTCATTCAGAACAATGACTAACCTTAATATAGATATGATAGAAATCCTTGGCTTCATTCAGAACAATGACTAACCTTAATATAGATATGATAGAAATCCTTGGCTTCATTCAGAACAATGACTAACCTTAATATAGATATTGATCGGGGGTGGATGGACGGTAAGTATAGATATGATATGGACACTGACGGGGGTGGATGGACGGTAAGTATAGATATGATATGGACACTGACGGGGGTGGATGGACGGTAAGTATGGATGATATGGACACTGACGGGGGTGGATGGACTGGTAAGTATAATATGATATGGACATTGGACACTGGGGGTGGATGGACGGTAAGTATAGATATGATATGGACACTGACGGGGGGTGGATGGACGGTAAGTATAGATATGAGTAAAAACGGACAACACTGACAGAGGGGGGGTTGGATGGGGAACGGTAAGTATAGATATGATATGGACACTGACGGGGGTTACGGTAAGTATAGATATGATATGGACTGTCTCGTTAAGGGTGATATGGACAATCCATGTGAGAACCTTTGATCATGTGAGGCCAATATGGAATCGGATAGCCACCTCGGCCAGTTTTAAGCTGATAGGGAACTTAATATTTCAAATTAGCTCCTGTCATCTTTTTTTTTTTTTTTTTTGCAGGATGTTAATGTTAAATACTATGTTTTTAGGTTATGCAGAGCCGTTTTGATGGTTCAGTAACTTTTCATCATGAAACTGAAAGACCATATCGACGAACATTTGGAAACTTCAATGGAGAATTTTGGTTGGGTGAGTCTACTTACCGGATAATTGGACAAAAACATTTTAAAGTACTGACTGAATTCCGAGTGTTTGAGTCGAACATTCCTTGAAGTATATACAATATACATAGCCTACAAGTTAATATTTATTTGCGTAAGGAACAACTATAAAACGTTTATGTTATATCAAGAGACATAAGAAATATTTGCTTCATTATGGAATGTTCGGGTGGTTATCATATTCACCAAATTAGAACTTAGAATTCCCCTGCAGTTGAATCAATGATGTACCATAAATTTCAAATACAACTTAACTTCTAACATGAAGATAAACAAATCGATTGCTTTGTGAGATAGAAAAAGGTCCAAAGTCGTATATAGTCCTTGTTTAATAAAACAACATAGTCTGATCTAATGTTTCGATTATAATATCTAAAACTATCTCGAAGCGTAATTATTGGTATCATTCTGTCTTTTCAGGATTAAATGTGGTGAAGCATTTGTGCGTTTATCAACCATGTGAATTACGAATTGAGTTGGA
This sequence comes from Argopecten irradians, assembly GCF_041381155.1. Lineage (NCBI taxonomy): Eukaryota > Metazoa > Mollusca > Bivalvia > Pectinida > Pectinidae > Argopecten > Argopecten irradians. The sequence continues at coordinate 31,478,687 of NC_091145.1, read as the reverse complement.
AGACTGGCAAGGCGTCCGCAAGTTCGCTTCGTACAGCCACTTCCGTGTGGGTTGGTGGAGCGACCAATTTAAACTATATATATCCGGTTACTCTGGTACTGCAGGTAGGTTATTAGAGAAGTGATTGGTACAGCAGTGTGTCGCTTAAACTTAATGGCAATTGATAATTTATATCACGTGTACAAAAGCAATATTTCCTCGCGTGCAATTCACGCGAAGGCCCTTTCACGTGAATTTTACTTAATGTGAAAAAATCATGTGAATTTCACGTGAAATTCGTGTGAAATGGTGGGGTCCACGCTCCGATTTTTAGATAATCTGACCCGAAGGGTCAGGATGACCTATAGTCGTCATGTTTCGTCCGTCGTCGTCCGCAGTCTGCCATGCTCCGTCCGCCGTACGCCGTGCGTTAACTTTTCACATTTTGAACTTCTTCTCAAGTTCTACCAATGCGATTTAGCTGAAACTTACATAAAATGATGCTGACATGGTCCCGACAAAGTGATGTTATTTTTCGGGTCGATCCGGAATCCAAGATGGCCGCCACAGCCGCCATCTTGAAAACACATTTTGAACTTCTTCTCAAGTTCTACCAGTGCGATTTGGCTGAAACTTGCATGAAATGATCTTAACATGGTCCCCACAAAGTGTTATTATTTTTCGGGTCGATCTGATATCAAAGATGGCCGCCACAGCCGCCATCTTGAAAACACATTGCGACTTCTTCTCAAGTTCTACCGGTGCGATTTGGCTGAAACTTGCATGAAATGATCCTGACATGGTCCCGACAAAGTGTTTTATATTTTTCGGGTCGATATGAAATCCAAGATGGCCGCCACAGCTGCCATCTTGAAAACAGATTTCGTACTTCTTCTCAAGTTCTACCAATGCAATTTGGCTGAAACTTGCATGAAATGATCCTGACATGGTCCCGACAAAGTGTAGTTATTTTTTGGGTCGCTCCTAAAGCCAAGATGGCCGCCACAGCTGCCATCTTGAAAACAGATTTCGAACTTCTTCTCAAGTTCTACCGCTGCGATTTGGCTGAAACTTGCATAAAATGATGGTGACATGGTCCGACAAAGTGTTATTTTTCATGTTGATCCGAAATCGAGGATGGCTACCATGACACTATATCTAATTAATTTCCTATATGTTAACGCCCTTGGGCCTCTTGTTTGAAATAAAATTGGTTGAAAGAAATTGAAAATGATCCTGACATGGTCCTGACAAAGTGACACCATATATAATTAATTTTACTATTGCCAAGGTAGTCAGATGACCGTTAGGCCCCTTTTAACGCATAAAGGGCCTAAAATGACGTTTTCTAACAATACTTTAGGTATATGGCAGGGGGATCCCTTGAAAATTGAGGATATTGGGTTTGCTCGAAATATTTTGCATGTTATCGATTTTGTCCACACTTTTAAACATCTTATAGGTATAATCTTATAACAGATACTTTTTCAAAAAATTGAAATCCAGGAAAATAGCATTTCATGTGTTGAAATGAAGCATGGAGAATTTTCTAAAATATGAATATTTGCCCAAGATGACTGTAAATTCAAAATTGATCATAGACACCGTAATAAAACAACAGTTAGTGATAGAATTTTGTAAACTAACATATATACTATAAAATTACAGTTAGTGATAGAATTTTGTAAACTAACATATATACTATAAAATTAGTGCATTTTTATTTTTGAATTTTCAATAACAGTACAAAAAACCTAACAACTAGATATGCTTCTGGGTGAAACAAAATGTTTTTTTTTTTATTTATTAGAAATCAAATACTTATTGGAAATACATATATTTTCGTCAGCAACTCAAACTCAAAAGATATAAATTAAGATAATCCATCATTCTTATGTAGATAAATACTATTTTAAATTGAATTAAAAATTATTAAAGAGAGAAACAGGTTACATTTGATTTTGAAATAAAATATGTTTAATAATGGCAGCACCACAAAGGCTACAACCTTGATTTTGACCACTCAAGGGGCCTTTACTTCGTTACAATGACACCAATTTATTTTAAAATCTTACTATCTCATTCGGCATAACCCATATGTACCAAATTTTGCTTATATCTAATAATATCTAAATTTCAACTAATCAGACGTCTCCATTTTATACCCATGACAACAAATCTTTTTGAAAGTGATACCATGTTATTCAGCATAACTCTGTATACCAATTTTCACTTCATTCTAACAATATCTAAATTTCAGAGGCCTCCTTTTTGGCAACCAATATTTTCAAGTATGTTACCATATCAAGCATCTAAAATTATTACTGTACACTAATTTTCATTTATATCAGAATCATAAACTCGATATGTATAACTAAGCATACTAACATAGAAGTGGTCCGTTGCTACCTGCACTCTCTATTTTCAAGTCAAAAACTCAAAAAATGCTTTCCCGATTCGAAACTAAATAACATAGACAGAAAATGTTATGAGAGTATTTTTGATTGGGGGAGGCGGGTTAAAAACGAAACCCGTTACAGGGTGATGTGAGATGACAAAGAGCAATGTTTCGGTGTTTTTTTTTCGAAAAGTGTTATTTTTCGTTTGTTTGTTTGTTTGTTTGATTGATTGATTAACGTCCTATTAACAGCTATGGTCATGTAAGGACGGCCTCCCGTGTATGTGGTATGTTGCGTGTATGTGGTATGTTGCGTGTATGTTGTGCGAGGTGCGTGTTTTGGGAGACTGCGGTATATTCATGTTGTGTCTTCTTGTATAGTGGAACTGTTGCCCTTTTTATAGTGCCATATCACTGGAGAATGCCGCCGAAGACACCAAGCAACACCCCCCACCCGGTCACATTATACTGACAACGGGCGAACCAGTCGTCCAACTCCCTGTATGCTGAGCGCTAAGCGGGAGCAGAAGCTACCACTTTTATAGACTTTGTTGTGTCTCGGCCAGGGGACAGAACCCAGAGCCTTCCTCACAGGGGCGAACGCTCAACTCAAGGCCAGAAGTGAGGCGGTGCCAAGGGAGGCATTAAGAAAGATAAAGTAAGTTAGGAAGAAGAGAAAAGATAAGATCCTAAATTTAGTCGCCTCTTACGATCATGCAATAGGGGCAGCAGGTACAATTCTTAAGCCCTACCTGCAGGGCGGGTTATTTTTCGTAAAAAAATTATTATTTTTAAGCTAAATATTTTAACAAAGCTAACCAATTTGGGAATGTTTCTGCAGTTACATGTAGTTTTAATGGAAATCACAAAAGGAAAAAGTAGTGTCATTTTAAACGGACAACTAATAATACTTTCGATATGCAAATTTTCAGTTTGCAGTTTCTATGGGGTTTTAAACATTAGATTGAACACCACGTGAAATTCACTTTGTGCCCCGGTTCACGTTATATTCACGTGACATGCACGTGAGGAAATATTACATGTGGTGCTATCTCTATATCTGGACAAAAGAACGTTCGGCACAATTGGACGAGGCACAAATACATACAAAGATACAAAAAAAATCAAGATTGCGATGTGTCTAGTGCTATACTGTGTGTATTTCTTATGCATTTATTTCCACAAAGGAGCAGTTTTTTATATTAATTACTTGTTTTCTAAAAGCTCAATGACATAACTCTTACTACTCGGCTCTCTATTGATAGACTAGATTTGGCATTTAATATGTTTATTTCAATTAATGATTGCTGCCGCAGATATTAAGGAGCACATATCACCCGATTAAGTTACAGTATACTAGTGGGCGACACCTGAAGGGATGTCGCAGATGAAATGAAGAGAATTGCGATTTAACTCTAGCTAAGAGAGCGATTTCACCAGCCCAAGAAATAATATCCAACAGTTTAAATTCATTTTACGATTTAAGTCTATTTACTGACCTTGAATGAAGGTAATTAGGGCATTTATTTGAACAAATTTGGTAGCCTTCCATTTCAGCATGTTACAGGCCCAACATCGGTCTGTTGACAATTACTCATTGCAGTTGGAATAAACTTGCACTCCCAATTCAAAACTAACAGCAGATTTTTACGACTTATCCTGATCTTCGGAAGTATATTTTAATTCCCTAACAAAAACCACCTGAACGTACACATTTAACACACCTTTCTGATGAATAAAATATGTTACAAATTTGTAAATAAAAATTAATAGTTATTAAGCTTCTTCAATGAAATAAAGCAACAACAAAAAAAAACCCACAATGATTACATAGTATTTAACCCTGACATATGACTTCATAATGACTTTGGCCCTGCAGGTAGGGCGTTATAATTGTACCTGCTGCCCCTATTGCATGATCGTAAAAGGCGACTAAATTTAGGATCTTATCTTTTCTCTTCTTCCTAACTGACTTTATCTTTCCTAATGCCTACCTTGGCACCGCCTCACATTTGGCCTTGAGTTGAGCGTTCGCCCCTGTGAGGAAGGCTCTGGGTTCTGTCCCTTGGCCGAGACACACCCAAAGTCTATAAAAGTGGTAGTTTCTTCTCCTGCTTAGCGCTCAGCATACAGGGAGTGGGACGACTGGTTCGCCCGTTGTCGGTATAATGTGACCGGGTGGGCTGTGTTGCTTGGTGTCTTCGGCGGCATGCTTCAGTGATACAGCACTATGAAAAGGGCAATAGTTCCACTATACAAGAAGACACAACACGAACATACTGCAGTCTCCCAAGACACGCACCTCGCACAACATACACGCAACACGCCGCATACATGGGAGGCCGTCCTTACATGACCATAGCTGTTAATAGGACGTTAGTTAATCAAACAAACAAACAAACAAGTGTTGCTTTGTGTCTTCGGCGGCATACTTCAGTGATATAGCACTATAAAAAGGGCAACAGTTCCACTATACAAGAAGACACAACACGAACATACTACAGTCTCCCAAAACACGCACCACGCACTTCACACACGCTACACACTGCATACATGGGAGGCCGTCCTTACATGACCCTAGCTGTTAATAGGACGTTAAACTAATCAAACAAACAAACAAACAAATCATAATGACTTAAAATTTACAATTCTGAATATGAATTAAATGTTTAAAACAGTTCTGCTGAAAGTTAATTGATATCACTGTGATCTGCCTTCAAGCAAATACTGTGGAGTGAACCGTGTTTTTAGTTAAAAGAAATAACATTAATTAATCAAACAAACAAGCTTGCCAGCCATAAGTAAAACCATTAACTAAATTTTATAAGGCTTCATATATGTTTTTCTGTTCATTTCAATGCTTTGTCACACCTTCATTTATCAAACCTGATCACTTTCAATAGATTACTGATGAAAAAATTACATGATTTGTTTTTACCCAGTTATGGCACATATTACTTTAACAAAGGTATAAAGCACACCTCATTGTCTTTTAAAATTGATGGGGCATTGAGGAAAGGTTTTTATAAAGAGAAGTAAAACTAAATATATAAAAAATAATATTATATTCTTGTATCCGTCCTATTTGCAAATATGATAGTATTGCTATACTCGTAAATTATTAGAAGTACCGAAACAATACTTTTGATTGTAGTACTTTATTTGGCCTGGTTAAAAAAACAATACAGTTTTGTGCGAAGTGTCATTGCATTATATACTAAAACAGCTAATGAATAAAAAAGATACATCACATACATTACAAAATATACTGTAATACTACCAATAGTGTTTGGCACTGGGTTTTTTTTTAATTTCATCTGACCCGAAGGGTCAGGATGACCTATAGTCATCATGTTTCGTCCGTCGTCGTCCGCCGTCCGCCGTCCGCCGTCCGCCGTGCGTTAACTTTTCACATTTTGAACTTCTTCTCAAGTTCTACCAGTGGGATTTGGCTGAAACTTGCATGAAATGATCCTGACACGGTCCCGACAAAGTGTTGTTATTTTTCGGGTCGATCCGAAATCCAACATGGCCGCCACAGCCGCCATCTTGAAAACACATTTTGAACTTCTTCTCAAGTTCTACCAGTGGGATTTGGCTGAAACTTGCATGAAATGATCCTGACACGGTCCCGACAAAGTGTTGTTATTTTTCGGGTCGATCCGAAATCCAACATGGCCGCCACAACCGCCATCTTGAAAACACATTTTGAACTTCTTCTCAAGTTCTACCAGTGGGATTTGGCTGAAACTTGCATGAAATGATCCTGACATGGTCCCGACAAAGTGTTGTTATTTTTCGGGTCGATCCGAAATCCAAGATGGCCGCCACAGCCGCCATCTTGAAAACACATTTTGAACTTCTTCTCAAGTTCTACCAGTGGGATTTGGCTGAAACTTGCATGAAATGATCCTGACATGGTCCCGACAAAGTGTTGTTATTTTTTGGGTCGATCTGAAATCCAAGATGGCCGCCACAGCCGCTATCTTGAAAACACATTTTGAACTTCTTCTCAAGTTCTACCGGTGGGATTTGGCTGAAACTTGCATGAAATGATCCTGACACGGTCCCAACAAAGTGTTGTTATTTTTCGGGTCAATCCGAAATCCAAGATGGCCGCCAGAGCCGTCATCTTGAAAACACATTTTGAACTTCTTCTCAAGTTCTACCAGTGGGATTTGGCTGAAACTTGCATGAAATGATCCTGACACGGTCCCGACAAAGTGTTGTTATTTTTCGGGTCGATCTGAAATCCAACATGGCCGCCACAACCGCCATCTTGAAAACACATTTTGAACTTCTTCTCAAGTTCTACCAGTGGGATTTGGCTGAAACTTGCATGAAATGATCCTGACATGGTCCCGACAAAGTGTTGTTATTTTTCGGGTCGATCCGAAATCCAAGATGGCCGCCACAGCCGCCATCTTGAAAACACATTTTGAACTTCTTCTCAAGTTCTACCAGTGGGATTTGGCTTAAACTTGCATGAAATGATCCTGACACGGTTCCGACAAAGTGTTGTTATTTTCTGGGTCGATCTGAAATCCAAGATGGCCGCCACAGCCGCTATCTTGAAAACACATCTGGAACTTCTTCTCAAGTTCTACCGGTGGGATTTGGCTGAAACTTGCATGAAATGATCCTGACACGGTCCCGACAAAGTGTTGTTATTTTTCGGGTCGATCCGAAATCCAAGATGGCCGCCACAGCCGCCATCTTGAAAACACATTTTGAACTTCTTCTCAAGTTCTACCTTTGGGATTTGGCTGAAACTTGCATGAAATGATCCTGACATGGTCCTGACAAAGTGTTGTTATTTTTCGGGTCAATCCGAAATCCAAGATGGCCGCCACAGCCGCCATCTTGAAAACACATTTTGAACTTCTTCTCAAGTTCTACCAGTGGGATTTGGCTGAAACTTGCATGAAATGATCCTGAAACGGTCCCGGCAAAGTGTTGTTATTTTTCGAGTCAATCCGAAATCCAAGATGGCCGCCACAGCCGCCATCTTGAAAACACATTTTGAACTTCTTCTCAAGTTCTACCTTTGGGATTTGGCTGAAACTTGCTTGAAATTATCCTGACACGGTCCCGAAAAAGTGTTGTTATTTTTTCGGGTCGATCCTAAATCCAAGATGGCCGCCACAACCGCCATCTTGAAAACACATTTTGAACTTCTTCTCAAGTTCTACCGGTGGGATTTGGCTGAAACTTACATGAAATGATCCTGACATGGTCCCGACAAAGTATTGTTACATCTCTGGTTGATCCCAAATCGAAGATGACTACCATGACACTATATCTAAGTAATTTCCTATATGTTAAGGCCCTTGGGCCTCTTGTTTGAAATAAAATTTGTTGTAAGAAATTGAAAATTATCCTGACATGATCCTGACAAAGTGACACTATATATAATTAATTTTACTATTGTCAAGGTAGTCAAATGACCGTTAAGGCCCTTTGGGCCTCTTGTTTTAATTTCATTTTGTTGAATTTGTTTCGTTTCAAAATAATACATAGAACGATGACAAACATAAACAACATGAGAATATATTAATATAACATGTAATATTGCGTTGGTCACTGAATATAGCAATGGCAGAATTCAGTTATCACTATTTCATTTTAAAATACCTTGCTATAAAAATTATACAGGTGTACAGAAGACGGTGGTTATCTACCATTGGATTAGACAATAGCCTAGGCCTAGAGTACTTCCATTATATATGGTTAAATTATTGCAATTATATTTAGCACTATATGGTTACACCATAATTACAATTGTGTGTTGTCTAAGGTGACGCTATGGGGGATCTGAATGGGATGAAATTCAGTACAGCTACTGAGGACAGAGACATGGCTGCGAACATCAGCTGCGCGGAATTAGGACAGTCAGGTTGGTGGTACAACGACTGCGGCCTGTCCAACCTCAATGGACCATACACCGTGGACAACGGCACAGAAGTGGACAACGCCATGACATGGTGGACATTCCATGGGAGTAACCGTCCCCTGAAAAAGTCACGAATGATGTTTCGTGCAGTTTATGAGGACTGACTCTGTATTTTTTATCTTATCATCTGGGATTTGTCATGATATTGATGCATAGGCCTTTTGTCTTTTTATTCATGTTGTCTTCATTTGTGTTTTTCTGTGACGATGAATCCAATATCAATTTCGCCAAATCCTAAACGAAATGGGAAAAAAAGACCTTCGAAATGGTTCTTGTGTATACAAGATTGAGCCCAGGATAGCATTTTGACCCGTCCGCATATTATGAATTTCAAAAGTAAAAATGTTTTCTGACAGGTAATTATAGATAATCATGACATGAATTTGGACATCCCTATTGAAAGTTAGGTTCAATCACACCAGTAACAAACCGGATGCGAACGCTATAAAAACTTATATTAATGAAACAAATGTCCCACATTCTTTATCACCTACTGACAAAAACCTATGTGAGGGGCAGTTAACCGTTGATGAATGCAAACAAACCTTGCATAAAATGAAATTGGGAAAGAGTCCGGGGATGGACGGTTTAACTGTAGGATTTTACAGAAAATTTTGGAGCGATGTAGGCGATTAAGTTGTAAACTCTTTAAATGAAGGCTACGCCGAGGGCGAATTTTCAAATATGCAAAAAGGGTGACGAGGATCTTTTAAAAAATTGGAGGCCAGTGACACTGCTCAATGTAGATTACAAAATAGCTGCTCAAGCTCTATCGTTCAGGTTAAAACAAGTTATCGGAAAAAAATATTAATACAGACCAAAACGGGTATATAAAAAATAGGTTGATTGGTTTCAATATTAGACAAATTCAGGATGTTATAGACTTTTCGGAACATTTTAACATTGATGCATCTGTTTTATTTTTAGACTTTACTAAGGCCTTTGACACGATTGAATGGGAGTTTATGTTCGCTTCAGTAGAAGCATTTGGCTTGGGGGAATCCTTTATAAAATTGGTAAAGTTTATGTATAATAATGTCTACGGGTATGTTTCTAATAATAACTGGATTTCAGACAGATTTAATATACATCGTGGTATTCGACAAGGTTGTCCGTTATCTTGTCTACTTTTTATCATAGCGGCCGAAATTATGGCAATTAGGATACGCTCCAACAAGAACATATGTGGTGTAACGGTAAGAAACAAACATTTAAAAATAAGTCAATAAGCAGATGACACAACTTTGTTTTTAAAATATGCTGATATAGTAACGGCCTTAGAGGAAATTGGAATGTTTGGGGAACTTTCTGGGTTAAAGATTAACAAAGACAAATCAGAGGATATTTGGCAAGGGAGAAATTTAGAAATGATGTATATGAGAATATAACCTGGAGTAAAGGGAAAGTAAAATCGTTAGGACATTTTTTTGGACAAGATAAATTTGCCTGTCAGAATCGAAACTGGGAGTTAAAATTAGAGGCTATAGAACGTGACATTAAGAATTGGAAGAAAAGAAAATCAACAATGCTAGGTAGAATTACTGTCGTAAAAGCCCTACTTTTATCTAAAATTACACATATAGCGTCGATTCAAAACATAAGTAAAGTACAGATTAGTGTATTGGAAAAGATACTTTTCACCTACATCTGGGGTGGAAAAATGGAAAAAGTTAAGAGAAAGACACTTATCGGTAGCACGAAGACGGCGGGCTACAAATGATCGATGTGGAATCTCATATATATATATATGTTAAAAGTGACATGAGTTAAAAGATTTTTTAATAATGTTGGTGGACCTCTATTCTATCTGTCTATTTTTATCAATACATTTTGTGTACGGTATAGATGGCCTTAATTTCTTATGCAATAAGAGTTAAAGTTGACCATGTATTTCAACTTTAAATCAGATTTTTATTTAGATATAATTAATGCGTGGAATTTTTTTATTTATTTATTTTTTTTTGGGGGGGGGGTGGATACAAATAAGAAAAGAAATCATTTGGGGCAGCAGACATATTAAAATCGTGAAATATTCCTTATTATTTCCAAATTGGATTAAAGATAAACTATCAACAATTGACAATGTAATCGATTATTCTGGAAAAATCTGTGAGAAGTATATTTTGAACAAGCTGACCTCGTAACAGAACTGGATGTCACAGCTTATTATGTTGAAGAAATCAATTCCAAAGTGGTGGTTACAGGAACTCCAATCTAATTCTTCTATTAATACAACAATCACGCATGACGCTTTGAAATTGCAAATAATGACTAAGAGTAGACAGTGTATTCCTCTTGAAAAACTTACCAAAAAAGTAATTTATGACTTATTCGTAAAGAATAAGAAAATTAAAGCACATACATTTAATTTTTGGAAAAATAAATTTGAATTGTCAATCGATATGCAATTAAAAACAAGTGTCAGTTTTAGTTTATCTCTTTGGATGAGAATAAATTAAAAATCTTTAGGTGGAAACTTTTCATGTGTATACTACCATGTAAAACATTAATGTACAGATGGAAAATAGAATTCAATCCTTTGTGTACTACATGCCAGGTAACGGAGGATTACGATCATTTCTTTGTTTTATGTGAACATGTAAAAAGATTCTGGAAAAAAGTCAATGAAACGTTTAAGAAAATTAAAATTGGAAGGAACTTAGCAAATATCAAATATATTATTATAAAACGGAATCGCCAGTATATGAAGATTTAAATGTCCTAGTATCGATTATAAATTTTTCTGTTGATATAACGTACTACATTAGTGAAAAAAGAACGAAGGAAATTGACATTTTTAGGGTATTAAAAACTGCATCGTACAGCGATGTAAGGAAAATTAGACATTTGCCAACCAACACATGCATAAATAACTTTTAACATGCGTGTAATGATACCTTGTAAATTAATTTCTTTGAATTATCTAATTTGCATGTACATGTTTGTAATAATATCATGCAAAGTATGGCAATTAATATTCATACTTGAAAAAGGTTTTTTTTTATTTTTATTTTTTTTTTACTTTCTATGTGTAAGTTTTGAGTGTCGTACTTTTCCCTTTTTATATGGACTGTTTGGTGGAATATTATAGGGCAATGGCACTTGATGTATACATCTACAACAAATTTAGATTGTGTGTGCATGAAATCAATTTTGTTAATTATAATTGTATGTAATGTTTTTTGTTCATGACTCGCTCAGAAATTAAATACAGTGTATTTGAAACAATGGTGAAAATAGATAATGATAAAAAAAAAACACTATTAAAAAAACTGTAACAACTTTTAACACTGCAGTCTATGTAAACTTAGTAAGTTGGTTGGTCTCTATAACGACTGTCCATAATTTATTCATAGCAATTGATGACATTGTCGTACCAACGTCGACATCGGTACCATGCGACTACATGTACCACAATCAGAGAAACGAAATGTCGAATTCTAAATGTAATCGAAATATAGAAAATTGTAATCAAATGGACCCGAATATACCTGCAATAAGAACCTAGGCCTATTCAAATCACAACACGTTTCGGTCAGTCGTTCATTTGGTTGAATTAGTTTAATGGCATATTGAAACCCATATTTACTTCCCATATTTCCCGTATTTGCGATGTTGGTCACGTGATACGACTCGGGAGGTTCCGATCTATATTGATAATGTCAATGTTGGTCACGTCATGCAACTCGGTTTTCTGATATCCTAAAGTGTGAAATATGGCGTTGACTGTGGCGGTTCTTTTAAAACGTGTGATATTTCATGCGACATTTACCACTATGTCAATAGTATATTGATGGTTTTATGGATCTGAACCATCAAACAGTATAGAAGCATTCATATTCACACATTGTATGTTTTTTGACAGTTTGTGATAGTGAAAATTACAAGGAATACAGTTTTAGGGGAAATAAGGACATGTATACAATGTACCATTCTCGAGGTGTTGTTTGTCGTTGTTGCATATTTAATAGTTTCTTTGTTAATTTAATTTAACTTATTACATCAATTAATTATGTGATTTGAAGAGAGTTTTAGTGAGTATATAGGGTTACAGATATATATCAGACTTGAGCAGTTGCAACTCTCGGCCCCATGTTAAAACATATACTTACACCATATATGTTGCCAATTTCAGTTGAACTGATTCTGATATCTCAAAACCATCAATATAACGTTGTTTATGATAAGATAAGTAATTATTAACGGTTCTGTGATGACAGATTTTTTTCATCAATTATTTTTTTACCCATATATACAATTCAAAATATGCCTTTATCAAATGTTTCCAAGAGATACACAATAATAATAACACCAACACTCACACAGACAATCATACAAGTCAAGCTTTTATTTTAAATCTAGATTCTCAAAGCCATTCAAAGTCATTTTTACCCATTTTAAGGATAAATTGAGAGGATACGGTGAGTAAGGGGTTCGGGGTGTAATAACTTGCTATATAAGTATATATGCCATGTGGTGTTCTAAATAAATGTCAGTAGAGTTTAATGTATTGTTATATTTACGAACTACAATTTATTATGTTACATCGGGATACCAGTACGCTGCACATGTAATAGTACTACATAACTATTTTCAATAATAGATAGTGCAGTACCAGACACACCTAACGGTATGTACTTTTGTATTAAACGCATCGCTACACGTATATATTTTTCTCATCCTCCGCATTGTCACAAAAACTACTTAAAGAACTTATTGATACGAAGGTGGCGACTTTTGATATAAATTTATGTAATAAATAATACGGCATAAAATCATACTTGTCTAACAAAAAACACTTTGTGCATTAAAGTAAACCATGGTGGTGTTTACCAGAAATCTGCCACAAAACCAAGGTATTAAAAAATATTGATAAGTATCCAACACAATGTAGATTTGTATTTCAGCATCAGCAATATAACGTCGACAGCTACTTTACGAGGAAGTTGTATTCAAAAGTAGAATGTCCAGGCTGGGTGTTAATTTAACGTCCTATCAATTCATTACACTTACTCACAGTGTTTTTTAGGCCGAATCTACCGCCGAACTTCGGCTGTTTCCCCTAGCTCAAAAGTAGCATATTTTCCCAAAATAAAATCGTATTTTCCCAAAATAAAATCGTATTTTCCCAATTGAGTTGTCTGTCGTTTATTGATAGCAGTTGTCTTGTCCCAGTGTTTTTTGTCTCAAAAGATGCCGTAATAAATTCAGAAAACATCGTAGAACTTCCGTGTTTACTGTTATCTGACTGCAAAGCGCGCTGATGATTGATCGTTATCGCCAATGCGTTTTACTTCCGGTATTTCGTTCAGGGTCACTCTTGAGTTTGAATCGCATTATCTGTAAACGTATTTGTCAAGCGTCTATAGGATTGTGAACGCAGGTACGAGTCAAGGGTGAAAATGTCGCATAATTCAAAATATTACAACAAACGGCTCAACAAAAAAGATGCCAGGGGTCTGACAAGGATAAATGACCTTTGGAATTTGAAAAATTCGACACAACAAACTGAATTACTAGTAGAAGAATCTCCATCTCCTGTTCAACAGGCTGACCAGTCCAGTGTTTGGAATGAGCTCAATAACGATCATGACGTGGATCCTCAGCCGATCCAATCACCCAGTAAAAAGATCAAAATAAGTCCAGTGGTCACTGTCAGTACTACAGTGTCTCTAATTGAGTACGAAATTGAAAAAATTAAAACTGATACTAGGAAAGCTGGCGTGCGACTGAAATATGAGGTGGTATATCCATGGTTGTATTTTTCGGCGGGGAGAGGTGGCTATTTTTGCAAGTTCTGTGAACTTTTTGGAGCTACAAAAACCCCTTTCATGGAGGGTGGAGTGAAAAACTTTGGAACACATCCTACACGCCTTTTGAAGGGACATGAGCAATCCAAAGGTCACAAGGAAACCATGGACCGGTATACGATGTCGCGTATCAAAAACACCAACGTGTTCAAGCAAGTGTGTGAACATGCTGCTGCGACCAATGAAGATGAGAGGATGACGACAAGGGGGGCTTTGAAGAAAATATTTGAGTGTGTGAACTTTATGTTGTTACAAAAATGGGCTGTTTCTGCCAACGCAGAAAAATTTGTCAGATTTGTGTCGAAATTGGGTGTCGCCGAACTCCAGAAATATCTCCATGATGACCAGGACTCGACCCTGAAACGCGAAGTTACTTACCTCTCCCCCACCAGCATCACCCAAATGGTGATGTGCATCAGTGATTTAGTAGAGAGGAACATTCTGTCAGAAATGAGAGGGAAGCCATATGCCCTCCTCGCGGATGAGAGCACGGACAATGCAAACCGCAGCCAATTGAGTGTGATGGTGAAATATGCTATTGGTACTGGCACTGTTACACGGTTTTTGGGTTTTATACATTTATCCAAGGGCGACGCAGCACATATATCCAGCTCTCTCGAACAGTTCCTCATGGCCAAAAATCTGGATCTGTCCCTTATGCGGTTCCTGGCTCTAGACGGATGTAACACCATGAGTGGTGTAAATACAGGTAAGAGCTTTTACTGAATTTAATCATATACATATGAAAGTAATCTAATGTATTGTAATGTCTAATTTGTTCCAATAATATATACTTGAAGAAAAATAAAGATTTGTGCTTGATGTATTGTTTAAATATTTTATTATGGTCAAATTACAATCAGATGAAATTTTAAAAATACATTGGGAAGAATTACATGATAATTGACTCGGAAAATGGTACCGTGGCCATTGCTACAAATAATTTTATTCTATCATGCATTAATTTACAATGAAATATAAATTTATTTTTGATAATTTGATTAATAAAAATTATTAAAAATTTAAATTAAAAAATAAAACAAGCCACAGTAATCAATTGATTGATCTGTTAACTTATCAATATCATCCAAGTCTTATAATATTATCTCATTTTTTTAAATGAATTTATTATTACAGGCGTCCAACGGAGAATGAGACATCTCAGCCCGTTCACTGTCTTTGTCAGTTGCCGCAACCATCGATTGGCCCTGTGTTTAGCCCATCTCATAAAACGATTCACGATCCTGCAAGATGTCGATGCAACTCTGCTCTCTCTCTGGAAACTGTTCGAGTTCTCCCCACAAAAGATGGCGGTCTTCAAGCACGTTCAGACTGTATATGGGAAGACTCCTCTTATTATTACCCGGGCGGCAACCACAAGATGGCTGTCACATCTTCAGGCATGCTCGAGATTTGTGAACAGGTAGGCTAGTTAGACTTTTCCTTTAACAATCAACACAGAGCTCAGTCAGTATTTCTGTTTGTTAATTTAACAGACATTGTCAACCACTGTGAGTGTCACTGAGTGACTAATGAGTCAAGCAATGAAAATAATCATTATCTATTTTAATTTTGAATTAGTTTTTGTTTAGATTATCATCTTGGAATCAGGATTCTAATTTATTTTTCATTTAATTTTGTACGTCGATGGTGAACTGATTGAAATCTTGAACCAAAATAACTTCCTCTCGTAAAGTAATAAACAAAACATTAGTGACGTCAGCGTTCTATATAAACAATTAATTTATTATGAATCGATGATCAATTTAATTTACATATTATAATGATAATGATCATATGTAATTTAAAATCCATTAATTTATAATTTGTTTAAATGATATATATTTGTAATATTAACTTTTATTTTAGGTACGAGTGCATACTAGACACACTGGACGGTATTTACGAGGAAAAACGAGACCCTGAAGTGATGGGAATTCGCGGCAACACGACAAACAAAATGATCGTGGCAACCATTCTGTTGCTTTGCGACATTTTGAAACCTGTGAACATGCTGTCTCTATATCTGCAAGAGTCCAACATCAGATTCACCTCACTCCCAAACCATGTAAAACTTACCACAGATCTACTGCATGGTCTTATCGAAACTTACCAAGAACATATCGACAGTGACACTCTCAACACTACTGACACAGTTTTCTAAGTGCCAAAATATCTTCGACGAGATTGATGACAGAACAGACCTGGCAAGGAGGCTACGAGTGAATCAACATGTCGACCAGACTGCATCACCGAAATCGTTTCTTCGAGAAACTGGTATGTCATACACATCAGGTTTTATAGAATCAAATAGAAAGCCTAATATTAATCAAGTTGATGATTCCATTATATCCCAGTGATTGTCTGATTTGTCAACAGTGTAGGGTCCCAGGGAATGATAATATATTAATAAATTAATTTAGAATAATATTAATGGGCTGACAGAAACTCAGCCTTGTCATGATGAACTGAGCGAAAACAATTTATAATTTAAGATCAGAATTACTCGTAAAAAATTATGTATATAATATAACTACACATAATAATAAATTTTAACTCTTAGATATTTTCATGATTTTTAGGAATACCACTCATCTACGACTTGATAGCAGAGATTGAGAATGCCTTCAGTACCGGTGCACCTGTTTTGCCTCATTTCCGCGTACTCGACCCTCTGAACCTACCAGACTTACTACACGACCTAGCAGAATATGGACATGTAAGTATGAACAAGTGCCTATAAATCTGAATCCCTCGTACAATTACCATAAGATGTGTACAAAATCATAAAAACAGATTTCAAGCAATGTGTACAACTAAATGTATGATATCATCATATTAAATGTTTTAAATATGAGAATTTTTAATTTTATATGAATTAATTTATAATAATGCAAAAGTTTAAACAAATGTTTTCAATTAATTTGTTTTAATAATTTTCAATATAACTGTTTATGATTATAGGCTTCTATCCAGGGATTGGTTAACTTCTATGGGACAGCAAAGACAGATATTTTCCAAGGCCATACCGTGCAGGAGCCAGCCATGCTTGATCAAACCCAACTTGAAACAGAGTTAAAAACGTTCAAGGTTCACCTGTTCATGTTGATGTAAGACATGATATTTCAATTTTGCCTCTTGTTAAGTTGTTGGAAGTTTAGAGACTGAGCAGTTTATTCCAGGAAAAGTATTTTTTCTTGCAAATTTACAGATTAGAGATTGTTATCAATTTGAATGGAAAAAAATCTTATCCCTGTATCTGTAATTTATTATTTCAACTTTGTTACAATTTTTAAATTATTAAAAAAATGCTGTTTTGAAGTTAAAACCGTATTATTTTGATTGTGTACAGGAATAAGAAAGGAATATAACCATAGAATATGCTGCTCAACTTGTTTTTTTTTATAAATTTTATTTAGTACAATATTCAGATATACTTGACAAGCCAGCACTTTGCATAACAAAATATCAAATTATCACTAGTAACAATTGAGAGCTGGGCTTTAGCCTAGGCTTATCACAGGTCAATACCATGGTAGTTGATAGATTCTGCAAATCACAAGATGAAGGTATATCAAAATTCTTTTAACCTGTCAAGTATATTTGATAATAAGGTTTATTGGACTGGTTAACTAACACTGTTTTCTGTTTTTCTCTTTTACAAATTAATACATGTTCAACTGTTTTTGTTTTGTTTTACTTTCCAGTTTATAATGTCATTATGGTGCCAGTTACAAGTCAAGTGTCTGTAAGTCTAAATTGTAACAATGAATCCCTAGGATTTTTACAAAATAACAACAAACTATGTGTACACCGACAGTCACACAGCCAGGATGAGGTTAGTAGAGTAGTCCATATCTGATACCTTTTGTTTTCAATTTTCCTGTTGGTAATCTACTGCCAATTGCACTAATAGACTAGTAATTTATTCAGTTATTTTATTTAAAAATAATCCTTAAGTTAAGTGTTCTAAATAAATTACAACTTAAAAAATGAATCTTTGTGTTTACCTACTAGTTTATTTCAGATTGAGATAAACTTTAGCTAGATAACTATGATATCAAACTATTAGTTAGGAAAAATAGATCACTTGGCAGTTGAGTAGTGATAAATTCAATCATTCTAATTCTCTGATTTTCTTAATAGTTATTAACACACTGACAGATTGTGCTGATGTCCATTTTTATTTTTGTCTTTGCAGGAAGAATGAGAAGTTGAAACTTCAAGACATACAACACCGCTTCATGACGGACCAAGTTTTACAACAATGTTTCCCCTCTGTCAAGCAACTATATGAGCTAGCAATGCTCATCCCACCATCCACTGCTGTTGTGGAAAGAGGTTTCTCTCTGATGAACAATATTCTGACACCAAAGAGAAACCGACTTTCACAACGGCAGCTGGAGGGTGTGATGAGGATCTGCCACACTGAAGTAAAACTTCAATCTACAGATCTGGAGAAGTTGGTTGATGACTTCAAAGGACTGAAAAAAAGAAAACGGGACATGTGAATTCTATACAAATTTACTGTCTAAAAGACGATTGAATATGTATTGTTGATAAATAACACCGATTTGATGTAAACAATAGTCTCAAACCTGAGATTTAGAGACATTTCAGACTGTGATTTTTCACAAATCTTTACGAAAACAAAATTGTCTGTAATTTTCATTTCGCAGCCATACAGTACTGTATTGTACCTTTGTAAAGTCAAAGCAAAGGCTGGTACATCATAATAAAACTGAATTGTGTGTTTTTTCTGTGATTTTGTAATGTTTCATATTTTCCCAATTTCCCCCATATGCCGATCATATTTTCCCAATCAAAAAGGCACTGGCTGTTGTTGAAAAAGAGTTAAAAAAAACACTGTACTCTTCATCACTTACATTTCGCGAGATACAAATTTCGGACGAATTTTCGAACGCAAATTAAGATGTTTCACGAGTAAATGTAAACACGTATTATATGAATGCTCATTTCTCAGCTAGGACCATTGATCACGCATCTTTGTGCTCGCTAATATATTGAAAAATACGATGACATGAAACATTATATACACAAACGTACAGTGATTATACCCGCCCTTCTATAATAAGATGTTACTATAGACGGACCCATTAATTATGATGACATCATTGGATGATCATACATTTACACATGTTTAATGGTTGTGATCGTGAAGGATTTGCTATAAAGATAATTGAATTAATGATCAAACAACATTGCAATGTTTTATACAGAGATGTGTTAAAAACACAACTTCCGAGTGTTAACGAAATGCTTCAGTTCACTGTATGCCATCTTGCTAAGCGATTGTTTCCAATGTAGTCCGCGAAATCTGCCTATATTATCATTATTAATAATATAGGCATTCACAAGTTTTGCGAACCATTATTACCGGTACTTCAAAAATTCCGACAACGTGTGTTACTTGTATTAGCACTATCTTGAAATATTTTTGTGAGAAATACACTAAAAATCAATATCGATAAATTTATTAATATTATGATATTGAATTTGCAAGGGTATTGAAATGTTTGCTCACTAGGAAAGTCAATGGGGCAATAATTTCGACGTCTACGTAGACGTATTGAAATAGAGGCATTCCATGATCAATAAAATAAACCATTAAAGGAACGAACCTTTTGTATTTCAAGGATTTTAACTATCCCATACAGTACACTAAATCATAACCAGATGTTGTGTTCACAAATTGCTGGTATATAATTTTCTAGTGATTGATACAATCTTAGTTTTAACTTAACATACGCTATCATGACGAACCTGTTCTTTTTCGTCTTCATCCTTATTCTAAAATCACCATATATAAGGATGTGCCGGGATTATTACAAACAGGACCTGGATTTACGAGGAGCACTGTTTACAGATGCAACCATACAGGAATACAGCAATGTGGTAAACTTTCCTGAGTGTTTGAATCATTGTAAGAAACATTACTGTTTGTCTTTGTCTGTGAACACGGCCACTGGACTGTGTAGGCTGTATTCTAACATATTTGATAACACAGCTGAAGTTATCTTCCAGGATGGTGCGGCTTACTACTATCAATGTAAGTTAATCTTAACTGTGATTTAATAATTTAGAAAGTCTACAGAGATTTGTCTACTATATTCTATTGTCTGATATTATGATGACAGGAGTTAGGCAACGGGTCTAGCCTATAAAAGTATATTAAAGTCACATCAATTAAATGTAAAAGATTAACATTTAATTTACTGAATATAATCACATGTACAATTAATTTGTTTAAGTAACTTCCATGGTATCGATATTTCTACCAAACCCTTATGGAAATATTTATTAGATACTAGTAAAAACAGAAACGTTTGCTACATGATTTATAACATAATATTTCAAGTTCAGATGTTAATAAAGGTCCATCCATACTCGTGTTCTGAAAATAATACCCTAAATCTTCTAATGCTTAATTTGGTGGCTCATAAGAAGTATCACCATTTCACCAACATCGATGTCTATCTTCCCATGCAAAGTCAGGATAAGATCACCCTTCCATTAGACAGGTGTTACAGTACTGTACATCATTTGCTAACAATAATGAATTATCCTGTCTTTGTCCTATATAAAAGACACCTTCAGATCAAAGAACACAATAGTCAAGCGACATATTAAGGGCATTTTTACACAGGTGCAATTATGTCGACCATTCGGAATCTGACGTAAATTTCCGTGAAACAAGATCAAGATAAAATTGAACGTCAAAATATTTGGCTGCTCTATTTCTTGAGCATGCATACCGTGTGTAGAAATGGAAATAATTTTTCTACGATAAAGTATCTTTTTCAATAAATATCCCCTAGGGTCAGACACATGCTTGGGATGGCGACAGTCATGTAGTCTACGACCAACAGACGTCTACGACATCCGAAGGGTTTCGAAACAATATGAAGTCTACAACGTCCTCTGTGATATGGACACAAATGGCGGGGGATGGACGGTGAGTTGGTCAATAATATGAATACATCGTTATAGATTTAATGTCAATGTTAATATTCAGCCTAGTTTTCATCGAGTTGAAATTATCAATGTATTCCAAAATTATAAATTGCAGGTAGATATTTAGAATTGTATCTGCTACCCTATTGCATGATTGTAAAAGACGCACTGAATGTAGGGTCTTATCTTTTCTTTCTTCCTACTAACCTTCTTATTAACGTATCCATTGACGCCATCTTATCTTTGATCTGAAGTTTAGCGTCTGGCCCATTGAGGAAATCTCTGGTTTCCTTGTCTAGATATACCATATTCTGTAAGAATGATCGTTTCTGCTCCTGCTGCCTTAGTGCTTTGTAAAAAGGGAGTGGGACGACTGGTTAACCCGTTGGCTGTATAATGTGATAGGGTGTACTTAATCGATGTTTTCAGTCGCATGCGTCAGTGAGATATCTCTTTAAAAGGCAAGAGTTCCGCCATTACAATGAGACACATCAGATACCACAACTTTAAAAACTAAACATGCATTCACAACACATTCCAAACATTGGAGGTCGTCCTTTAATGACCCCAGCTGTAAATAGGACGTAAAACAAAACACACACTTTACCAAAACACTAACTAAACCAAAACACTCACCGTCCTTAAATGACTATTGATGATTATAGGGTGATAGACCTAATAAACCTAAAAACATTCTACGATTTCAGTTGCTACAGTGAATGTCTTTCAAACGTCTACAGATAGCGTATTGAGACATACGACAAATCATGGCACGAACGACAAAGACATTTTTGATCAAGGAACTAAATTTGAGTTAGTTTATGATTTGTTTATTTCCAAAGAACTGAACATTATGGTTAGATTTCAAAAAGTTGTTTTATTCTTGATACCAACCCCTCGGGAAACCTTTTTGGCTTATAAGGCTTAAAACAACTGTAACTTGTCAACCGCCGATGATTCAAACTTAAACTATGCACAGACATTAGACGAAATTCAAAACATACCAATCTTCAGCTTGAGATAACAATATTAGAATCAGAAGATTGGATCAAAATAAATTCAAATAGTATTAAATACAGGCTAAATGATAATTTCACGATTTTTCTGGACGTTTCTGGATATTTGCAAACAAAGCTGAAATCTAATTTTGCAGCTGATATTTTTCCGGAAAACTGTGACCGCCTTCAATAACTAGCTACACGGTATATTATTTGCTGTAGATAATATCAACATAACTCATAAGTAACGGGTTTTATCAGGCTACAGCTTAGGTCAACTTGGATGGTATGAAATGATGAAAAATAAACAATGTGTCAACAAAAAATTGATGGAACATTCCATTTCTTTACACGTAATAATTAATACGGCCAAATACAATATACGCTGCTGACACCCTTCTTTGTAACCCCAAGAACGTAAGATTTGAGAATGCCGTCTCCCTTCCGTACCTCACCTCACTCTATATGTTACTCTCGTCGAGTACGAGATAAGGTGCGATAAGCGAATTTTATGTTTGTTGGGGCTACGAAGATGTGTGTAGAATACTTGATGGTGTTTCTGTAATGTTACCAATACATCATTAACATTTCAGTATTGAGGAACTCTTCTCACAAACAGAAGTATTCAAATGCATGAACCAACCACGCAATATTTCTTGAAAACGAAATAATTGCCTGCAATTAAAAGACATGTTTCATCCCTTTATTCTTAGTATCATCTAGCGATGACATGTGATATGTTAAATACTTCCATTGTATGCATATACTAATGTAAGTAAATTAAAAATAGAGTATGGTCGGATGTTGAAATATATGTTACATGACGATTATTCGTGCTAGTCAAAATTAGTGAACCCTACCCAAGTGGTCAACTCTGCATAAACACCCCCAGCTCAATGAGGACCCTTCTTGAGGATCCCATATGTTGATGTCTACACGCTTTGATGTGTGTATAAGACTACTTGGCTAAAACAAACTGCTTTATTTGTCCTTTCACTGGTCGTTATGGACAGGTTTGACTGTAAATTATTTCATCATATCTCCAGATGACAATGCTTTAATGTTAAAGAGGATCACACGGATACAAGATACAAAAATATTAGTTATAAGATTGTAAAATAATAAATTAATTGCTTATTTCCCCCAGGTTATGCAGAACCGTTTCGATGGCTCTTTATCCTTTGACAGGACAAGCAAACAATATGAAAACAACTTTGGTAATTTCAGCGGAGAATTTTGGTTGGGTGAGTCGACTTGATCTAAACAGGATTGTTTGATTGTTAAGTAATTATCAATGACGTTGTTCTATGTATAGTAATACACCAGGAATTTCAAATGTACAAATGTAACTAAAGAGATGAATCTAACAAAACATGTGGAAATGATGCAGGGTAGTAATTTTTTACTATTCAGGGTAAATTTGATAAAGCGGTTTTTAACTTAATTGATATTCGATTTATGTTCGAATTAGTTAATGTTAAAAGAACCCCCTTTTTCAAAGATATTGCCAAAATTGCCAAATAACTAAAAGTTACACGTTATGTGAAATAGATATTATTGATTGAAAATGATGACTAAAATCAAGTATACATTAGTCACAGGCAAAGCTTGATGTCAGAAAGATAGAACATCTATAATTAGTTGGAAGTGTACTTATTGATACCTATGAAATTTCCAGGACTAAATGCGGTGAAGACAATGTGCTACGATCAACCATGTGAATTACGAGTTGAGCTGGAAGACTGGCAAGGCGTCCGTAAGTTCGCGGCGTACAGCAATTTCCGTATTGGTTGGTGGGGTGAACGATTCAAACTCACAATATCGGGCTACTCTGGTACTGCAGGTGGGTTATGAACAAGTGTGAGTGATTGATACAGTATTGTATTTATATTTAGTTGTTTATGCGGAGACAATTGCCCAGTAAATGAAAGAATTGAAAACTGTATCATTACCAGACGTAAAAGATATGTTTCCGCATAATAAAGCTCAGTTTTCATTCTTTGATTTTTTGTCTTTTGCTTTGGTTGAAAATATATGTGTATAAAGTTTGCTTTATGATAGATGTATTTATATCAAAACAATATTTCAAATCTTTTAAAACTTTTAATTTAACTTTTTTTGAAAAGCTTGATATTAATACAAAATTCACTACTTTTACAAATAAAGATATAACATAAAAAATAAGTGCAAATATGCGTGAACACATCTTTAAGAAATAGAAGTGATCGTATCGTTTTGCGATGTTTTTGACATTCTTATTACCTACATTTGTACTTAAAAATATTTTTTTTTGTATCCTTTAGACCTAGTGCGATATGTGCACAAATAATAACTATTTCCAAATCTTAATTATATTATACTTTGTCGAAGGTGACGCTATGGGAGACCTGAATGGAATTAAATTCAGTACATTTGATTCAGACGAAGACATGAGTAATACTACTAACTGTGCAGAATTAGGACAGTCAGGCTGGTGGTACAGCGACTGCGGCCTGTCCAACCTCAACGGACCCTTCACCATGGACAATGGAACAGAAATGGTCAACGCGATGACCTGGTGGACGTTTCATGGGAGTAATCGTCCCCTGAAAAAGTCACGAATGTTGTTTCGTGCTAAATATACCAATTGATTATCGATAGAGTTTGATCTTTGCTAACATTCCGAGTACTTCATTTTGTTAATTTTGTATTCATTGTGAGTTATAGTGTGTATGGTATTGCTACCCATGCCCGTAAAAGTTATCTTAATTTGTACTTTAAGCTGGGGTTTGTTATAATATAAAGTATTAAACATACATGTATGCTATGAATTTAAGTATACCTTGTTAATATTGTGGGACCAATATCATATAACACAAATATCGTTAATAACATCTTTTACCCTAATAGGATCAGCCGACAAATTCTGATCAAGTAAGCCCAAACATATTAACCAAACATTGAAAATACCTTGTGTTTTGTAACACATGTATTATATTCGAACACTCAATATATATGGCATTCCCATTGAAGTTCTTAATCTTGACCTATTTCAGAAAACATATACATAAGGTTAAAAAATCATGAACATCTTCATCATCAGGTTACATGCATCACACAACATTCTTTTTCGTATGTTTTATTTTTTTTTGTAGTAAACATTTCGGACAGGATTCTTTTTACTTTTCCCCCTCAAGTTTTCTAGAATGTTCTAGACTTCTAGTAAGAGAAAAAGGAAATCGAGCCATGTGCACATCAAAACAGCATGCCTTTAGCTTAAATATCGACGACATCCTCAGAATAGATGGATTTACACCTCTTCATTAAAAGTCGCAATTAAAAATTAACGATTTTTCTTAAATCATCATCAACCAGGTGTACCCAAAAGCCTTCTGATCTATTACACTTCCTCCTCTTCGTTTACAGTCAGTCCTGACGGTGTGTTACTCAAGGGAAATAACTCGAGTAGATCAGATCGATTCCCATGTATCCAATATGATTTTAAAGCATTTCTTCCATGTCTACATAACTTTCAATTTCCAAGCAAAGAAAATCCACGACGTTATCTTTTAATTGTTTGTTTGATTTATCAACGTCCTATTACCATCCAGGGTCATGTAAAGGTCGGCCTCCCATGTATGTGGTGTGTAATGTGACATGTAAGGACGGCCTCCCGTATATGTGGTGTTAGTGTGTCGTGTAAGGACGGCCTCCCATGTATGTGGTGTGTAGTGTGTCATGTAAGGACGGCCTCCCATGTATGTGGTGTGTAGTGTGGCATGTAAGTAAGAACGGCCTCCCGTGTATGTGGTGTATAGTGTGTCATGTAAGGACGGCCTCCCATTCATGCGGTGTTAGTTTGTCATTAAGGACGGCCTCCCGTATATGTGGTGTGTAGTGTGTCATGTAAGGTCGACATTCTCTGATGTATGTGGTGTGTAGTGTGTCATGTTAGGCCGTCCTGCCATAATTGCGGTGTGTAGTGTGTCATGTAAGGACGGCCTCCCATGTATGTGGCGTGAAGTGTGTCATGTTATGATGGCCTCCCGTATAGGACGGCCTTCTATGTATATGTGGTGTAACACGCACCTCGCACAACATAAACGCAACACACCGCATACATGGGATGCCGTCCTTACATGACCATAGCTGTTAATAGGACGTTAATTAATCAAACAAACAAACAAAAAGTGTCATATAAGGACGGCCCCCATGTAGCGGTGTGTTGTGTGTATCTTATAAATGTTTGTAAAATGCATGCTGAGATGTATAAACACCAGTTAATTTGTATTTTTATACATAAATAGGCTTTATTTTATTCAACATTCCACCTATGAATTGCTTTCTGATTAAGTCATTGCAAAATAATTTAGATTTCGTACATACATTAAGTCATTGCAAAATAATTTAGATTTCGTACATACACAACAACAAGATAAGAGTTATGTCCTTTACACTGACAGAAGGTTCTATTTTGTTTGATAGGTATTTACTGATAGTCATCTGACAAGGAGATGGGAGGCTTTTCTCGTTAGTCAGCAATCTTTAACATTCGTGAAAACAACAAAAACAAATAATTTTCTTTGATTCAAATTTTTTATGTTTAAGCTGAACGTAGTTTTTCATTGGATTTTTGTTTGTATTGGAGTACCTTTTCGATACGAACTGAATAAAATCGTAAAAGTCCATTTAGACTGGGCTAACTCTTTTTAAAGTAGTTTTTGCGTCAGTATATAGATCAAAGCTGTGCAGTAATATGTGGTTAATTGATTTTAATGCGACTCAGTATGCAATATGTTCTGCCTGAAACTATTGTACATATGTATGTGAGGATCCGTTTAACAGAAATCTTCGTATAAGTTATAAGTAGTGAAATAGGACAGAGTCCTAATGGCCTAAATGATCTTTATAAACATTCATATATCTGTTTAATTATGTCTACACCATTCGCAGTGCAGAGAAGTGTGTATGGTACCCGCAAATGCAATATTCATATTCAATGAAACGATCTCTTTCAAATATACTAGTGTGTAGTAACGTACAAGTGAATACCGACAAACATTATATTTACTTTAATTATTTTTAAAGTATAATGAAGAGTATAGTATTAACGGTAGGTTAAGAACTTATGCTTCTCTACAAAATCATTGATCTCGTTTTATATTCCCCTTTCAAAAATTAGAAGTCGTTCCAGAGATTTGAATGCATGATCTCCCGAAAAAATGATCGACCCACATTCAGTGTTTTTTCTGCTTTATGTGGGTCTCCATCTCGCAACTAAAGAGTAGTGGGAGACTGTAAAAGTCGGAAAAACTCTGCAACCAAGTGTCCACTTCATAAAATGAAGATAACTTCAACAAATACTGTCATATACTACAGTAAATTATCCAAAAACGATTTTATTTAGCGCTAAATTATACTGATCAAAATTTGAAATTGAAGTGTACATATTATCAAAGGTCTGCTTCCTTAAAATAACTACTGCTTCATCTAAGTTTGTAATACCCATATTTAATATAATAAGTATAATAAGTAAAGGATATCATAGATAATCCTTAATTGAAAATATAAGTGGACTAAAAAGGAAAGAAATGCATATGTTTATAAATAGGTTTGAAAAGTGTATTATCACCATTATTTTGAATGCTATCGGCACCATATAAACAATATATTAACAGTTGCGTCTACACACGCAAATTTTATTACATGTTCACGATACACTGATATTGTTTGATGTCATTATAAAGAAAAGAAAACGCAAATCTTAGACACACGTTTAGCACATTTGTAAGCCTTCAAATATAGTACATTTTATTTGGTTTTAGTTGATTTCATTTTGCGAGTTTTTTATTGAAAAATTCTTGTAAATGCAAAACCGATCTTGTGTTAATGTACACATATTTCATGCCTTTTATAAATACATGGTGGGTAGGTAAGTGAGGTCTTAATAACGGCATTGTGTCGTTTAAGCCATAGACCACGTCATAGGATTTCAAATCTGCTTTCAGTATTAATATGAATGCCACGAATAATGAGGTTGGATACACAACCGGTAGTAGGCTGGGTCCAAAATTTAAGTTTCTCGACAACGTATACGTATTCATCACTTTTATTTCTTGTTATAAACAAAAATATGGCAATTCATGTTACATAATGAAGAACGTTGGTAAAAAAGCTTTTTAAAATGTCTTCTTTTGACTCGGCGTCTTATCAAAATGGAAAATAATTCAATAAGTTTTACCTCTTTGCGGAAGGAATACAATAACAAAGGCCAATGGGCCTTCCTGGTCACTTAATATTGATACAAATTAGTTATGTTATTTAATAGCCATCTGATGTCTTTTTTGCGAAATATGAACATACGTTTAATAGGTGTACATACAAAGTTTCATTAAGCTTGTTACTTACATTACCGTATTCACAAGGTTCAATAATTTTTGTTGCAAAGGGCAATAACTTCGTAAATGATCGTCGAATCAAGCTGATCCCAGATCCTTCCAATGTTAGTCGACACACAAAGTTTCATTAAGCTCGGTGCATATTTACTCAAATTATCATGTTCAAAAGATTCAATAATTATAATTGCAAAGGGTAATAACTCTATAAGTTACGATACACTCGGGTCAATTTTTTAAGTTGTCCGATATCTGTCCAATTTTAGTCTGAATACAAGGTTTCATGAAGATGCGGGCATATTTACTCAAGTTATCGTATTCGCAATGTTCAATAATAATTATTAGTGCAAAGGGCAATAAATCGTAAAGGATCATCGAATCAAGCTGATTTTCAATCTCGTGCGAAATCTTTCCGATGTTAGGCTACACACAAAGTTTCATTAAGCCGTTTTATATTTACTCAAGTTTTATATTTACTCAAGTTATCGCATTCGTCCGGGCAATGTTTGTCATAACTCCGGTTTAAACTTCACCAAGGAAAATGTTTAACTGTTGAGTCCATCCTATACCTGATTTTAGTAGTATTTTGATAACGAATTCGTCAAAACCTTAATGAGATTGATTCTAAATGGACTTTTCAATGTTTCAAATCAGTGCTTGTACGCTTATCATAAATGTGTTCCATATATGCACACTGCTCGGAACACAAGTTGTAAAAAAATATTTCTTGAGCTGAATAACTTTATCCCCGTTATCTTACTTCCATTAGCGTTCAAAACAAACAAACAAACTTCCTATTTGGAAATTCTGTTAACGGCCAATCCACTCAGACGATTTAATTAGAATACGACGGACGAGTCCCGCCGTCCGTCCGACGACAATTCTTGTTACCGCTATTTCCCAAAGAAAGTACTATCATATGTAGGGTGTCCATTGTTGTGCAGCATGTTGGGAACTATCATTCACAAGCATGGCCGACCGGCCGATCCCTTGATTGAAATGTTCATAGTGCAATTGTAATTTGGAAATTATGAATTTCTTATCATGATTCGTCAATGAAATATGTAAGTTTGGAAACCACTATTTGCAAACTGCAATTACATACATCAATATCATATGCATTTTACATGCGCATGAATGGAGAACCAAAGTTTGTTTACTAACGAACTTTGTTCAATGGTTAATATGTACACCTACTCAGCTTTGTTGGGTTTTTAAAGCGTGAAAGGTATTTAAAGTTATATAATGAAGTGACAGCACATGGATATGTGTATATCTAATTGAAAATAACATACAGGAATAATAATTCCCTAATATGGTATTCCACTTCCTAGTACCGTTTTCCAATCAGAACTATCAAACATAACACAAATCTTAAAACGAAAACGAGGCTATTAGAGAGAAGGCCTCTATAAGACTCGGGGAAAATTTAATAGAAACAGTGTTGATAAGAATAAGAAGGATGATTTTATCATTTTATAGGATGTCATATCTCCTTGTAGTGTGTAAGTATATGCTTATTGTTCTATTAGTATTTATGCTTAAAGATATACTTCTTTTAAAACTAATGTTTTGAAATCTGCAAAACGTCAATGTCATATTTTAACGTAGTTATGCAAGAACCATGAAAGTGCATTAGGTTTGATTATCAAAATAAATCAAATAAATAGAAAGTATTTGTATATAAAATGCAACATGATTTATTGATTGTTTTAACTTTAAATACCATAGAAAAGAGTTTAATAATAAAGAGCATTGCTACATTGTCTGAAAAACATTTTCCACCAGAACTATATATAATCATATAATCGTATTTGTTCTACGTAAAACCCGCATCGGGTGAAGCAAAATCCAGATAGCCCGAAAAAAGCTTATGGTCAGATTTCTAATTTGTCTCATGTATTGCTGGTTTCTCCTCAAACTCTACATTAAAATCATATTTAACCTAAAACTTTTATTGTTGTAAGACAAAATTCATTTTCATACGACACTCTATTTCGCTTGCAATATCATGTCATTCCAAGGTATTGCCGATTCATAATATGCATGTACAATTATAATGTAGTGCTAAGTGTAGCTGCTGAACTTGTAGCATGATTGTAAGAGGAAACTGAATCTATATATCTTATCCCATCTCTGCTTTCTAATTGACTTCTTTCTGACGTCTTCCGTGACACCGCTTCTTTTTGGTGTTCTCTGTGAGTAAGACTTTGGATTTTGTTCCCTGTCAAAGAAACCCCATAGACTATACATTGGTTGTTTTTTTACGTCTGGTTTGCCCAATGTCAGTATAATGTGACTGGGTGGGATATAATGCTTGGTTTCTTAAGCGGCATGCTTCATTGATATAGCACTGTCAAAATACTAGATTTCCACATTACAAGATGACACAACATGAATATACCACAGTATCCTAAATAACACGCACATTACACTTCCCACACACAAAACACCACCTACACGGCAGACCGTTCTTATAGGCACACCCGGAACGGCTTTTAATTTTTAAAATGGTAATGTAAAACGAGATCGATAATTTTTTTGAGTGGCAAAAGTTATTAACTTACCGATAATACTACATTGATCATCAACTTCTGAACAATTAAAGAAGCTCCACCGCTGACAAATGGTATTTTTTCATTATCAAAAACAGGAGCAGACGATTTAGTATTTTTCTTCAGTTACAAAAGTTATTTAATTTACACCATTACCACCAATGAAAAGTTTAAGCTTCTAATTTTACTTCAAGTAAAAAATATGAAAAATAATTAATTGCATCCCGAAAAAATTCCGTGGCACTATATCCTATATGGAATGAAGTACTGATTGCGCAAGCACCAAAGGCAAAAAAAATATTTTATATTATTTTTTGTGTTAATTAGACATATATATACACGATTAAACACCAATTATTGTTCAAAAGATGAATATCATTTACGCTCTGTCGGCGGTGGAGCATCTTTAAATAAAATCATTAAAATACAATTTTTCATAACATATGTCTTATGTTTCCCGCCGTCATCCTAAATACCGCGCGGTATATACGTAGTTGACTACCTCTACGCCAGACGGCAAAACAGAGAAATGACTAACTGCTGTTATCATATATTACGCAGGAAATATTGTATATGTTTGCTGTTGTAACCTCATCTTAAGCCATCGGTGTATATTTTCTGATGTTATAAATGTTTTTAAGAAACCTTAAAAATGTTTTGCTACGAAAATGTAGTGGGCCTCTAAATGACACTGGATGTTAATGGGGCGTAATTATAATAAACTTAATGTTGATAATGTAAGTAACAATCACTTCTTATGATGTATCTTTCCTCGAACATAGTTTGCAAATGTCCCATTTTATATCGATCGGTCGTCGTTTCAAAAGAAGTGGCAGTCATGCTTTTATTAGGAGACCTTATCAGTGTTGGAATTGATGAGTAAAACAGGTCGCACAAACCGATTTTTACTTCATATGATTTATAGGTATATACAAATACATAGGACGTCATTTTGGTTTTAATTTAGTTTTGGACAAATTTTAACTATTGTCGCCAGCGATCTGATTAAAATACAGATTTTTATTGTCACTACGTTTGATAAGAGGATCTGAGAAAATCCCATAAGGGGTCATGTCCAGGTGACCTTTGGAAATGGCCAATTAAATTGCTACTTGCAAAATTTTGACAGTGAATTTCTAGGGACGAAATAGTTCGAAAAATCTGTCAGACTTATTTTGGTTTAAGAAGTCATCTCGCCCAAAGAGCACAACAAAGCTAATTGTATACGTATACTGGGACGAAATATCGTTTTCAATTGATGCGAAAAGTGTAGAAATGTATCTGATATGAAGACCACGTGGTATAAAGGTCATCTGGATGTGACCTCCTATGGGATATTGTCAGATCCTTTATTTAACGGTGTGGTTATAAGGATATGTATTTTAATCAGATTGAGCTGCCAGTAATCTTCACGCTATTGTTGCGCGTTCATTATTGAAATGAAAAACGGTCTGACAGGTAGCCAGTCATTTTGTACCCAACACATTCCAACAATACTAACAATATGGCCATCGAATCCATAAACCAATGACTGATATAACAACATTTTTTAACGACCCCTGGTATTTTGCTTCATTGTCAGCTTTAACCAATTTCAAAAAATAATTGGAAATCAATTTTGTTTGTATTATAGGTATTTAAGGTTGATATAATGAAGTGACTGACAACGCTTGAAAATGTGTATATCTGATATATCTGATTGAAAATAAAAAATAACAACAACCATGCCCTAATATGGTATTACACTTCTTTGTACCATTCTACAATCAGAGCGATCAGACATAATCAAAGTCTTTAAAGGAATACGAGGTCTTAAGAGAGAGGAGGCCTAAGACTCACGAAAAAATAAATAGAAACAGTGTTGATTAGAAAAAGAAGGATGACTTTATGATTCTATAGGATGGCATTTCTCCTTTGGTGCCACGGTGGCCCATTGGTTAAGATGTCCCGACCTATTACCACTTCACCTCTGGTATGCGGGTTCGAATCCAATGTGGGACAGTTGCAAGGTACT
The DNA here is from genome assembly GCF_041381155.1 of Argopecten irradians. NCBI lineage: Eukaryota > Metazoa > Mollusca > Bivalvia > Pectinida > Pectinidae > Argopecten > Argopecten irradians. The sequence goes on along the minus strand of NC_091145.1, from coordinate 31,445,631 downwards.
GACCGCTGATAGGTGTTTTTTCTCAGGATTCTCTGGCTTTTTTATTTACCAACAAACCTGGCACGTCATTACATGACCCTGGCTGTTAAGGAGACGTAAAACTATTTAAATCAAATGTCATCTTTCCTAGTGGTGTGTAAGTATATGCTTAAGTTGAAAGTATTTATGCTTTACTGCTTTGTGTACCTGGCCTCGATTTCTCGTAACAAAGCTAAGTCAAAAACTGTAATGGAATAGTCTTCCATTAAATCTTTTCAATCTAGGACAGATAAGTAATTTGAATAATTATGAACTTGATTCACATAGAAAAATTCCGCCAAAAAGTATTCTTATACTGAAAACATAATTCTGTAAATTTCTTTGTATCTATGTTTGTATTAGGCGACCTTAAGCTTATTACCAGTGTTGGAATCTATGAATATAAGATAACAACCAACCAAATGATTTTATATATACTTCAGTGTTAAAGTTTATTAAAGTTTTGTAATGTTTTATTAAAACAGCTAATTAATAGTTAGCTATTGTGTTCTATAATTAAAGTCTAGGTTCTCAATATCGCACTAGATAAAAAAAAGCTTAGGTTCTTGAGCTCAAACTCCAACCAGGGTAGCCATTTTGAAATGAGGCGCATTTTGAACTTAAAAAATCCTTAAATTCTAATGTTTTTACCTATTCATTATCAAATTGATATTTTGAAACTAAATCTCAATCTGAATTTCAAAATTCATGTCATGGTTTATCTAGAAATAATTAGATGTCAAAAAACTTTTTTACTTTTGAAATTCATAATTAGCCAGCCAATCAGCGGCCGGGTTAAAATTCTGTCCTCGGCTCAACCTTCTATACACACAGGCCGTTTCGGAGGTCTTTTTTTCATTTGGCTGGTTGTTACCTACAGCTGTATACCCAACTTGAATACTTTAATTTCGAGATGTTTTAAGTTCTGCATGAACAATGTACACAATCGCCATGTTTGCGTTAATACACGTACATGTACATGTGTAGCTACACCGCATGTATGGGAGACCGTCCTTACGTGAACCTAGCTATTAATAGGACGTACATTTAATCAAAGAAAGGTAATGCACAAACCCAATAACTGACAGGTTCAAAACCTTTTATGTGTGTGACAGAGCTGTCACCTGTGACACCGGATGTTTAAGCAAAACCGGTGCTATGTTGGAGGAAAATACCCGGCAGTTTTGAAACCACAGAACCAAACAAATTCACATCAAAAGTCTTTACAAATTTTACATCTACATGTATTGCCCGACCAACACATTAACCATTAATTGATGTACCCTGAATATATCCAATCTTCAGTGTTAAATTTTATTAAAGTTTTGTAATGTTTTATTAAAACAGCGAATTAATAGTTAGCTATTGTGTCCTATAATTAAAGTCTAGGTTCTCAATATCGCACTAGATAATAAAAAAGGCTTAGGTTCTTGAGCTCAAACTCCAACCAGGGTAGCCATTTTGAAATGAGGCGCATTTTGAACTTAAAAAAATCCTTAAATTCTAATGTTTGTACCTATTCATTATTAAATTGATGTTTTGAAACTAAATCTCAATCTGAATTTCAAAATTCATGTCATGGTTATCTAGAAATAATTAGATGTCAGAAAACATTTTTACTTTTAAAATTCGTAATTAGCCAGTCAATCAGCGGCCGGGTAAAAATTCTATCCTGGGCTCAATCTTGTATACACATGGGCCATTTCGAAGGTCTTTTTTCATTTAGTTTGTTGTTCCCTTTAACAGGGCGCACTAACCAATTTTTATTCCACATGCTTTATAGATAAAAGAAGTGCATCTTACGTAGTTTGGTTTTAATTTCATTTTGGACGTATTCTTAGGTACAGCTGATAAATACTGACAATCTTTACGCCTTTGCTGGGCGTTCATTGTTGAAATGAAAACCGTCCGACAGGTAGAGCGTCCAGTTGTACCCATTGATACCAACACTAATAACCACATGGTCATCCATTACTTAGAACTTATGCCTGAAGTAGAAATCATCTGCAAATCATTTGAATGTGTTTTATTTCAACACACATACAAATGTTTTAGCTGCATTGTCAGCTTTTATGTGTATTAATTTAAAATCGTAATTTTAAAGTGAATATTCGGGCAAAGAAAACCAGTCTAAATGCGTTCATTGGCCTTCCAAAAGTTCTCACATATTAATACGACGATCAAGTTCTGCTTACGTTTCCCAGTTCTGACCATTGAAATAAAGAAAAGTTGAAAGCATTGAAAGCGAGGCTGCGTGGAAATGTAACCACGGACATAGTCAGCCGGGAGGACGTTTTAGGATTCCTATATTTTAAATTAATTTCTTCGTACGCAGACAGATTTTGACAAGAGATTTTATTTTTCTATTTCATAAGAAATTATACTGGATACATTCACACCATTTTTACCGACTTTAGGCATCCTTGCCCGACTGTTCACTTTAACGTCTCAAAAGTTGTATTATACCGTTTATACTGTACGTACTAATCATCGCTTGCTTAACATTTCAAAATCATAATGCCATTCTTAAACTGATTTGATGCTTTAACTTCCCTTTAGGCAAAAGAATGATATAAATTGGCACTCTACAACCTATTCTTCTCCCTGACCCACATAAGTCGACACCTTTTATTTGTATCATTTGCACGTTTTACAGTGCCCTGCAGGTAGGGCGTAAGAATTGTACCTGCTGCCCCTATTGCATGATCGTAAAAGGCGACTAAATTTAGGATCTTATCTTTTCTCTTCTTCCTAACTGACTTTATCCTTCCTAATGCCTCCCTTGGCACCGCCTCACTTTTTGGCCTTGAGTTGAGCGTTCGCCCCTGTGAGGAAGGCTCTGGGTTCTGTCCCCTGGCCGAGACATACCAAAGTCTATAAAAGTGGTAGTTTCTGCTCCTGCTTAGCGCTCAGCATACATGGAGTGGGACGACTGGTTCGCCCGTTGTCAGTATAATGTGACCGGGTGGTGTGTGTTGCTTGGTGTCTTCGGCGGCATGCTTCAGTGATATAGCACTATAAAAAGAGCAACAGTTCCACTATACAAGAAGACACTACATGAATATACCGCAGTCTCCCAAAACACGCACCTCTCACAACATACACGCAACACACAGCATACATGGGAGGCCGTCCTTACATGACCATAGCTGTTAATAGGACGTTAATTAATCAAACAAAAAAGTTTTACAGATCTGTTTGATGTGTCCCATAGTCAGTTAACAAATCAAAATACAAAATGTATCTTTATTATGAACTATAAATCTTATATACTTTGTTTCTTTGTCCTGCAGGTAGGGCGTTAGAATTGTACCTGCTGCCCCTATTGCATGATCGTAAAAGGCGACTAAATTTAGGATCTTATCTTTTCTCTTCTTCCTAACTGACTTTATCTTTCCTAATGCCTCCCTTGGCACCGCCTCACTTTTGGCCTTGAGTTGAGCGTTCGCCCCTGTGAGGAAGGCTCTGGGTTCTGTCCCCTGGCCGAGACACACCAAAGTCTATAAAAGTGGTAGTTTCTGCTCCTGCTTAGCGTTCAGCATACAGGGAGTGGGACGACTGGTTCGCCCGTTGTCAGTATAATGTGACCGGGTGGGGTGTGTTGCTTGGTGTCTTCGGCGGCATGCTCCAGTGATATAGCACTATAAAAAGGGCAAAAGTTCCACTATACAAGAAGACACAACATGAATATACCGCAGTCTCCCGAAACACGCACCTCTCACAACATACACGCCACACACCGCATACATGGGAGGCCGTCCTTACATGACCATAGCTGTTAATAGGACGTTAATTAATCAAACAAACAAACAAATTTTTCTGTGTGTGTGTGTTTTTTAATTTGATTTTTATATGCAATATTTAAAATTAGGAAAATTACAACCATAAGGCTTGTAAGGTAGCGGCCACCCTATAACCTGGCTTTTGGTATTTTATATGTAATGTTACTGTAATACCTAGTGAACGTTTGTGTTCAGTGCCCGTAATGCAACTTAAAGTCCCGTTATGTTTTCGTAATATATTTAATAGAAAACAACAAATTCGTCAAATGATAGAGTTGATATCCTTATGGCGATATTTCTTAATTAAAAATGTGGTAGTTAATCAAGATTGTAGCTATGATGGGATATTCCGTCGGTACGCTCTGTTGGTGCCACAGTCCACACGTACACGTATACGTAGGTAAACATCACATATGCAGGTCCAGTCGATGACTATATAAGGATATAAACAAAACTTAACGTCACTTTCTACTTATCCATAATGCATTGCGTAACTTGTCCAATCGAGTAAATAAAATATGGTCACATGTATTTACGATACGAAAAGTACGTGTTGTGTGTTAAATTATTTCTTTTAATCTCGGGTAAGTCATTAATTAATTAAAATAATAAATACTTCGAATGATAAATGTTAATATAATTACAATCGATTTCACCTTTGGAAAAGCATGTATATATACCAAAAAAATAAAATATATCAATAATGGTTACCAGCTATGTACATTGTACTTCTACTGTTGATATATCCCGTGTCTGGGTGGAGTACATTGTATATTAAGTACCTTGGTCTGTTTAACTAATTCCCCAGATTAATGCTTCAAAATTGTGTAAAGTTTATCTTGGGACTACCTAAAGCATCTCGAATACCCAATTCATTTACCCAAACTACTTTTCGTTCGTAATATCAGTGAAAACCCATTCGGAAATTGATCACTTTCGCTTTAGATGTGAACCGTGTACAATGCTTATGCAGTTTTGTCTGAGGTAAACAATTTTGTTTGTCGGGTTGATGAGCAAAAGAAAATGATTTTGTTATGCGGTGCTTTTAACTTATAGCTTACTAATGAATACAAGGGCAGATGCATGCAAGTATGATCATTATATGTGGAAACAAGCATTTATCTACACCTTTTAATACTTTGTTTGTTTGTTTGATTAATTAACGTCCTATTAACAGCTATGGTCATGTAAGGACGGCCTCCCATGTATGCGTTGTGTTTCGTGTATGTTGTGCGAGGTGCGTGTTTTGGGAGACTGCGGAATATTCGTGTTGTGTCTTCTTGTATAGTGGAACTGTTGCCCTTTTTATAGTGCTATATCACTGAAGCATGCCGCCGAAGACACCAAGCAACACACCCCACCCGGTCACATTATACTGACAACGGGCAAACCAGTCGTCCACTTTTTAATACATACAAGTTCATTGGGAACCATGGAGAATTTTCATCGAGTTGGCAGTATAATACTAGTACTATGTTGTGTATCGCAATGAAGGTTTTTAAAAGTAATTACCTAGATATAAATCGCAGTGTGACGTATACATTAACAAGTCAATGTATTAAGATATTTAACGTGTGTAAAAAGGTCATTAGTTTATAATGAACACAAATCCTGTAAAGAGTACATACATTTTCTGTCAGTCTTAATTTAAGGCATTCTCGATTCTCCGGGGGTTCCGATCACTTACGATCTCTACACAACCACATGGACGATCTCACAGTAAAACTGGAGGCAAGATAATCTTTGGGTAATAGAGATCGTAAGTGATCGAATATCCTGGAGTATCGAGGATGAAATTAAGGTGGCTACAACTTTTGCGGTAATATATCAATATCATTAGATGTAGGTCTTACTGAATAAATGACATACAATAAGTCACAGATAAATATCACATGGTCAATTCACTAGTTATTTTTATACCGGCGGTTATATAAATTAACGTGTGTTAGATGCGTTTGCACGAAATATTTGAAGTCATAGCGATTGACAAACATTTGTTGCGTGTCATAGTACAGCCACGGGGTTATCAAATACAGACTTTTTACTATTGATATACGGACGGCCTTTATGTGTACCCACTATATATTACACGTACACAATGTATAGAAGTGTCTGTTTGCTAATTCTATTGAGTCGAAAATAAAAGTCTCTACCGCATCTGTCATTAGTCACCACTATATTTAAATCTTATTGTCAATTTTTTTGTGAAATTAAAATATTGATAACCCCCTTTGTGCACCACTTGCATTAGATATCAATTTTCCAAATCAATGTGACCTACTTGGTATTACAAGCTATGAATGCATATAGATAGCGATAAATACATTAATTATAATAACGTATACAAACACAATAAACAAACAGTAAGTTGCTAGTACACAAACTGGAGTCGTCAAGAGGAATATGATCGCCAGGCAGAATCTAACTGTTCATAGTCAATGTCGTAATTGCTTGAAAATATCGTACAATGTAGCACACACAATACAAAATGCAAAGTCAGGAGCAGTACCCGGACGGTTTGATTGGCAGCTGGCGATCCGCCAATGCCTGTATCAGTTGAATCTGAAGATATAATATTTCCTGTTTTACTTTCGATATTTAGCAATTCAAACTTAGATATGTAACTTATTCGTCTTTACCCCTGAGGTTTCATATTGCACTTTTCTAATATTTGATTTTGGAGAAACACATTGGGTCTTCAGGGCTGAGTTAAAGCGATATGTGCTGAAATTTCATAACCACGAATCAAGAACCTTTGATTTGTTATTCACCAACATTATACTACACAATAATAATACTTACCATGTATTGGTTTTCAATTAACAAAATCAAATAAGATGTCAAAATCAATTCATTAATAAGCACTGTCGCCAACAATTCACGAAATTTACTTTGCTGTGTAATGAGGCCACCATGTCAAACAAACTATGATTGATTTCAAATTGCATGCATCCCCTGTTATTAAAATGCTTATACACATCATACTTGTTTGTCCACTGTTTATTTTATCAAAACCTTTCTGAAGAAATATAGCATAATAAAAAAATACATATCCAGTTATGGCAGATAAAATTTAACCTGTTTATTAACATATTTTGAACCACTTATTATGTTAACAAGTGATTGAGAATCGAATAAGTTGTCGGGAAATCGAATAGGTAATGGAATAAGGAACTAGTAACTAGGAAGTAACTTTACGGAGGTTGTAAATATACCTATTCTGGAGATGGCTATATATCATTGCGATTTTTGCACCAGACAATTTCCGTTGAAATGTGAATGTGTTTTAAATGCATTAACTGTATGTCATTATAAAAAAAAATTATTAAGTAGTTCAAATTTATTTCGTAATTATACATTAATAAATATTTTCATACAATGTTGTATCTCATAGTGACGGCGAACGTACCAGTCGTTCTGCTCTTGAGCAGTTTTCTGGAGATATTGATATAGACTCTAATACGTCTCGGACATACCTTCTTCTAGTGTGTCTGACGCTTTTGGAATTAAAAAGTGATATTGCTTTTATAGTTTTTTAATAAGTATGCGTTGCCGCTATCGCTAATCGTACCTTCGTCATACATACATGTATGTCATGGCTGAAAGCCTACAATAACACCCATGTATGTGTAACGGTTCGATTTGTCGTGTCCTTTAATATGTCACAAACCTTGAGTAACCCAGGTTCTATGGAATCACTCGCGGTTCCGTCCCTATACGTCCGTTGAGTACAAGGTCAAAGGTCACCTAAGAAACCAGCTTCGTGTACCATGAAGTAAAAGTCAAAGCAGAGGTAAACTTAACGATATATTTATTAACAATACATGGATTGCGAAGGTAAAACATATCACAATATACATATACTGATTCTCTCAACTTCCTCACGTTTCCCCATAACTTAAGTACGATACAAATATATATAACCCAAGGGACCGTAGAATATACAGATACTAATACCTACACCTTCAGTGTAAACCTACAGCTACCATCTTAGCAATACTGTAACATTTAGCACCTAATAAACCTACCCACAGTCACCGCCCGACTCCTAACGTTAGAAGGGACTAGAAAGAAATAGGAAGTGAGCCTACCAGCCAAGGGCTTCTATAGACTGACGAATTATCACGTTACACATCAATTTATATACCCCGTGTAGAATACGGCAAAAGTCTCGTGAAAAAGGTACAAATTACTCGATCCTGGCCTAATGCTATAGAAAATATCAACCAATGAAATTACGTAATCCAAATTATCGACCAATGGCTATTAAGTACAAACGGAAGGAGATACGCGTCTACATCCGGTAAAACACAAGAAAATATCAACATGACAAGCTACCGAAGAATACTATTGCAAAATATGCCGAAGTATCAATCCCACAACCAATAAATAGGCCATGAGATTTCAACTAAGGTATGCCAAGAATAACAACTGGCCCATAAATAACCCAACCAGACGTTGTAAACTATGATTCCTAACACTAAAAATCCATTCCCGCTACATTCCTCCCCCCTCAAAAAAATAAGACAAATGCTACACCAAGCATTTGGCTTGTACAATCCTAATTTCCATTCGATTCATATCCACTCACACGTAAATACTGCACATGTACCATAGACATATAGTACGCAACAATAATTAGAAAAAACATCAAAACATGAATAGCCTCCAACCTATTTTTCATGGGTCACATATTATCCCAACATGTAAAATATACATTTAATTATATTATGCTTTTAGATATGATCCATATAATATATAACATCAAATTAACTTTACTTTGCATGACCCATATTAAATAACTTTTGTACAAATAACTGAGATAATGAATGTAAAGTAATATACATAAACAAATATATATATCAGTTAGCCGCAATTACTAGCACTAAATGCTTTCGAGAAAAAAAATTATATATATATAGCTGATGGAAATTAGCAGTACATGTAGAATGCATATAATGATATAAAAAATAATAAGATTGTGATTATATGATTTTATTATCAAAGGTGGTGGAAAAAAAATCTTCCCTTCCATCCAGTATAGACGGACATAACTCCAAAACAAATAAACTATACATATGTATATACAGTGTACATGTGTAATATATACACACACACACACAAAAAACTTTCAGGCATTCAACACAAGTAGCCATTTCATCCGAGAAAAAAAAATTAATAATAACTGAATTGAATTATATACATTCAATTCCAATAATTAACACATGTAACAATTAACAAAGAATACAGTCAATGTTTCTTCATTCCACAGATATTTTCGTTTCCAGGCCCCGGAATGCTGCGCGTCACATACTTTCCGTTGAATAAATGGCGGAATACTATATTCATGTATTCACATGTACCACACATATTTTCCCCACATATAACTTAGATACACACAAGGGAAAATTATCACATAACACATCACATCCTTCGCCGACACATAGAGAAAAGATTACATCCACCCCCGCACATTATTCCGCAAATGAATCAAAGATTTCCTCCCTCCCAAGGTTGATAAGTCGGATCCGTCTGGAACCTTTTTCCAGTACCTCCCCAACCAGGCGACCATCAGGCCGGGACACAACGTGTACTTCCTCATCCCGACACTGATGAACGGCGTCCTGCAGACCAGGGATGCGGCCGCTGGTGGCCTCCCTGGCTACGCGCTCCCTTTCCCTCTGAGCCGCAAGCCTCCTGACAGAGGCGCCCGCACGCCATTCCTGCCCCTCAAGGGATTCTGGGGGAAAAGGCATTATTGCCCCTCGCGGATCCATAAAGCACCGATTGGATGACTCCGTACCGACAACATTGTCCACTGCCTGGTTGGACAGATGATGCTTACGCACCATATGCCTCCTCAGTTGGCTTCTATCCACTTGGGAGAAAGTGCACTGCAGACACTTATAACGGATAACTACTGGAAGGTGCCTCTGCTCCCAGTGGCGGTGAAGATGTCGGTATTCCTTGAAAACCAAGGGGCCACAACCCTCAACCGGACACATCATGCCACCCTCAGGCCAAGGACCCCTACGATCATCCTCCAGCGTGTCTAGCTCAACGGCTGATACTGAGACCTCCATGATGAAGCTGCTAATTATTAAAGATAAAACAAAACGTAAGTAAGATTTCAGTTTGACTGAAGGGACGTCATTTTTCAACCAAATAGAATGCTGACACATTTTGCCTTGACAAGCTAAATTACAGAGGTTGACTATTTATCTATATATCTATATAGAAATTATTCATAATATATTACAGTATCAGATTTTATCCTTACTTATATATATTTAACTCCATTAAAATTGCTTGCAATGAGCTGAACACTTGTATATTATATTATGTATATAATTACTTTACTTAACAGAATACAGCTACAGTCAGCTGAGAGGAAAGAAAGGAAATAAAGAGAAGAATTTTATTGTCGGGGACGGTGGCTGTGGGTAATGTGCTATAACTATGGCGAATACACCATGGGGGCCCTCACAATTCTACCGGTACGTGTACGAACTGGAGAACCAGGGGCTTCCAGATACTCTGCATCTTTACCAGAAACAGTACAGGGTGCTGGGATGGGTTGTTCCTTCCCCCAGACTTCCGGTATCTGCTTTCCCTGGGATTTGGGAGCCTTTTGAATTAGATATGTAACATCTGTGTATTTCCTCAGGACTTTATATGGCCCTATCCAACCCTGTCCCAACTTGCAAGAAACTGCTGGTAAATACCATCGCCACACAAAATCACCTTCTGCATAAGTCCTAGATTTTAGCCCCCTATCAAAATAATTCACCTGTCTCGCAGCCGCTACACTTAAATTCTCATGTGCCAAACCAAAGGACTTTCTCATGGACTCTTGTAACCAGGCTACATATTGACTAGGGCAATAATCTGGGTCATTTTTAGGTACCCCTACCACTAGATCTAATGGGCATGCTGTCTCCCTACCTAACATTAACATGTTTGGACTATACCCGGTACTGGAGTGACAGGTTGCCCTATAAGCCATTAACACGAATGGTAAATGATCATCCCAGTCCTGATAATTCTGATTTACAAACGATGAGAGCATCTGTATCAACGTTCTATTGAACCGTTCTACAAGGCCATCTGATTGTGGTCTGTACGGGGTAGTACGGGTCTTTTCAATACCCAGTTTCTCAGCCATACATTTAAACAATTCACTCTCAAATTCCTGTCCCCTGTCACTATGAATCTGTCTAGGTACTCCAAAACGACTGAAAAATTCAGAACAAAGTTTATCTGCAACTGTAAGGGCAGTATGATCGGGGGTAGCAAATGCTTCCACCCACTTTGTAAAATAATCACTCACTACAATGATGTACTTGTTTTTATTATTTGTTTCAGGCAGGCAGACCTCCCAGAATGTCGATAGCTATTCTATCCATTGGTCTATGCACATGAGCTATGGAGGACCTAAGAGCAGATTTACTTGGACCTGGGCCTGGTTTTCTACGTGCACACTGGTCACACTTCCTACACCACTGTTTTATTGACTCGGTAAGTCCTGGCCAGAAAAACCTTCGCTTAACAGAAGCAATAGTTTTGTCCCTACCGAGATGGCCGGAAGTGGGTCCATTATGCAGTTGGTTCATAATATCATTCCTTAAACAATAGGGTGTTAAAATTCTTTGAATTGTCTCCCCTGTCTCACTGTTTAAATCCGTAAGGTACATGACTCCATCATTACCAATGCCCAACTTCTCCCATAGTTGTACATACACTCTAACTTCATAGGGCCACAAACACATCCGAGATCTAGATGGTTTCGAGGTACATTCTTGTTTCAAAGAAATGATTTTAGCAATGTGCTCATCTAATCCTTGTAATGATTTTCTCTACTCCCCAGGACTCTACCCAATTACTAAATGGTTCTTCCGAAGAGCAGGCACTGAGAGGATTTACTCCAACAGACAAGGTGTCTTCCTGGACATGTTCCAAGCCTGTTTCGTACTCGATGGGACCCCCCGGACTACATTCTGGACAATCTACTCGTTTACATGGTCTAGTTGGAAGTCTTGACAAACCGTCTGCATTTCCATGCATTCTACCAGGACGGTGCACTATTTCAAAGTTATACATCTCTATGATACTCAACCACCTGGCCAACATTCCCTCAGCATCATTAAAGTTTTTTAACCATATCAACGAAGCATGGTCTGTACGAACAGTAAATTTCTGACCCAAAAGATAATGCTTGAAATGTCGTAAAAATGTTACTACAGCCAAAAGTTCCCTATGGGTGGTGCAATAATTTCGTTGAGCTTTGTTTAAGGTTTTACTGGCATATGCGATTACGCGCTCCTCCCCATCCTGAATTTGTGACAGAACAGCCCCTAGACCGGAATTGCTAGCATCTGTATCTAGTATAAAAGGACTATGGAGGTCTGGATAGCTGAGGATAGGTGGACTTGTAAGCAATGATTTTAGCTCATTAAATGACTTGTCACAGTCTTCAGACCATTTAAATGTTTTGTTTTTTCTAGTTAACTTCGTAAGTGGAGCTGCGATGGTAGAAAAGTTGGGAATAAATCGCCTATAGTACCCTGCCATGCCTAGAAAACTTCTTAGTTCTGACACATTGGTTGGCGGGTGCCATTCTAGCACTGACCTACTTTTGCCGGGGTCACAGCTTATTCCGTACTCTGACACCACATGGCCCAGATAAGAGACATGTGTTTGGAATAGTTCGCACTTACGGGGTTTCAATTTTAAGTGTGCCTCCCGTAAACACTGAAAAACTGTACTGAGGTTTTGTAAGGCCTGGGTAAAACTAGAACCAAAAACAATAACATCGTCCAAGTAGCATAGACACTTAGACCACACAATACCATCCTTAAAAACTAAGGCCATGACTCTTGAAAAAGTAGCTGGGGCGTTTGTCAATCCGAACGGCATAACTGTAAACTGGTACAGCCCTTTATGTGTAGCAAATGCTGTTTTAGCCTTATCTTTTCCTCCCATGCCCACTTGCCAGTACCCACTCGCTAAGTCTAGTGTTGAGAACCACTTAGCACCGTGCAACATATCTAGTGTGTCATCAATAAGCGGAAGAGGATAAGCGTCCTTTTTAGTAACAGCATTAAGTTGCCGATAATCTACACAAAAACGAACAGCCCCGCATTTCTTGGTCACCAAAACAACCGGAGCAGACCAAGGGCTATTGCTAGGTTCTATGACCCCGCTTTTCAACATTTTATCAAGCTCATCCTCAACCACTTGTTTCTGACCATAGGATATCCTACGAGCTGGTATTTTTATTGGCTCTGCCTGTCCTGTGTCTATATGGTGTTCACCTAAGTGTGTACGACCAAACTGCCCATCAGGTCCCATAAATATATCTTGATAGTCTACAAGCAGTTGTTTTATTTGTGCTTTTTCCTTGTCTTCTAACTTATCAGACACCCCTTCTAACAGTGGTTCTAAATGGCCTGGTAGGTTACTATCAACTGTCTCATCATCAGTCCTATGGACCTTTTCTACCACTTCTACCGTAGCTACCTGCGTATTTTCGATCAACTTGACAGGCTGAGACGACAGATTCAAAACCGACAAGGTAATTTGTTTTCCTTTCCTCGGTTGAACTAGTGTCTTGGCTAACAACAAACCGTTACACCCAAAATTTTTGACTGACTCCACTATACCTTCTTCTCCATCTATGTCACCATCAATATAACCAGGAAAATAACATTCTGTATTTTCAGGAATAGAGACTGTCTCACTCACCCTTATTCTGGCACAAGTATTGGCTGTAGCCACTACAGGCTGCAATTTACACCTATAATTGCCCAATCTGAGGACTTTCTCCGCAAAGCTTATCTCCCCCTTATGCTTTGTCAAGAAGTCTATGCCAATAATACCCCTAAGTCCCTCCAACTTAGCGACTACAACCTCCTGGGTAAAGACTCGGTCTCCTATCCTAAAATTACAAACACACTTTCCATACACTTTTAGATTGTTTCCTGAAGCTGTTGATAACCTCAAATTACTTCTATTCAACTCAGGCTTATTATCTGGTGATATTTGTTCGTACACTTCTATGGTAACTATAGTTACTGATGACCCTGAGTCAATAAGATACTTGGAATTGGTGTTAGCTACTGAAGCGTCAACATACAAACTAGGTTGAACTGCATTTAACATAACTACTGGCCCACTTTTATCACGATCAGAATCGGGGGCTGTACTTTTGGGCACAAGCCCAGCCCTTAGAAGTTTTCCTGACCTTGAACCACTTCCCCACTAGCCTGGCTAGTCTTTGGACATGTGTAGGACAAATGACCCTTTTCCCCACAAGCGTAGCATGTTCTTTCAGACATAGGAACCTGACCACTAGGTTTTCTATTAAAATGCCTGGGAGGGGTGGACAACTTTTTGTTAAGTTTTTGTATCTCCTGTAGTAGTAGTGCCCCTATATCTTGGTTAACAGGTTCAGTTTCTGTAGACCCTACTGCATGAACTGGGCCTAGCTCTTCTGACATTGTCCTAGGTTTTCTGAGTACTTGTTTGTTAGTAAAGGCCTCAAATTCGATAGCACTGCTTATAGCCTGGTCAATTGATTTGGGGTGGCTAAACTGTACATGTCTCTTAAGTTCATAAGTATCCAAACCTTCAATGAACTGGTTGACTATACACCTATCTTTCTCCTCCCCTGTTGATTTAGGAAATGCCAATGCAGACAGAGTTCTTAACCTATCACCAAACTCCATTAAAGACTCGCTATTCTCCCTTCTACCACTCTTAAACTCACACTGATAGGCAAACTCTCTACCTGAAGGGGAAAACCTCTCTAACAGAGCGTCTTTTAGGATGTCATAATCCCCAGCCTGACTAAGGGTAAGATCTGATAAAACTTTTAGAGCAGAACCCCTCAAACACATGATGAGTTGCTGAGCCTGCTCATACCTATTCCACTGGTTCCAAGATGCAACTCTCTCAAAATGAATGATAAAGTCTCTAAAATTAACTTTCCCATCAAAGGACTGAGGCTCCTTCTCCTTACGTTTTACATTATAACTACCACCTGTGTAATAAGAACTATTTCCTTGAACCTGCATAGGGGTTTCCTGTCTGACATACCCCTGTGATGAGTTTTCAATACCCTGCCCACTAGAATGGAATACAGGCTCCCCAAGCCCCTGTGACATGGTATTGTGTACCTGTAAATCGTTGCTATTTATCAGAGGGAATACTGTCTCACTAGGCCCCTGTGAAAACATATTTTGATCTTGCCAACTTACATTACGAGTTTGGGTATAGATATTATTTGCTGGACCCCTTAAATTTGATAACTGTACAGGCACAGGCTTAGGTACAGGCTTACGAGGCTGGTACGGGATATTGACATTGGTATGCGCCGGCCTAGGCCCCTGTGTATTTAACAAACCCTGCCTATCGTTACCCTGCACAAGTCTCTGGTCTAATGTATGTGTTGGGACATTAACATTTGAGCCTCTAATTTGGTTATTATAGCTTGAAGATACGGGCGTACTCGACAATATACCTGAAGTTTTAGTATGCCGATTCGGGGCCACGTACTGTTCACCCGGCTTTGGCAAGTTGAGATTACTAACAGGAGCTCGTCTTGTCACCGTAGACTTAGTGTTGGTGTATGGTAAACTATTTTCAGGTAACCCCTGTTCACTATAACCACTAGTGTTACCTTCAGCAAACGAAGGAAATGAGTCCTCACGAGGAGACAAACACGGAAATGTCGGAGATGTCGACTGACGTGCTACTGAGTCACCATGTGTATAAATAGAACCGATAGTCTGTAAACCACTATCTAATGTACACGTGGTATTTGTCAAACTAGAACTACTACCAAGCTGTGGCAAATACCCACTGGTATAGCTAACAACATCTCCATAGTCAGCCATGTCCGACATATTAACTACTACCGAACGACCTTCAGCCATATTGACAATTCGCCTAACAAACAGACAAGATAAGAACTTCCAATAAAATAAGATATAAATATAATAGGTACGGATTACACGAGCACCGCTCACAGCACCAATTCTGTAACGGTTCGATTTGTCGTGTCATTTAATATGTCACAAACCTTGAGTAACCCAGGTTCTATGGAATCACTCGCGGTTCCGTCCCTATACGTCCGTTGAGTACAAGGTCAAAGGTCACCTAAGAAACCAGCTTCGTGTACCATGAAGTAAAAGTCAAAGCAGAGGTAAACTTAACGATATATTTATTAACAATACATGGATTGCGAAGGTAAAACATATCACAATATACATATACTGATTCTCTCAACTTCCTCACGTTTCCCCATAACTTAAGTGCGATACAAATATATATAACCCAAGGGACCGTAGAATATACAGATACTAATACCTACACCTTCAGTGTAAACCTACAGCTACCATCTTAGCAATACTGTAACATTTAGCACCTAATAAACCTACCCACAGTCACCGCCCGACTCCTAACATTAGAAGGGACTAGAAAGAAATAGGAAGTGAGCCTACCAGCCAAGGGCTTCTATAGACTGACGAATTATCACGTTACACATCAATTTATACCCCGTGTAGAATACGGCAAAAGTCTCGTGCAAAAAGCTACGAAATACTCGATCCTGGCCTAATGCTATAGAAAATATCAACCAATGAAATTACGTAATCCAAATTATCGACCAATGGCTATTAAGTACAAACGGAAGGAGATACGCGTCTACATCCGGTAAAACACAAGAAAATATCAACATGACAAGCTACCGAAGAATACTATTGCAAAATATGCCGAAGTATCAATCCCACAACCAATATAGGCCATGAGATTTCAACTAAGGTATGCCAAGAATAACAACTGGCCCATAAATAACCCAACCAGACGTTGTAAACTATGATTCCTAACACTAAAAATCCATTCCCGCTACATATGTAAGAATGTGCAAAGTAATTTAAATACTTTGGCTCACGTCTGTATATGCTTAAACACCAAAGATCGGGATATATATATTTCATTTACTTTCTGTATGACATTTATGATTACATTTGTTCCAAATATCGTATAGACGAATACTTGTGCGGGGAGGACATTTTCGCGGGACGTTGCTCTGACCGCGAAAACTGGATCTGCGAAATATTAAGAAATGATTCAATCATGTATTCACTGAAAGTTATATTCAAAACATAATGTTATTACCCGTTTTTACTTAAAATCTCGAAAATTGTGACCAGCGTGAAAACTTGACTATACATTATGTTAACTATTTACTAACAAATATAAACGCCATTATTTTACATTACAGGTATTTCATTGCCTGTGATGGGAGCTCGCCGCAGGTCCAATATTGATGTCTCGTATGTATCCGAAACGACTTCGTAAGATAAAAACATCACGATTATTTATTTTATTGGCCCATGTTCCAATAAAATAAATAGACTAAAATATCTTCTCAATCATGTATTCTTTTTGCACAATTTACGCTTAAAGATGCTCCACCGCTGACAAATGGTAATTTTTCACTATCAAAAACAGGAGCAAATAATTTAGTATTTTTCTTCAGTTACAAAAGTTACTTACTTTACACCATTTCCACCATTGAAACGTTTGAGCTTCTAATTTTACTTAAATGTATGAAAAATAATTAATTGCATCCCGAAAAAATCCCGTGGCACTGTATCTTATATTGAATGAAGTAATGATTGCGCATGCACCAAAAGCAAAATAAATCATTTTTTGTGTGTGTATTAATTTAATTGGCATATATATACACGATAAAACACCAATGATTGTTCAAATGATCAATAACATTTATGCTCTGTCGGCGATGGAGCAACTTTAAATGGAATAAATGTATTATTAGTAATTACTGACAGGTTTTCAGAACCACCTTCCCAACTTAAATTATATTCCCCGTTAATGTATCTTTACAACGGTAAATATCTAGAGTCAGTGGTGAATTGATAATATAAACCCGTATGTAACCGTTATAACATCTGTGTATTCATCTCCAGTAAAGTAGAACACAAGTGATCACAAAGTTAAAGAAACTCCCTGTTGGGTAAACCTCCTTGACACAGACGATTGGAATCGGATTTTGCTACGTTATGAATTGTGTAAGCGTGGTAATTTGACTATGCAAACGCCTTAAATTAAATTGATTTGCACTGTGGAGTTTTTAATATCATCTAAATAAAACGATTACTAGTTTCATATCGGGAATACTCCAGATATATGCTACTTCAGACGGAACACATTTTATTTGTATGTTCATTGATAAATTGGCGAGAACTTCGAGTGGCTCAAGTGTTCCAAAACCTGTCGGAGCCAAACGATATCATTCGATATTTATCCTATAAATGTCATAAACACTAAATATGGTATATATTGAACTATGAAAATAATAGTTAAGACTGTAAATATAAGGATTAAAATATGTTTCTGAGGTTCTAACGAAGGATAAAGTTGAGTAGGATATCGATACTAATAGCATGGACCGCTTCCAAATGTCGATACCCTACTCAACTTTTTCCTTCGATATTGAACTATGAAAATAATAGTTAAGACTGTAAATATAAGGATTAAAATATGTTTCTGAGGTTCTAACGAAGGATAAAGTTGAGTAGGATATCGATACTAATAGCATGGACCGCTTCCAAATGTCGATACCCTACTCAACTTTTTCCTTCGATAGAACCACCAGATAGATACTTTAATCCTTAACTGAAACGTACATGATAGCTAGCAAATAGTCATCACATATTTAAAATAACTAGACTTGGTTATACAGTTGTCGCCAACTATACTTTAATGTATCGACTTCCATTGTTGTTCATAAACTTGATATGATTAACAACTGATTATGGGACAACCTGCATTTAGGAAACTTTAAATAGTACGTTATTGTCCGTTGATTATTCTGGTATTAAACATTTAACTTTAAACTGATTGGTTGATTATGGTAGATAAAGGAAAATATTAGTCATACTAAAGGCATTGAACCAAACTTTAGTCGAAGTTTAAACAATTTTGACCTACTTGCGAATAAAGTGTCTATTACGGTACTCTTCTTATACTTCATGGAGATAATATTTTCGTTATCACGCGGGACAATGTTATGATGGCAAAACTTGATCCCGGATATACTAATAAATGTTTGAATCATATATACCCTTAAAGCCAGATCGCGAAAATTTAAAACCGCGAAAATCGCCAAAATTGTGATCCGAGAAAATAACCGGCAGAACAGTATATCAGATTTTTATTTTCATGTATACCTCGGCCCTCTGTTGTAGATCGCCTAGCGGTGATGGTATCGATGCTGGTGGTATTGTGGGGATAGTGTTTGGTGTCCTGTTTGGAATAGCACTGCTCATCTTCCTCTTCTACTGCTGCTGCGATATATGGGAATCACTGGTAGACTGTTGTTGCAGTAAAAATAAGTCATCGGTAGAGCCTGCGCAAACAGAAGACTCGAACTCTGAGCAAGACGCACCTGGTAAGTCAGTAGAGTTGTTACAAAGACAGGATCTGCTTATGCAGCAACATTTTTGTGAAACAGGTGTAATGCAACTACAATGATTACTTAGATTTTAAACGTAAAGTTAGCAGGCAGTGGCAAGTGTCATTAAACATCATATCCATTCCAATATCATACTAATAAAGGCATTAAAATGTCGAAGGAAATTAAGTTGTCGATCTGAAGGATAATCGTTACGCTATGCAGAGTAAGTTATATATGTTTACAGGAACATCGACTCAACCAACGGTGAGACTAGTTTACATTGGAGATAATAATGTACCTGTATTATTACATGTATTATCAAATACTTTCGTTGAGCCCGCAAACACACCACAAGAGAAACCGGCACAATCTCCCATGGCGCCAACAAACTCTCCACCCGAGTATACACCTGCCTACTCATCGACACAGTCTTCCGTGGAGCCAGCAAATCCTCCACCTAAGTATACACCACCGGACACATCGGCACAGTCATCCGTGAAGCCATCGAACCCTCCATCCAAGAGCAAACCAACAAACAAATCTGCAAAACCCACACCAAAATCAGTGAACGTTCAATCTGGGTATAACAAAGGAATTAAAAGGTATCCCCATGCATATCATCCAGTAGTATTATGTATTCATTTGTTTGAGAGTATTATATAAATATTACCTGCATTAGAGTTTGACAGTGCCTTCTGTCTGTAACCCAGGTGATAGGATATCACAGTGCATTCTGTCATCCAGAGAACAACCCTTTCATCCGATGATTTAATTTGGTACGAAAAGTCTAGAAATAAAACAAGTTTTCAAGTATTTGCATATCATTGAAGCATTTTATTAATTTAACAATAACAACTCTATAATGATTAATAACAAGTAAAATAGCAAAACTCACAATAAGCATTCCGTAAGTATTTTCTTGTTCTCTTGTCTCATGCAATCATTAAAATCGTTACGTTTACGTTAAATACTATCAATTCTGGCTTCGTCTCGTCGTCTGTTTACAACATTGTCAACGTCACGAAGACGCTTGAAATCTTCCATTCACCTTATGCGATAATAAAAACCTGCATATAACATTTGACGGTAAGCGAAAAGGGATAAACAGTATAAGCTCCAGACTAAAAAAAACACAATGAAAAAGAAATTAATTTGCCAAAACTATAAAAAATACCTTCATGCCTCGCTTCGAACAAACCAAGGCGTCGAAGAAGAAACGCGTGTGCATCTTTTTCGGGCGGTTCACTTTCGGTCTATCAAAACAAACGCTATTATCCGTGGCTTGGTGGTTGCTACGAACGTGCCAATTGTCTCCTTTATATTATATTGATCTAATGCTCACTGCCGTGTGGCAGTGTGAAATGTTAAATATCTCTGAACAAATCAGAATGCGGGGTTCTGACTTGAGGTTTTATAAATTTGATTAGCAGTTTTAAACAGCTCCTGTCGATTGTAACAAAAATACATTTTGTCACTCCACTATACAATGCAAAACCTTTTCATCTCGCGTCTTAATTCTAATGCTGGTCTTCTTTTCCAGGTCGAAGTGAAATACAAGCTTTCATGAGGGCAGGACATCAATATCAATCTGCAATTCCTTTGTTTTCGTCATAATTATCAGATTACCATGTGTATCAGTTGTACCGCTATAAAGTACCATTGCCGAAGAAATCACTGATTACATCAGACTACCTACGACAAGTATTGTTACATTAAAACTTTGGGCAGAGAATTCAAATAAATTGAAATCTAACGGTTGAGGCAATGTGGTTTTTATATTTCATTTAAATAATATTACTCTTGCCTTACGACCTATCATAACAATAATGATCATCAATTACAATATGGTGCTTCCAATTAATATAGCATTATGAAAATGAAAAAATGCAAATTGATTTAATCGCTATTTTTAATATTGGACTAGACCATAAATACCACAGGGATGTGATTATTCCACTATTCAGAGGACTTCCCCTGATTGAACAATATTCATGAAAAATAAGTTATGTAAGATATGATCTGAAACATCATAAAATAATATTTTTAAATACTAGGGGGGGGTGGTTATTCGAGCGATTTTTCTGACTTTTCTGATTGGATCAATAGCATTCAGTTAAAAGTTTTCAAGTCTGGTCACCCATCATTTATTTTAAAGAAGGTCATCTCGCATTCCTGTGAATAATTATTTTTAAGATCTTCCATCTTCCTAATCTTTTAAGTGGGGGGATGCCGTCTTATGTTGAATTCCACACCAAGAATTAACCAAAATGTTCATAAAATCCCAATTTTATTACCTTCTCCAGTAAGAAACAGACTTGACATGATTTCAAAATTTCTTCAACATCTACATATATTACCCATGTTTGTTTGTTTTGTTTGATTAATTAACGTCCTATTAACAGCTATGGTCATGTAAGGACGGCCTCCCATGTATGTGGTGTGTTGCGTGTATGTTGTGCGAGGTGCGTGTATTGGGAGACTGCGGTATATTCGTGTTGTGTCTTCTTGTATAGTGGAACTGTTGCCCTTTTTATAGTGCTATATCACTGAAGCATGCCGCCGAAGACACCAATCAACACACCCCACCCGGTCACATTGTACTGACAACGGGCGAACCAGTCGTCCCACTACCTGTATGCTGAGCGCTAAACGGGAGCAGAAACTACCACTTTTACAGACTTTGGTGTGTCTCGGCCAGGGGACAGATCCCAGAGCCTTCCTCACAGGGGCGAACGCTCAACTCAAGGCCAAAAGTGAGGCGGTGCCAAGGGAGCATTAGGAAAGATAACGTCAGTTAGGAAGAAGAGGAAAGATAAAATCCTAAATTTAGTCGCCTTTTACGATCATGCAATAGGGGCAGCAGGTACAATTCTAACGCCCTACCTACAAATTAAACATTTGAAACTGATCCATCCTGAATACCCAATAAACAGCCTCCGAAACATTCACACCACTATAAAATATTGTGCCCACCAGGGGATTTCCAGAAATATATTTTTTAGTTTGATTCTGCGGTCCCTTTACATGTATCTACGACACCGATTATGCTTTAGTTAAACAAACATAATTTGTAAATCACTCAAAAGTTGAGTAATTTTATGTATCATTTCTTAACTTAGTAAAAAAATCCTTGATATCAATTACCCATAGTAAATAATTACAGAAGTTAACGTAATACATGCCACAATTTTCATACTCATGTATTTACCGGGGTATGCTCCGATGAGCGATACTTCAATCACAATATTGAGTTATTGAGTTCCCAATTACAATATGCTATGCATTATCTAGTCAAGGACGTATGCATGGTTACACAAAGAAAATTAATTATATCAAAGCCACTGACCCTGCTAGGTAAGTGCGTGACAAACACCGCGTTTTTTCTTTTATTATTAAATTCTGCAAGGTATGGAACATGGATTTGAATGGATTTGAGAATTAAGCGAAATATAAACTGTAGAAGGATTATAATTATGGAGACAAAAAGCTCACTGAAATTTCGATTAACATAGGAAAAACCTGTTTTGATGAAAGTTCAGGTAGTTGATATCACTATGACCTGTCCATTAGTATCTACTATGATGCAAAAAATAGCTTGCTGTACTGTATCTATCAATACACATTGGCGGAGCGATGTTTTCCTAGGCCAAACCCGAATGTGAGCCAGAGGAGTAAAGTAACGCACATGTATGTCTACAACTATGATCATGTCTAAAAGCATCATTTTTGATAAAAAAGAGTCGATTAGCAACTCCATGTAGCTATTTTGTTACAATTGGTTATGGATGTAGCGTACATAACAGACATGATTACTATGTAATAATATTTATAACTATTATGTATATGGTCGGTGTTGTCAATGTATCAATTAAAATTGTTGGCAATAACATGGAATTCGTCAATACTTTATGCTTTTGTCTTCATTAGGAATGTAGAAAAAATAGTTTCTGTAAATATACTTTGTGATTATGCCTTCCTCGCACTGAATTGTCTGCCTTGTTAGAAACTAAAATCAAAATACCTGTAATTACTATTACTCACATGAAGTCAAAGTACATACGCATTCGCCTTTGTCATTATTTTCCTATACAATCCATTATTTTCACATTTTCTTTTTTCTTTAAGTCGGTCTGAACTTATTTTCTACGTCATTGTTATTGAAGTAGCTCGTATTAGCTCAGATGTTGAATTATCTTTTGTTTAAGGACACAGTACCCAAATGGGATCAGTACCCAAATCGGATCACGTAATACGGATTATATGTAAAATAAACGTGCATAAAGTCATAAAAAGGCACATCCGCGATATTTAAACTAAATTTTTAAGCAGTGATGATTTTATTATGCTTTAATGAAGACTTTTAAATCGGCAAGTTGGTGTTATTTTCGTCAATCTAATACACGGTCACCGTGCGACGGTCTATTTTCTCATGTTTAACCCCATAACACTGCACAAAATGTCATCAAAACACAAAAGTATGTACCCAAAACAAGAATAGAGAAACATTTAGGGAGGTATTCGATGAACAGGGTAGTCCATACATTTATTTAGGATGCCGCTAGTAACGATTCATATTCTGCCGCCATCTTGGAACTCGATGATTTTTGCGCATGTCAAAAAGTCATTCTAAACGAACAGGTACTTGTACTGTGATTTTCCGGTTTTTTCTAAGGTGTATAAGAGTTATTTCCCTTCTATCATTGTATTGTTGTGCTCTTTTTTGTTGAGTTTTGTATGCACAAATATGTATTATGTTATGCATATCTGTGATTATTTATTTAACTTATTATAAGATGTTGCAATTATCAATTACAATGTAACATTATTGGTTTTCTCCAGCAACATAGAAAATATAAAACACAATTACAGGTATGAGAATATGAGAATAACAAATACAGAAATGAATATTACAAAATGTTAAAATTTATATCATTTGTGTTATTGGTTATGAAAACATGTGTTTTAGTAAACAAGATGTTAACAAATTACCTAAAAAATATATTATTTGAATACTGAATAGCAGAACAAACAAATTCTTGCGTGGAATATCAGAGTACATAACTTGTGTTACATCTAGACACATTTTGAATCAATCAAATAAATAAGATTGGTTTTTAATTTGTATTATTCTATATTTGTATGTTTTCATATCGCTGCACTGCCATCCAGAGTTTCTGATATTTCTTCTCTATTCTTACTATTCCATTTTATAACACAATGTATATCATTTGACAATCTGATAAAAAGTCGGGTTTTTTTTCTATTATCAAATGTATATCTCATTAACTCATCAATGAAGTTTATGAAATCAAAATACAACAAGAATTATTTATGAAAAAATTTATTTGATCTAGAGTGATATATCAATATTATATTTAATCTAGAGTGATATAACAATATTACTGTGAGACCATGCATTTCCAAGTGAATCAGCATGAATGAAATATTCATTTAATATTAGTTACAATTATTGAAGTGTCTGTTATTTTAAGATCCAAACATCAATTGAAGATTGTACACTTCCATTTCAGACATAGGGTAAGTACATCTATAATATGGATGAGACATGTTTGGTCAAGGAACGTCCCTATACAAAGTATGCCCCCTTTGATAGAATAGTGTTGTATACAAGGTCATAGTAACTCCTTGAAAAACTCCCACACAACAGCAACAGTATGTTTATCATTGAAAAAGTCCTCTTGATAATTTGGCAATGACAATATCTTCCTGAAGTTTGTAATTTATGAAAAGCCATTTCCAAGTGCCGCCTACCTTGATGACAAGTCTACAAAACCTGAAATAAAATAAAGTAATTGAGACATATGTAGCTGTAAAATATTGATAATTTCTGTATAAAGGTTTAAATCCTTAACATTTGAAAATGAAAATCCACAGCTTTACTAATAAAGTAATGTTTAATGTTATAGCTTATAGACATACCTCTACATAAAATCCTCCAGGTATCTTTTGAAGCGCCCATCAAAAGGAAGATCCCTGATGTTAATACTTTGGTTGAGAAGGCCAGAGTAAACAGTGTGGAATATTTTTGTTTCCTTCCTCACTATTCTTTTGCTACAGACTCTTAGTGTAGTCTTGTTTCAGCTAATGAAGGCACGGACTTCATTTAAGAGCTGGCAATCAGTCATTAACAGTCACCTAGCTATAGGAAAATAGCTTTAACTCTTCAAGTTTTTCATTTACAAAATATACTGTACACATGTGATCAAGAATAAACAAATATTTAGAAAAAAATACTGTCTGATCTTAGTAACCAATGCTTAGGTTTTCACAATTCTTATTCATGTAAGCTTTTGACTAAACCTACAATTAGCCAGTTGTCTCCCTTACATCAGGTTCATCCAATGCCTGTTGCTCTTGTGGACAACCTGTTATTGTAAGAAAAGTTACTCAATATTGCCTCCCATGAACAGTTCTCAGACAACAAAACAGACTTGGCTCATATACATATTATAAGCATGTTTATACTGGAGACTGTGAATAAAGTTACTTAAGACAGAATATGAATTATCCACATTTCTGTTAAATATATGTCAGAGGGTTTTGAGATCACATATTAACTTACACTGAATTATATATTATTGCCTTGTATTTCACCTTATCACTATGTTCTTAACAAGGACCACATATATTAATTGTACTTAACTTAATAAGTATAGATAAATCATAATTTGAAGACAATGAAATTTAAAATTAAAAAAAATGATAATTGACTTTTGCCTCAAGGTTGCCCAAGCACTTGTGTTCCATTTTTTTATGCATGCACACAGTGTTAAATGCAGTCATTCATTTATCAATAATAATTTAACAAAATACAAACCGACCATGTTTTGTATAATAACAAGCTGAAGACACATCTTTCAGTTCTTCAGAAGATTGGGGCCTGCAATAATGAAATAACATAGTATATACTATACATGACAGTGGTATAGTGATAATACAAACTCAAAGTTTGCCAGGTACAGTACTGGATCAGGGATCAAGCCTCTCTTGTGTAAAACATACATGCCCTACATAACGTAACTTGAAAGTGAAGGGCATGGGTGTTATTTTTTTTTAAATAGTTATGACATGGTTGCGTACATTGTGTAGATATGTCAAAAAACACCCGAGATCCATACATGTGTAGCAGGAGAGGAGAAAATGTAGTAGTCAAACAGGGATTCAAACTTGGGACTTCCGAACAATAGCCGACTAAGCAACTTGGTCACCAACTATCGATCCAGTCTTATCCTGCTACACATGTGCAGTCACACGTGCCTAATTACTGTTGATGCTTATGAGAGTTGTATAATGACTGTATAATTATGTATATCTGCAGTTTAAATATAGTTAGACGACCACATTATCAAAAGTCCCCAGTTTACTCTTGCTTGTGTGAGATTTAATCTATTGTTTTCTATTTATTTCACAAAATAATCACTTGAAGTCAGCAAGATTTACATTATAATTTTTACAAAGGGTTACCAATATGTTTTATATGTAAATATAAACAACAACAATAAATGATAGTTATTCATTTGATGCATGTTAACATTTCAAAGAAAAAAAATCTACCATAGTGCACTGTATGTATTTGTGTTGTTGATGTTACATGTTGTCAGACAATCTACAGATTGGGTTACGTGGAAGATCGACAGTAAACATAAATTGGAGACCCCGTCAGGATTCGAAAAAAAACTACGAAAATTGTGTTATACTTTGAGAGACATAGGGCGGAAATGGTAAATTTCTCAGTTAAAGCATAAACTCAGTTAATTATTGCAGCTTAACAATAATGAATATCGACCAATTATCATTTTCGCCAATCTAACAATGCGCACCTGTTCGACCTGTCAACCGGCAATTGAAACCGTCATGCGGTCGTCCGTGGTATGAATTTGAAAGGCGCCATAAAACCCTAAAAATTAACTGTGAAGCACGAAATTACTGATCAATCGTTTCATTAGTAGTAATATTTATCGTAAATATCAATGATTTAACTATAATATACCTTTTTGGGTTATTTCTCTCGCTGATCCGATTTGTGTACTCTTCTGCTGAAAAACCGGAAGTTGATCTGTCAATGTTTGTTACGTCATAATTCACGCGAGCACGCGACTATGACAGTTTGGAGCTGTCTGAACTTCGTCACGCATACTCTATTTGAAAAAACACGATATGTGAAAGGTCATTTGCAGAATTTGGTTTAGAAAGAAAAACATGTTTTGGTGATCCGATTTGGGTACTGTGACCTTATATTGAAATAACCCCGATAAATTCTGCTCCTTTGTAACGTGTGTCAGGATATAATTTATTACCTCAGATCGAAATTTCAGATTATATTTTGTATGTATTAATATAAGAAGGAAATTGTGACTCAAACGTTAACGTGTGTGAATAAACACTAAATTCACAGAACTGAGGCAAAGGACAATTAAAATGCTTCATGCAGAATAGTATTTAATATTCTATGTTCAAAATGTCATCGCAATTGTCAGAAAAATAAACAAAAAAAGACTAACTGGAATACCCCAAAGTACATGAAATATATAATAAAAAATATCACCGACGAATACTTATATCGCTTGACTCGAGTGTATTGACTGAATAGGACGGGAAACCGAAACACATCCTTGTTCCGTGGACCAATCAGAGGTCATGTATTATATATACCAGTCGAGTATAATAATCAGCTACACATTATATTACATTAAAGCTCTATTATGCGTGTTAATATCATTTTTTCGTCATCTATTTTTGTGCTGAAAATATGTTACAAATAATACAAAAAGACGCAAATTTATTTATTTAAATTTATATGCAATAAGAAAACCTTTATATATAATCTGAAAATGAAAACGTAATTTGAAAGATGCTACTTTATCATAAAGACAGCATTTAGTCTGATCTGTTGCAGACTTAAATACATTACCTTCAAATATATCATTTAAGATATTCAATTATTATGTATTCTCATACAATTCAAAAGTTTCAATTTCATGAGGGTAACATAACTGCAAATGTGATTGATACGGTACATATGCTTTAAAATGCTTGATAGAAAAATAAAGTTGACACGATTATCCCGGTTGAGCGATTCGAAAAGACTGTATAATTAGAATTATATGTTGTGAGTTCACTGATCAAATGAAATAAACTTAAAAATGAAATACAATTCTGTACCTGTGTGCAGAAGTGATCAAATGAAATAAACTTTGAAAATTTTGGATGAAACGTTTTGTACTATAAATAAAAGTCTGTACCTGTGTGCACAAGAGACCGACAATTTACTTAATGTTTTTACATGGACCATATTGTTGATTTTTTTTATTTATTTAAACAGTTGAATGTTACTTAGCTATTGTGTTTTATTACTTAAGTCAGTGTTCACACACAACACTAGATAAAAGAAATTAAGTTCTCCAGCTCAAACGCCAACCAGAGTAGCCATTTTGATATATGGTGCAATTTGCACCAAAAATGAAATTCATTATTAACAAGGCAACCAGTGGTCGTGTCTACCCAGGGGTGAATTTCTATACGCAGGGTCTTTGTTAAGGTGTGTTTTCATTTAGTTGGTGGTTCCTTATGTCGAATTGCAGTGTATATCATATGTGCATACATTAATTTTGAATGCCTTTAAAATACTCGGCCACACAAACACAAAACATTACATAATATGACGCATTCGGAAAACCTCGGCTGACTAAGGTACCCTACATACTTGAGTCAGCAGAGGTATTACGAATTATCATGATAGAGTGATCAAATATACAAAAGATTTTGTACTCAGGATTAGTTGGAGTAGACTCCCTTTGATCACAAGACTTAAAAATCTATAAGTTAAAGATCCACACCACAAACGATTATGTTGTATGAATTGAAGTGAAACATAATTTATAGTTGAATAACAAAGGGATTGTACATTAGTTATATCGACTCATTCAGTCGTTTCCTCAATGGTACAAAATTATATAATATACAAACATTATGTGACTTTTGAATTTTTTTTAAACTAGTGTCATTCTTCTATCTTTGTCTTTAAAAATATGTCTATATCTAACACGAGTTTTGTATAAGATATATGTGATGATAAAAACAATGCAAAGTAATTTGGAATGACGGGTTATATATATCTTTGGTTCAGGAGAAAAAAAATGGGACCAATAACAGGCCTGCAGAGATTTCCTTTGTAAATTACAGGATGAACGACGTTCACATCGAAAAGTCACAGAGTAAACCACAATGTACTGATATTCAATCCTTTGATGTACATCAAAGGACTAAAGTACCTGCGCATTTACCATCAAACACAGATCCTTCAAAATGTTTATAACATAGTCCAGGGGTTGATACAATGACAGTGATAGTAACCCCTGGAACATCGAGGATGAGATAGATAATCAACATGCTTTGTGTTATGCTACTGAAAAAAAGTTTTCAAACTGATGGGAAACCTAAACGAAAGTTGAATTGTGTTACAATGGAAAAGATTCCACTTGATATTAATTTTAATCTGCCTAAGCATTTATCTATACATTTTGTATCTATTTGTTTAAGGAAATAATGCACTGGTCCACATACTTGCTATTTATACTATGACAAATCATGTTCAGGTTGTAGAAAGCTATTAAGGTTTCGGTTCTCGATATGAAAATATACATACATAAATGCCACCGATATCTTTAAGGTGAGTCCAGAACAATAGTTATGGAATTTTGATGACTTCAGATACTATGGGATATAGCGGATTTACAAACGTTAGAAACCTTATAAGTTTAAAATTTAAAAAAAAACGATTATGTAAATACATTTTAGTGACCGAGTGGTAAAATATATTATAAAAAAGATGTCCCAAAATACATTTTATTACCCCAGGCATTGTATCACCTCTGAGTCCCGAATTCCATGTGAGGAAGTTGTTTAATTCTGACCTCTGGTCGATATTTTCTCACCGAGTACACCGGGATTCCTCAACCATCTAAACGTGATCCGTCCTTCAATAGCAATGGCTGTTTAGATGTCGTTATTGTGACCTCGCTTTAGAAACTGTGACGTTGCGTATGTCGGTCATTTTTTCTGATGGTATGTTTGTTTTAGGAGGGGGGGGTCAGTTTGATTTTATTTTCGTCAAAGCATGAAAAGTACAGATTAACCTATTAGAAAGCTACATTGTTTATACAATTGACGAGATCACAAGTTGATTTAACTATAGTAGAGGTGGATAGACTGGACAGGCTACCAGAACCTAAGTTGTTGATATGGCTCTCTCAGCAGAGATCTTTACTAGATTTGAAACTCAGAATAAGACATGTGGTAGAGACACAAATAATCTTCTGAGTTTAATCTCATGCGCAAATAGAACACGTCAGAAACGTCGAGTACAAAACGCCCAATAATACTACCCTGACACCGTGCAGATTAGTCGAGCAACTCTCGAATGTTGAATACTAGACATAAACAACCACTGTTTTTTTTGGAAAAAAATCCTTCCCATTAATAACGAAATTGTAGCAATCGACAGGCAAAACTTTTTTACTTTATTTTGCTGATATTGTTCATAGATGATTTGCTGTTGATTTGGAAAGCAACGAAAAACTGTGTAACTCTACCTTGCTGATTTCGGAAGTTTTCTTATGAATTTTAAGCCTCTTTAAAAAATGTAATTTCTCAACAACTCCAGCTAAGATCCATTTCTGCGTTTGGATATGTTTTATTGCTTCAATATACAGCCAAATTTAATAGACACATTTCGCAGGGAATGTGAAAGTAAATTTGCGTGTGGCACACAATTTTCAAATTTGTTTCCGATGAGAAATGTAAATGAAACAACCACAAATTGTTCAAAGATTGCAGCTGGCAACAACAAGCAGAATATTATCACATCTAAATGTGACTTGTATTGTTATGAATAAACATACATTGTAGCATGTAACAGATAAAGCGTTCACGTATTCACGAAAATATTTCTTCTGATGAAATAAAATATAAAACAAACATTTTTTTTGTATTTTGGGAGTTGTTCTATACAGAGAAATATTTTTGTAATAAATATCGTATTTTGATCACTTTCGATAATGAATACTTTTCTTCGGACTATCGTATGACATGACTGAGGACTCAAAATGTTTGATTTATTGAGTTATTATATGGTTTCTGTCAATTCCTAGAAATATTAAAGACGAAATGACAGAAATAAGTTGTTTTAAAATGCTTGCATTTATTACAATATTTCCCGTGCGACAAAAACGTTAAAATGCTCAGAAACAAACATTTTAGTATTTTATTTCCATAGTTTTCAGCAATAGTAAGTTAAAGGAAAAGGCCAAATACTACCAAACCTAGGTTAAAATGTTAATAACATGATCCGATTTATCTAAAAAGAGGTGTCCCAATCGGCATAATTTACATATTGGATATCAGTTATTGAAGAAAATAACTACGCGTAGAGTGTCGAAAGTACATGGTGAAGACGATAAGAAAGTATTGCGGATAATATCCCAGGCGACGCTCAAGGTCACTGAAACACTATAACTTCACCTTTGCACAAGTAAGTTCCTTGACGTCAGTTATCTATTGAAAAATTTGAAGATGATGGTATGACTTACGTTAATGAATCGTAATCAATATGGTTTTTATTCACATTTTTAATCTCGCTTAACCCAAATTTTAGAGGTTAGGTTTTTGTTTCGTTTAGAAGTAGGCTTTTGTTTGAATTTTAGTTAATTGATATAATTGAAATAGCAGATGTGTCTTCTCTTTCAATAATATTACCTATTTAGAAAATAAATATAAAAGCCTACATGTATGTATAGCATGGACTCAAAATGAATTTGTTGCATAATGCACCATCATCGGCGAATCGATCAGGTTGTTGCCTACGCAAAAATCGATCATTTTCGTTTGATTTTATGTGGTGTTCCATCAGCATATATGTGAAGGATCAACACTTTTTAACTCATATTCCTAATTTTACATAAATTGATAAGCTAAGCAATGTCGCATTTTTATCTTAACCATTTACCAATTTTTGTACACCCAATTAAACACAGCGGATAAAGATAATTGTTTTTGTCAATGCATTAGAGGTTTCCATTTCCTTCGTCTCTAAGAGATTTATTTTTGTTGTAAAGCAGACGTCAATAAATTGCAATCACCTTCTTATACATTTATTGATAAAGACCATTATTTTAAAAATATTTTTTCCTTGGGGATTGGCGTAATGACGGGGCGGAACAATTTGTCATTTCAAAGAGATACTAACTTAATGATCGAAGCTAGCCAACAGCGCACGCGACTTTTGGATATCGGCTCTGATTCAGGTCGGTCTTTTTTTTGGTGTGCCGCTCTTGTTTGCCATGATCAAACTCAAAAGTTATGAATCAGTGTATGTTATCATGTTTCTGACAAAGTGGACATCCAATCCCCATTAGACGGCTTCCTTCTTACAATTTGACATTTGATTGACGTTTTTGAGGCTTTAATTTGTACCTCCGCCGTCGATATCAATCATTGGCGTTGCTGTATTTGTAAATTTTACTATACATTACGACTTGTGTGGAAATCACTGGTCGTGGTTTTTATGTTTAGATCATCAATCCAAGGTTGTCTTATTAGCTTGATTAGGTCGCGGAAACATCGGAATTCTTGTGATATGCTTGTACTTCTGTATCCTAAAGACGTGCAAGAATGATTGCTTTGATTTACACTTGGCGCTAAAATGAAACTAGGCACTTGTGCGGTATCGTAATTAACATGAGCTGTCTTACACTCGGTATGATGTATGTGTATGTCATTCACTCTCGACAATGTCCTAAATCGTGTGCTTGTGTTTTAATTTGTTTGGCGTGCACTCAAAATACAGGTTCTCTGTTAAGGGGTATACTGCAGGTACTTAACGAATCCTATTTCAAAGGTCTATATTGTTGAATTCATAATGCGGTGTGATGCCTTACGACTTCTCAGACTGATAATGTTCTACTGTATGCGTAAAAAGAAATCACTTTTTGTAAATTGGGTCCGACATCAGCGAAATAAAATCGCACAAGAAAATAAGGTGATTTACAGCACATTGTATGGCCTGATTACATATGTAAATGTTGATCTATTTGTATATCATCTGATTAGCATGTAAGCGTTCTGGTTCAGGTAGATCAGGTAGTTCAATAGGTAGAGCATCCGGTTAGTGTACGGGGGTTGTGCCATCATCGATACTCTAGAGGTTACTATCACTGACGTTATATCCACCCCTGAACGACCTCATAGAAAAACTAAAAGGCACCAAAAGACACCGGTAATTTAATTTTTTGATATCCATCAAAGAAAGTTGTATAATCTATATATCAATGTTACTGATCGTGCTGCTTTGACGTTTGACGTCGCTCTCTCTGTATTCTTCAAAGTAAGTCTCTGCAGACCGGAAATTGGTCATTTTTTCTTCTGGACTCCCTCCAGTTTTACTGTGATAGTCCAGAGGAAGGATTGGGGTCGGACATTACGTCAGTTATAGTAACACCTTGAGTATCGATGGTGGAAGGGTTCCGGTCTGGCAATGCATATCTTGCTCCCACTAACATAGAAAGTAGTGAATAGTACACACTATGACGTTTATGAAGTTAAGGAACAAAAATTAAAAAAAACACACTGGTTTGGTTCTAAAGCATGTTTACAGCAAAATAAACTTACTTTAGCTAATAAATGTTGTCAAATTGGCAAGGACTCGATGTGTATGAATTTGTTTAGCCGAATACCGTCAAACCAGTGCTCCTAATACATGCTATAAACATTAGTTAAGAAAATTTTGACTTCTCAGAGGAGTACATCTTTAAGTGAAAGTTGTTGCAATAAGCGCATTGTTTGACACATTTTTCAAAGAAAACCTGTAACAAATAGAAACATTTTTGTTATGATCACAAAAAAAATGTTTGCTCTATTTTAAAACGAGACTTTGAGAAGACTGAAACCACACCAGAGTTATTCTTAAAAATAAAAACAATTTCCTTGGAAAAGGACTGGGTATGCTATTGAAGACAAGTGATCTTTTAACCGTTATTGCACATCGATGTAAGATTTCGAAAAAGGTGCAAACAGTTAATTGCAGTTGATGCAAACGGAAATATCTGTGATATCTTCACTGGCGTGGTTGATAACGACGCTAATTTAGTACATCTGAAAGATTAGATGGTGGCCAATCCACTTAATGATTTTGCATTCCATCGTTGGGCGTCGATCAAGGCAATACAGGCAGTTAGCATTTGTTTGAACACACAAACATACGATGATAAACGATAGCGTTGTAACGAGTCTTAATTGCATCCCATTATTACGGGGCTCGATCGATTTGCCCCCGTAACACATATATAAGAATCGAATAAGCGCTTTATTCTCTGACAATTCTTATGGACTTTTGTCGTAGGAAATACAGGAAGCGTGCGCTAAAAAGGACCCTTCGATTGCATGAAATGCAAATGAGACTTCGAGTGTGATGGTACCTGCACTTATACTGTTTACCAGTTGTAATAGATTAAGCTGAGGTGAAAGGAGCACTGTAGTGAAATAAGGATACAAGGACCATTGGCCACACACCGGCTCACCCAGCGCAATCACGATAAGTGGTAATTGATGACAGGGTCGTGCATGCAGCGGCTCTGAACGCAGTATATAATCCTAGAAACTCCAGGTCTGGTGTGATCGAATCGTTACCGTGGCAGCGGAAGGTATATAAGGGCAAATACAAATAGAAAGAGGTCCTGATCCTTCCTGGAATGAAGCTCCATGCAACGCCGGCTTTATCTGCAGTCAACTAATGCTCGTCGATTCCACCATTAATCGTCTTAAAGATAGTCCTTATCTGTGGATGACTAAACAATAAATTGCAAAATGCCAAGTATGTGCAGTTTGCATTACGATTTGGGGAATGATATATGTTTGCACCCGTGCAATTTATTAATGTCATATGTTACATAACCGATGTATAACATTCATGTTTTTCTATGCAATGGAACCTCAGTAAATTCGTGTTCTGTTCAGAATCATTTCTTTTTATTTCCGGTCATATCATATTAGGCCTGAAGAGATATTAGGTTTTATCTTCGTTTAGTCACAACTCTTCTGCAATGGTTTCAAAATAACATTTCAAGGTTTAGAAAAGTATGTCGCCAGACTGATGAGTTACATGGGCTGAAACATTGGGGCTTACAAATCTAAAGATATTTTCTCTAATGAGAATAATTCATGTACCACGTGATACCCAATAACGTTTGTACGGTAGTAATATCTCCAATGGTGTTGGAACGTCACTCTTTGGTATATTCCCGCTGAAACGACGTTAGCACGGGACGTCATGGTACAACGTCATTTCATCACCAAACGATACAATAGTCCCGCACAAACGTTATCGGGTATCACGTGGTACACTGTTTTGTGTGAATTGACTTATTGAAACAATTTAGTTTTTGGTGTTTTCAGTCCATTTCTGCGGACAAGCAGAGACGCGGTAACGATTTGTATGCAATATTTTTTATCGAATATGATCTGTGTGGCATTATTTACAAGATACGTTTTTGTACAACAATGAGTCTCTCTGAACTAGCAAGGAAAACAATACTTTGATATTGACATATCATTTTACAGACTTAGGAGATTATATTTCTTTGTCGCTGTGAATATTCTCTGTTTACAATTATTTTTGCTTCAAAATTACCATGTTCTTGTAACGCAGTAGCTACCAGAGGGAAAATGGGGCGAGTTATATAGGCCAGTCTAGACAAAAGAAGTGTATATTTCACACCCTCATGGCTTCTTCTCTTGATAAAAACGTAGCCAAACTAGTAAATAATAAAGAAGTCGCCCCTAGCCACGATCTAATTTCTATATGTAAGGTGTCATCGGCGAACCTCACAGAATCTTGAATGCGGCATTATTTCATAAACAGCAATAACATCACAAAATGTCGATAATTATCGATTTTGGCGCTTCAATCCTTCGGGTGTGATACCGAACGGTATTTGCGTTATAAAACAGTATATTTACAAGGTAGCATTGTATTATTAACATCCTCCCGGTTATAACAGCTGAGCTCTTGATCATGGAAGCAGAATCCCGACCTAGCGTATCAATGAAGATAACGAACAAATTCTACTGCCAATCACGTTTATAGTCCGCACTAATAGAACGCATTTTAATTCATAACTTTATATAATATATTAAATAAAGATGATATAAAACTAACACAATATAGGCATTTTTAAGGTATCATTATAAACAACAAACCGCACATAGTGATAAACTTTAGTCAATACATCTCTTTATCTACCATGGTATATTTTATCACACACTCCGCCTGATGCCAAATGACTACGCCTATATTATATTTTTATCACACACTCCACCTGATGCCAAATGACTACGCCGATATAAAATCTTTATCATAACTCCGCCTGATGCCAAATGACTACGTCTATATTATATTTTTATCACACACTCCGCCTGATGCCAAATGACTACACCTATATTATATTTTTATCACACTCTCCGCCTGATGCCAAATGACTACGCCGATATAAAATCTTTATCACATACTACGCCTGATGCCAACTGACTACGCCTATATTATATTTTTATCACACACTCCGCCTGATGCCAAATGACTACGCCTATATCATATTTTTATCACACACTCCGCCTGACGCCAAATGACTACGCCTATATAATATTTTTATCACACACTCCGCCTAATGCCAAATGACTACGCCATTATAACATTTTTATCGCACACTCCGCCTGACGCCAAATGACTACGCCTATATAATATTTTTATCACACACTCCGCCTGATGCCAAATGACTACGCCGATATAAAATCTTTATCACATACTACGCCTGATGCCAACTGACTACGCCTGTATTATATTTTTATCACACACTCCGCCTGATGCCAAATGACTACGCCTATATCATATTTTATCACACACTCCGCCTGATGCCAAATGACTACGCCTATATAATATTTTTATCACACACTCCGCCTGATGCCAAATGACTAAGCCTATATAATATTTTTATCACACACTCCGCCTGATGCTTTGTTTGCTTGATTGATTAATTAACGTCCTATTAACAGCTATGGTCATGTAAGGACGGCCTCCCATGTATGCGGTGTGTTGCGTGTATGTTGTGCGAGGAGCGTGTTTTGGGAGACTGCGGTAAATTTATGTTATGTCTTCTTGTATAGTGGAACTATTGCCCTTTTTATAGTGCTATATCACTGAAGCATGCCGCCGAAGACACGCCCGAAGACACCAAGCAACACACCCCTGATGCCAAATGACTACGCCTATATAATATTTTTATCACACACTCCGCCTGATGCCAAATGACTACGCCTATAACATATTTTTATCACACACTCCGCCTGATGCCAAATGACTACGCCTATATAATATTTTTGCATATGTCAACGTCAGTAAACAATGACGTGACATCAGGACTCGATAAAAAAATCATAAAACATACTTCGCATTCGTTTCATAAAATCTTATATTAAATAAACACTCATTTAAAATCATATTGTATTCGATATCTGCCGATCCATTTATATCAATATGTGTTGAAATTCTCAGGTACGGACTTCAAATATCTTAATTCGACAACTGTAACTGATTTGAAATAAAACCCAAATGAATATGAAAAATCCTAAATCCACATAACAAACGAAAAATAAAACAAAAAATAAGTAAGATATTTGTTTTATGAACAATTACATCTTGTAAAATAAAAATATAGATAATACCGTGCAGCTTGTTTGCTCTTCAGCTTATGTAGAGAAAGGGACGTAATTACATGGGGAGGGGAATGACGGAATGACAGGAAATTAAATGTCTTCTGATAAATCGAAAATGACATTCTGATTGAAAATAAGGAAAGAATGTAATTTTGAATGTCAATATTATCGTTTTCAGTACTGAACCAGTGTAATTTGCAAACGACAGTGTATGCGTTTCACTGTATTGGTCTAAAATTAAATACTATTGGAAGGTATGACCTTTAGTAAACATAAGTGTACATTTACTAACATTCTTTCACGCGTGATTTCTATCGGCGGTTTCTGCGATCGAAGTAAATCCATAAATGTTTTTATTTGTTGATAAATATAAACGTAACATATGTTCATTGGAATTCCCATTTAATTCATGAAAGTTACTTTTCCAGAACTCGTTTTGAAATGGAAATCGTGAAATTTAGTTGTCGCGATAGAAGATAACAGTACATGATCTTTATATTATATATACATCTGTATGTGTTTATGTCTCATTTTCAGTATATTTGTTTTTTACTCTTTATCTGTAATTTTTCGGGGGATTATATTTTCTGGATTTCGTGAGACGTTAGTATCAGCTAATCACGAATATTTCTATCCACGAAATAATCTGAATGTTCATAACCACGAAATAAGTAACAACCAACGATTATTTGATATTATACAGCACATGCATTAATTTGGTAAATGTAAGCAATCTTTGATATTGAATAACGATTTCGTCATTTTACAGAGTCTGCTGAATTCTCTAAAGCGTTATAGCTTTAGCATTATCCCACCAAAAGCGGCTACCTATTATAATTGGCAATGCATCCACACACTGTACAAAGTATCAATTAACTATGAAACTAGCCTGTATTTAGTTTTTTCACGCACACAGTGTATATAACGGCCTGCAGTTATCTCACACCAAAGAGGTATTAGTCTTTGGTGTTCATCATGATAATGGTCTGTGTGATGACTCGGCAGGCACGTTAACCGCGTCCCCCAGCAGTCAGTTAGTTATGGGGGTACCGCCGCTATGATAAAGTAGCGATGGTCACGACATCTGTAATACGTAGGCTCTATACGTATCACACAAAAGCCTTCGATGTTGGTGAAATATTTGTATGGCCAAAGAGCATTAGTCTGCCAACAATTCGGTCGCCAACAGAGGTCATATTATTCAATTTCATAAATATTTTTCAAATAACTTGAGAATAAAAATGCATGTGATGAACCCACGTACAATAATTGTTTAATACATTCCGAATCTATGCTGTATAATGTTTAAATGACTTTTAACGTCAGTCGTCCGGAATGCAACCAAGCAAAACATTGTTTAGTATCTTTTATGTTTGCATCAACTGATTACTGTCTGTCTCTGAAGATGCCGAAGTTGAGATATTTACCAAAATCACGTGGTTCTAAAGAATTCATTTTATTGTAATAACAAATCCATGCATTAGAGGATAGAATCTCTATAGGCAATATCCGTATTAATGAATAATATTCTTACTATACATGCCGTGCTGAAGATCTCTACCTAAGATTGTTCTGCTTCTTTAATTATCTATATTGTTGTCGGCAATACAAAGAACGTCACTAAGATCTATACTGTTGAGATTCCATACAACGCGTCAAGTCGCATTACCGATCTATAGCACTTTCCCTCACTGCCAAAGATACCACAGCACCAGGTCAACGAAAAATGTTACCCCAATTACCTACACTGTCGAAGATACGGACAATGTCCCTGCTTCGCTGTGCATAGTTACCTGATCAACGACACTACCAACGAACCATGAGGTTCTAACAGCAAACTCTCGTGTCTTTCTAACCAGCAATATAGTCAAACGGCAATATTTTTTCTAAAATTCGAAACAATTTGCGTCAAAGGTTTTGATATTTGTTTTTTTTCTTCAAATATTTCTACTTTAAGTCAGACTTAATTAATTGTGTATCAATGGTTATCATCTGTTTTGATATTATATTCATATTGCAAATTGCGTCATTGGACAAAGATTCAACGATCAAATACATAACAATATAATGAGCTATATTAATTAGAATAGAGAAAATATAGGAGTCCTTCCTTTTCCTGGAAACTTCTTTTGTGATGATTTCCTAAATCAAAGAATTTCAGTAATTGTAAATGAATATCATCTTTTGCTCAAAATGTAATGAGAGGACAATAATTCCTAAAGTCACACTTATTTTTCTCTCAGAGTCCGGAGGTTTTTTTTGTTGTAACAACAACGTGTAACGTCACCGGCGATCATGGAAACCAAAGTTACAGTTCAACTTATCAAGCAAGGTTAAAGTTGTGTTACCAATGAGTTTCACATCCAACACTTAACTATGTAATTCATGAGAAAACTTTCCCGTAACTCTCTCGTTTGAAAAATCAACAACATTATATCATGATTGTCACACCACACTTGACCTGCATTTACTTCTGTCTATTCTTTCATTTTCTTTTTTTTTTTTTTTATTTTAATTTTCCCTCACATTTTTTAAACATTTGATTATAATTGAATGAAATGTAGTCGCCTGGCGCCTTAAAGCTGTTGTCTCTCACTTCCGGCCTGCACTCTTCCTCGTATTCCTCCCAGGATACACGCTAATTGGCCTTGTCGTTGAAGGCTGTGCTTGCGTGCGGGAGATTTATTAAAATCAACCGCATAAAACGAACTGATCTTGGACGGCTTCATTGATGTTTGGATGTTACAATCATAATTCATGCATCAAAAATAAGTACGAAATATGCAGGTGATTCAAGATATCCAATTCTAATAGTTGATATATTCAAATGAGAGTTATACCGAATCATATTACAGGCAGGTATTGATAAATTCTTACCATTTACCGCCAACTTTGTTTGTAGCCTCGTAATATCATATGAACAGATGATTATACCAAGGCCATGTTGTCGACGCATATGTTGCTATCCCTGCTCATTATTTGTACATTACAACATGCCCCAGCTAATATGTCTACAGCCTTATATATTCTCATATCCGAGCCATATGACTTCTGTTTTGATTTCCTGCCACGCTTACAAACCATGCATATGTCGTTCAGTTTCACAGAGCACACAAAACGTACCAAATCTTGTGTTAAAATGTCATTTTCGCATTAAACATTTGTATAGACAAATTGTCCGCCTTCGTCTCTAATTTGTCTACGAGAAGACAATGGTCATCCGTTGATGCTGATTCGATCATGTCATTTACCGATATCTGTCTCAGCGTGGTGGACATGTACATTTATAGTGTGTGATGTTATAACGACCCAGACAATGGAACAGATCTTATCTGTTTTCATCGTACAGCACGACGCATGACTAAGTCTCATTACAGTCTTGAGTAGGCCAACGAGAACACCCCTCTTGTCAACGACTATGCAAATACAAAACCCATGGCAACCATGTCTAAGAAACGAACATTCGAAAAACTATCTAGATTTATCTTCCTGTTATTGCTTTCTTTACATTGGTTCATTAACGTAATGTTGCCATGATATCTGATAGCATGCTTGTGTCATGACCTACAAGTACATGGCTGACCCCAATGGACAGATACCATAAGTACCGTTCATATTCACTAACATGTCAACAGTTATCTTATATTGTACATGAAGGACTCGTCCCAGACGTGTCTGCCAAATGTCAATGGAAACTATTAAACATGAAATAGCAAAGTGCAGATTGCTGAAGATTGCAGGAAACTTTAATGACCATAACGATTCCATCGAGAAAGTCAGTGTTTCGGAATGCGACAACAACAATTTTTAGTACTACACCATGTATATTTATAACGTTCTTCGATTCTTATCTTTTACTTCAAAATAACATGAAAATTACTTAATAACGAACGAACCGAAATTTGTAAGTTAGAACAAATAGCATCACGTATTTCGACACAAATAATATGCTATATATACAAATAATTGTTATCACTATTTAAACATTTTTTTGACAGTTTTCAAATCGATTAATGACGCTTTCCTCAATCCCCCATCGGATTCCTATCTCAAAGTTATCTGACTCCTCTTTGTCTTGCACGTTGATTTGTTTATTTTAATTTTTATTTTAATGCATTTATAATAAATGTTCGCTTCAATATTTCTTTCTGAGAATCGGATGCAGCCGACTTTGTTAGAAAAAGAACACTGAGTAATCACATCATTCTATCACATTTGCTGTGATATGATTAAAGACGTCT
Source organism: Argopecten irradians (assembly GCF_041381155.1). Lineage (NCBI taxonomy): Eukaryota > Metazoa > Mollusca > Bivalvia > Pectinida > Pectinidae > Argopecten > Argopecten irradians. The sequence goes on along the minus strand of NC_091145.1, from coordinate 31,403,326 downwards.
TTTGCTTCAGTATCTCAATTTAAAAAAAAAGAACCGAAAAAGTAATTACAAATGGAATAGTTCGTTAATGGAATTTGATCAAATGAGACATTAGAAGTAATTGGGTCACCATCAAATACAATTACTGTTAGGTGAGATGTTACTATAATTAAACGCCTAACGTACTACTATTATTTTCATGCTGTATCACGCTCCTGATGAGCGAATGTTGAATCAGAGGTCTCCACATTGTAACAACTCTTCATCTTTGACACGCAACGTAACACACACAAAATATAATTCGCTCGACTCATAGACTTATTTTTAGAATGACACTTTTTTCTACAGAAACAAAGACGACAATGTGAAACAGCAATGTCGTGCTGTTTCCCCAGATGTCAGATTTGTAGTTTGTATTGAAGACCGACTTTATTATGTGACAGGGTATTCCTAGATTGTAGATATCTAGCAATGTGTTAAATTATTAAATATTAGTATTATGTTTTAATTAATAAAAGTGGTGAGAATGCATCTTTAATCTTTACGTAGAAATGTGCTGATGTCAGCTATTTCAAAGGCTATAACCTTTGACCTGTGAACTGTGTCTTAGTATTGTATTTTTAATTTATTCATGTATTGACATGTGACTTGACTCCGGACACTGATTGGACATACCTATTGCATGATTTTCTGTAAATTATCCTTTTAACTAACCCCGACACTTCTGTCTTTGCTGCCAAAGATATCACATCTGTTTTATACATGTAGAAGTCGGCAAGAGAATATATATAAGCCGGATATTTGGTAAGTCTAAATAACTTTTTCCCTGTTATTATATTTCTACAAGCTGATATGTGAGAGACGACGTCATTTCCGCTGGAGTGACCTTCACCTCAAGCCAACCCACTACTACTTCCGGAGAAATCTGTGTTGTTCCAACATTATCTAAGACTGTAATATTTATCCTTTTGGAATGGACATATTTCGCGTTTTGTGTTCATTAAAATAAAATATTTATTTGTGTGTAAGTGAGAGTGAAGTCCGAGGATCCACTTGTTTTTTTTCTGTGTATTTAAATCGTTTTTGGAGTTTATCGCTATCGGATTACAGAAAGTTTTGTTCTGGTGAGTACACTCAGCTCCAACCGTCCACTATTATTTTTTCATAGACATCGATAAACCACAATCTTGAAATAAACCCTAAAGTCTATTATTTAAAATAGTCTATTATTTAAAATTCCATTTAGGTGATAGCTGATAGACACTTAAAGTGTTTCCAATAAACATTATACTTATTTACTGGGCCGTAATTATTCAATAATATGATTAGAGGTCAGTCTCTGTAAATTAGACATAAATAGATTGGACCAAAATAATCTCTTGTCTATTTCAAATTATATTCCCGCGCTGTTTCTTTGCACTGTACTAACCTAACCAGACTTATAGACATACACACTGACACCGACATATGTGTGTGTGTTTTACTGTTATGTTTCTTAGTTTCAGCTGGTGAGTACACTCAGCCCCAACCGTCCACTATTATTTTTTCATAGACATCGATAAACTACAATCTTGAAATAAACCCTAAAGTCTATTATTTAAAATAGTCTATTACAATGTATTTAAAATTCCATTTAGGTGATAGCTGATAGACACTTAAAGTGTTTCCAATAAACATTATACTTATTTACTGGGCCGTAATTATTCAATAATATGATTAGAGGTCAGTCTCTGTAAATTAGACATAAACAGATTGGACCAAAATAATCTCTTGTCTATTTCAAATTATATTCCCGCGCTGTTTCTTTGCACTGTACTAACCTAACCAGACTTATAGACATACACACTGACACCGACATATTTGTGTGTGTTTTACTGTTATGTTTCTTAGTTTCAGCTGGTGTTCTTGTTTAATTATTTACTGGTATTTATAAATATGGTTCTTCAATACCCTGTAGAATTTTGGGTTTAGATTTATCCGTAGTAATCAGGTTTCGGTTTGATTGCTTTCTTATATGCAGGTAAGTATACTGTTTGATTACAGGTTTTCTTAAAATTGTAGTAAGGAGATGTTTTCTTTTTGAAATTATTGATTATTTTTCAGGTCCGCTTTATTTGCAGTTTCACTGTGTTATTTAGCCATTTAGATATACTACTTTGGTGAGTTGGTGTTTGAAACATTTAGAATTGTTGTATTTTGGACTTTTTAATAAATTACGTAGTCAACATGCCACTGTCAGAGGATGAAGTTGCTCGTATGAAGGAATATTTTGATGCCATGGAGGTAAAGCCCAGGCTAGAAACTAAGGAAAGTTTTGACCGATGGCTTTCTGACTTGGGGAGTAGAGGGGCCAAATCCAAATTAAAGGTTGAAGCTGGAGGATTTGATTCACAGGATGAAGCTACTAATCAACCTATCTATACCAAACATTGGCCACGCATATCTGTGTTTTATGGAGGAGGTAGTGACAAAAAGGAACAGGTTAATTTTGAGCAGTGGAAATATGAGGTCTTATGATTACGCAAGGAAAAATCCTACACTGAAGAGAGTAAAACTCAGGCCATTCGACAATCCTTGAAAGGTGACGCAGCTGGTATTGCCAAACGCCTTGGACATGATGCAGGTTTGCATGCCCTTTTAGAAAAACTTGACAGTGTGTATGGTGTAGTAGAGTCCAAGGAATCGCTACTCGAGAAGTTTTATGGAGCCTGCCAGAAGGAAGATGAGAATGTATCAACCTGGAGCTGTAGACTGGAATAAATATTATCCAAGGCTATTCATAAGGGCGAGATCATGTTTGGTGACACTTCCGAGATGTTAAGGGCAAAGTTTTGGAAGGGGCTCAGGCAGCCGCTTAAGGATATTTCCGGCCATAAATTTGATCAACTAAGGGATTATGACGAACTATTAGTTGCAATACGACAGTTAGAACATGACTATATCAACTGTAAGCCAGGTAAGAAAACAGCGACTATTAAAATGGCTGCCATGACTGAAGACAAAAAGCCAGATGATCAGCCGGATCATCACAGTATGATACAACAGCTTGACGCCAAGGTAACACAGTGGTCTAGTAAACAGCAGCAATACCAAGGGAGAAAACAAAACAATAGGAGTAAATATCATTCACAGTCCCAGAATGAGAAGTCAACACAGCAGTCCTATAGTACACAGAGGGCAGATAATGAGACAAAAGAAGTAATATGTTGGAGATGTGGACAACCTGGACATCTTAGACTTGGATGTAGAGTCATTCTAGAGTCAAACGGGAAGAAGTCTTCGGAGTAGGGTCGACCGTTGGCTTGAAGAAGTTTAGGCCCAAGATTTGCAAAACCGCTACTGAACTAGTGGGGGAATCTAACGAGGTAAGTATTTCCCTGGAAGGCATTAGAGTCAAAGCACTACTAGACACCAGATCCACAGTTTCTACTGTAAGTGAGACGTTCTTTAAAACCAATCTGTACCATTTGGAACTGCAGCCATTGTCAGAGATGTTGGATATAGAGTGTGCAGGTGGAACCTCATTACCATACTTGGGAGTTATACTGGTCGACATTGGGGATTTACCTGACATGGATCCAGAGGTTAGACGTCCGTATCTGATGTTGGTTGTACCAGATAGCAGATATAACAGCAATGTGCCTGTTCTACTAGGAACTAATGTGCTGCTACCTTCCATGACAGCATGTAAGACTAGATTCGGTGATCGGTACCTACAAAGCTAGAAATTAGCAACACCATGGTATTTAACCTACAGACGCCTTTCTTTACGGGATCGCAACCTTGCCAGGAAGGATTGGTGTCCCGGTATAGTTAAAATAGCGGGCAATGAGACTATTACTATTCCGGCCAATTCCAAAGTAACAATAAACGGGGTATTGGATAAGGCTGTGGATTACATTCCTACCTGTGCTCTTATTCAACCTTCAAGGAAAGCCACCGTTTCAGTATCGAAAGAGTTAGATATAACACCTGGGCTTGTGCATTATGAATATGGAAATACCAGAGACATACCGGTTACCATTTCTAATGTCACTATGAGGAATGTGGCACTACCAACCCGAGCAATATTATGTGAGTTGCACCCAGTATCAGTTGAAGGCTCAGTTGCAGACCAAGAGGTACCAATAGGTAACAACTTTAGAGAGTTGTTAAACTTGGATGCAGAGAATCTGACTGCTAGACAGCTTGAACAGACTGAAACTTTACTCAAGGACTTTGAAGATATGTTTTCGTCCGGTGACTTGGATTTAGGTCATTGTTCCGACGTACAACATCGTATTGAGATGGATGATGCCACCCCATTTGCCCAACGTTATCGACGCATTCCGCCCTCAATGGTAGAAGTTCGCGACCATATCAAGCAGCTTGTTGCTTGTGGAGTTATTCGGCGCTCACATTCCCCATGGTCCTCATGTGTGGTTTTCGCCAGGAAAAAAGATGGTAGTCTTAGGATGTGTATTGATTATAGACAGCTTAATAGTAAAACCATCAAGGACTCGTATGCCATGCCGAGGATAGATGAGATTTTGGACGCTTTGCATGGATCCAAGTACTTTACAGTACTTGACATGAAAAGTGGTTACCACCAAGTAGAGGTGTTAGAGGAGCATAAACAACGAACAGCATTCACCGTTGAACCATTAGGGCTATGGGAGTATAACAGAATGCCTTTTGGTTTAGTTAATGCCCCAGCGACGTATCAACGCATCATGGAAGACTGTCTCGGAGACTATATTGGAAAGCTATGTTTCATTTATTTAGATGACCTCATCGTGTTCTCCGATACATTTGAGGAACATCTGGAGAAACTTGGAAAAGTTATGCAGTGTTTTAGGGAACATGGTCTGAAATTATCTCCGAAGAAGTGTTTTCTTTTTCAAGCCAGAGTGAAATATTTGGGATTTATCGTATCAGAGAAGGGAGTTGAAGCTGATCCTGAGAAGGTAGACAAGATCAAGCAATGGAAGACGCCTACGACCCCAGAGGAACTACGACAATTCCTAGGCTTTGCGGGGTATTACCGTAAATTTGTGGAGAATTTCTCTTCTATTGCCAGACCTCTCAATGAGTTACTTCCACCAACCAATAAGAAGTGCAAGAAGAAGCTTAAAGTAACACCAGTGACCTGGCATTGGGGACCAGATCAACAAGAGGCTTTTGATAAGCTGAAAGGGATTCTAACATCACCACCCATTTTAGCATTTCCAGATTTATCGTTACCATTTGAACAACATATTGATGCCAGTTCCCGAGGACTTGGAGCAATCCTGTACCAAACTCAGGACGGAAAGCGACGTGTCATCAGTTATGCTAGTAGGGGCCTGAACAAGTCTGAAAGGAACTATCCAGCACACAGGATGGAGTTTCTCGCGTTAAAATGGGCAGTAACAGACAAGTTCTCCGATTACCTATATGGAACTAAATTCATGGTTTATACAGATAATAATCCATTGACCTACGTTCTCTCAACAGCCAAGCTTGATGCAACAGGCCATCGCTGGGTTGCTGCACTAAGTGTTTATGATTTTACCATCAAGTATGTGCCAGGAAAGAACAACACTGACGCGGACATTTTGTCACGTATTCCGGAAGACTCTGAGGATAGGGAACATTTTGAGATTTCATCTGACTCCATCAAGGCTGTCTGTGCTAGTGTTCAGAATGAAACTTCAGCTGAGATTATCGCCAGTCTTCCGTTGGAAGATATGGACATTGATACCATGGAACAGATGTCAGCCCGATTGGAGAAGAGTTCAAGGACATGATTCTACTTTACGTGTTATTGTTAAAGCAGTACGAGAGAACCAGAGGTTAACACGACATACTCTGACGCCGGAGCAAGCAAACTACGCAAAAACATTCAAACATTTGAGTCTGGACAACGGTGTGCTATACAGATGTGTCACTCGGGATGGTCAACATGTAAAACAGCTCGTACTTCCTTCTACACATGTCCGGAGATTACTAAAACTCTTGCATTCTGATGTAGGACACCCAGGACGAGACAGAACGTTGTCTTTGGTGCAAGAGCGATTTTTCTGGCCTGGAATGGGCAGAGATGTAGAGTAGTTCGTTCATAGCTGTCCGAGATGCATTAGACGGAAGACGCCAACCAACCAAAAAGCGCCATTGGTCAACATCAAGACATCTCAGCCTCTGGAGCTCGTGTGTGTAGACTTTCTAACACTAGAAGCATCGAAAGGAGGATATCAGCATATCCTAGTCTTGACAGACCACTTTACCAGATATGCACAAGCATTTCCCACCAAAAACATGACTGCTAGAACAACTGCAGAGATATTATTCCACAACTTCTTATGGATTTCCGGTACGCCTCCATTCAGATCAAGGAGCCAACTTTGAGGGAAAAGTTATACACCAGTTATGCGATATTGCCGGTATCACAAAATCGAGGACTAGCCTTATCACCCGATGGGTAATGGGAGGTGTGAACGGTTTAACAGGACATTACTGGGTATGCTCGGTGCGCTGGAACCATACAAGAAGACACAACATGAATATACCGCAGCCTCCCAAAACACGCACCTCGCACAACATACACGCAAAACACCGCATACATGGGAGGCCGTCCTTACATGACCATAGCTGTTAATAGGACGTTAATTAAACAAACAAACAAACAAAAGCGCTGGAACCAGACAAGAAGGCAGATTGGAAACGTCATATTGCACCCCTTGTGCATGCCTATAATTGTACTAGACATGAGGTCACCGGTCACACACCATTCTTCCTGATGTTTGGAAGACAACCACGGTTACCTGTGGATTTGGCATTTGGCATTAACAGAGGAAAGGAGAGTCAGAGTTATTCTAAGTATATCGACGATATCCGGGATAAGCTGAAGTCGTCTTATGATATGGCAGCCAAAGAGTCCAAACTGGCGGGGGAGAGGAGGAAGAATGTGTATGACCGGAAGACTCGAGGATAGACAGTCCAAGTAGGGGACCGAGTTCTGGTTGAAAAGTAAGTGTTTGTCTGTAAACACAAGCTGACAGATAGGTGGGAGGATGACGTATATGTGGTGGATGGGCAACCTAATTTGGACATTCCAGTATTCGACGTAATCAGGGAGACGGGAGAAGGTCGGACCCGGAGGTTACACCGGAATCTCCTGCTTCCTATTGGAGAACTCTTGGAAGAAATAGACAGTGATCTTAGCAACGGGACTATTATCAGAACATTACCAGAACAAAGGAAGGAATCGGAAAGACGAAAAGAGGAGACTAGTGAGGAAAGTGACACTAGCGAGGATGAATATGACCAAGTTTTGGTCAAATGTCCAAGGACAACAGCAGCAGGCACCCCAGCCCGTGCCGGTGAGGATGCTGAAGGACAGGACATTCAGGCAACCCAAGCTTCAAGTGACGATTCGGAACTTGGGGTTGCTGGTGAAAGCAGCGATAGTGGTGACGACCACAGCTCCCCAGAGGAGGACGAAATTGCTGACGATACTCACGACCTGGGACCAACCCCAGAAGTTGTAGAGGTTGGGGATACGGCACCTGTTGTCAGTGCCGAAAGAGCCAGGCCGAAACCAACACCGATTCCTAGAAGGTCTACCAGAGATAGGAAAGCTCTGGTTACTACACCCGACTGGAAGGTACGAGCTGAATACCTGCAACAATTAGCGGCAGCGGGAGTGTTTGAGAGGATGCCCGATTCTGTACTCGCCGCTTTAATAGCTATTGTTAGTAATACTTGCTAGAAAGTCTATTTTGTCTTCATATGAGCTTGTTGTATATACGGTAAATCAATTGTCATGAAATACCTTAGAGAAATGACGAGGACATCATTTTTCCCACAAGGGGGAGTATGTGACAGGGTATTCCTAGATTGTAGATATCTAGCAATGTGTTAAATTATTAAATATTAGTATTATGTTTTAATTAATAAAAGTGGTGAGAATGCATCTTTAATCTTTACGTAGAAATGTGCTGATGTCAGCTATTTCAAAGGCTATAACCTTTGACCTGTGAACTGTGTCTTAGTATTGTGTTTTTAATTTATTCATGTATTGACATGTGACTTGATTCAGGACACTGATTGGACATACCTATTGCATGATTTTCTGTAAATTATCCTTTTAACTAACCCCGACACTTCTGTCTCTGCTGCCAAAGATATCACATCTGTTTTATACATGTAGAAGTCGGCAAGAGAATATATATAAGCCGGATATTTGGTAAGTCTAAATAATTCTTACTAAAACATTATTGTATTATAAAAGCATTATTACTAAGTAAGTGTCTAAATAAGATTAACTATGAAATAAAGTTAAGTTAATTATAAACTTGTAAAGTATAAAAAGTAGCTTATAAAGGAAAGTCATTCCGTCAAGGTCACTTTGGAACTTAAAATGTAAATACATTATTTTACTAAGGTATATATATAGTAAAATGGCCAGAGTATTGTAACTCGTTCTATAAAGTCATTTTGTCCTTGTGTTTTTAGTATTGTCCATTTTGAAGTCGGTCAGTATAGAGTGGTCAGTCCCTGTCCCTGGCTAGTCGTGTGACCCCCGCACTATCCTGTGGGGTGAGTGTACTAAATGCGTTTAATTGGAGCTTAATTGGGATGTTTACTGTGCTAATTTAATTTCATGGACGTTAAAATCATGTAGCGTATATCTATACTGAAAGAAATATAATATTCGTAGTATGTTAATTCTTCATAATTATCATACGGAGAAAGTAAAAGTATTGTATGTAAAGCAAATATGTATGTTAACTCATAAGAGTATATTGTAAATTCTCAAAATATAATTTACGTCAATATCTACCGTATTTCAATGTATTATAGGTAAAGATACTTATAACTAGGAATAAGGAGTTGTCGTTCTTACCGATGTGCGAGTGGTTGCGAGAGAGTACTTGAATTTATATATTTCTATTTGTGTTGCAGGGTATTTTACACCCGATGTAATAAACATCTTTAAAAGAACCCTTTAGCCTTGTCGTATTTGACACCACCCGGCTACATATATATCACTAGTATACCCCCCAATATGTGACCAACAAAAATTGTATTGAGGATGATCGCTGAAGAACATATTTCAAACAATATACACTTGGCTGGTTGTCGGGTTGTCAGGAGGACGCTGTTCATTGCTCCGGGCGAACATGATAAAATGGGAAAATAGGATATCAGGAGGTCAACTGTGCGGACTCGAGACGTCTGCTGTAGTACGGCGTCCTCTTTATGTATCGTGAACAGTGCAGATTTATCGTCAATCTAGCACTTACTGTCTTTATAAATTGTTGTAATTAAGTTTATCTTTAATTAATTGTTTTCTTGTCCAGATAATTGATTTGAATTGGTGTACGATAACAAAGTTTGTACAGCAGTTAGAAGCCGTCACTGGATTGTGTTGGGTTGTAAGAAATGTGGATGATGATGTAGGTAAATGCTTTTCAAAATTAGTTTTCCTTTATTTTTCTCCAATAGACTTTATTCTGTATAAAACTTCTATCGAGATACTTAAATTTTTGTTTCAAGGTAATTTTACCCTTGGATGGCTTCATTTGAATCCGTGTGGATAGAATCGCGGTATCAGTTTAAGAATTTTATGTTGGAATAGTAAATAGGATTTCGCAAGAAATAGGGAGGCTTGATAAAACGAAGGTTCTTTATAGCCACCTTGTTATTTCGTACGTACTTAATGACGAATTAAAATCGTTAAAATACTTAAACCAGGGACAGAAGCGGCCATGGAATCAGTGACAGCGAGAGAGCTGAATCTGATTGCTATGTTACAGGCACTACCTAACTATCGATCGATATCTCCAAAATGCCACACTGCCATTCACGTTCACCGAGACTTTCCGGCCATTTCAAGAGACGCTGTTCACTAGCAACAACACCTTGCCAGTGTACCTGATGCATATTACTAGGACATTGACACCTATTGTCAATAAGTCACGTGACCTGTGGTCAACACGTCATGGATAGGATAGTTCAGATGATGCATGGAATTTTATACTACATTATTTTCTTAAAAGGTAAGGTTCCATGTTGTCACCTATAATAATAATGAACTGTAAGATGCGGTATCGTAATACTGATTCATGCAATTGGACAATAGGTTGTATTTTAACCTTGGATGAATTTGAGATAAGATATTAGGTTTCACATTATATTAAAATACCTCAAAATGCAAAAAATAATAATAATTGAATATAAAAATTATAATATTGTATTTATTTGTAATATTCATTTCAGAAACATTTTCAAAATAAAACATATCTAAATATGCGTTATAAAACACAATGATATGTCATATCGTAAGACAGATAAATTCTAACAGCTTTACAAATGTATCAATTTTACAAAATTGCTTTCGTTATGTAACGAGATGTACGAAAGTGAATATCAATGATCTTCCGTTTCTCTAGAGATTGCGAGACACGCTCATTCATTCCATGAGTTGATGAATATTTATTCCGTTGGCTTATAAAAGAGAATTTATCTGCATATCTATGTCTGTTGGGACCATTGGTATTGTGTCACCAGAATTGGTGGAGTTCCATGTATTAACGCATCAATACATTCACTGAATGATTAGTTCGTGAAAATAACATTTTTTAGACTTTTTATAGCGTTACGTGACAGAATTGTTGCGTAATTTGCTAGTAGCTAATAGTAAAATTGACGAAGGCGTATGGTGGATTTCTAGATTCTGAAGTATTGAAGTAGCGCCGTTCTAATGTAGATTCAACGTGATTTTGTCAACCGTTTTATCAAACGAGATAATGCTGTAGGCAAAGGATTCTACAAAGCATTTATACATGAACTCCGTAACATTTTTTGTTGTATCTTAAATTAGAACCTGATAGCGAAGGAAGGGATATTTTAAGAAAAAAAACAAGCAATAACAGCATTAAAACTTAAAAAACCCAATATCAGATAATGCTGCATAAAAGTTACAAGGTATGCATTCAACACTATCATAGATATATTAACACATGATATAATGATATAAACATACATATAATGTCATTAAAAGGACATGGAGTAGTCTATTAATAGAAAGAGGTCGTTAGTATAATGATATATGTTAATATAGGATAATCTTCATGAAACAAAATTTAGTTACAAAAAAAGGAAATCAAGGTAAATAGGCAGGTACAAAAGGATGATAATTTGAAATCTCCTATCTGATAACAACAAAAGACTGGCAGTAATGTTCAAAGAGATGTAAATGTATAAAGAAAAAGAGTCATACCGATATGAAAAGTTTACTGATCAAGGATAGCTCACAGAATTTTACTTTCGCGAATCTATATCTGCTTACTTCATTACTATCCTTCCTAAAGTGACATGAGACGGAAATCACAAAATTCATTAGCCGCAAAGGACAAGGGACTAAAAACACCAAAGTAAAACGAAAGGCATATTTCGTATAAACATACAAAGGATATAAATAATAGAGAATATCAAACATACTGAACAACGTAACATGGGCAATAAAATATAAATCAAAATATTTCTCTTTCGATTCTTCAGAGCGACATTTTAACATTCATTGAACAGAGCATACAAGCAAATCTATAATACATATTAGGAGTCACATTCTCCATGAGACTTAATCGCGTTTTGTTACATTCCACGTATTATGAGTCAGAATGCCGATGAGAGTTTTAGCTCACTAGGTCCCATTTTACGTGTAACAAGTAAACAAATCAACGAGTCTTTACTCGGTTGGACTCAAAATATATCAAAGACAAATCACGCTAAACCACGTGCCAAATCGTACATCTTTTTCCAGATAGTATATATCTCATTTTTCAACATCCTTTATATAAAATCTTTAAACACTCAACGTACTGGCGTAGATATGTAGAGACAATACGAAAGTTTTTCTTTCGATCGACATGTACTCTGTGCAGGTTTTTGCCTTATTATATTGACCAATTTAAGTTTCTTTCCATATATGACAACACCGAGATCTATACGTGTCTGTATCTATTATTTGTTCGCTCCATATTTTAGGACGAACAGACATGACACAGTGTGAAGATATATATATAAAACCTTACACATCTCTCAAATATCTGATGGTATCTGTCGGTTGATCGACCTCGAATATGGACCAAGCACTGCTTGCCAGATTGCATCTCAGCTTTTGAAGAACAAAGATGTTTATATCAGGATGGAATGCTGTCCATAGCTAGAAGCACCTCTACGATTATGTAATTCACTTCAGTCCCTCTCATATTGATCAAAGCCCTGATGATAAGACCAGTAGCTGTTGAAACTGTTACAATAGCCAGTGGGCTGATCTTGGCGATTCGAGATTCCATTTCGATAGCTCTATACGGATTGTTTGTTATTTGGCATCATAGGGATTCCACCATCTTATTAAACGCTTTGTTTAAATTGGATGGTGTTTTATCAATAACTGTGGACATAGGAATTCTTGTAATAGTAAAATAATTGAGGGATCGACGATCAATTTCATTTCGTCAATGAGAAAACATATTTAAGGAAAAATGGAGTATACAACTACTGAAAATAAATTTATATTCTTTGCGATTGAATTCCGTGAATGTCCTGAAGATAAGAATCAGTAAAAAAAATTGCGAAAATATTTCCACTTTACGTACAATAGCAACGCAACTGTAGAATGTTAAAAAATCCGAAAAATAAAGTATTTGCGTAAATCAGTTGGTTTACAGTATTAGAAATGTTATTATACATCATGGTTACATCAGTGTCTGTGAGTAGTTGATACACATCACATGGCAGAGAAATAAAAGGTCGTATTTCCCTCAGGGAAATAAAAGGTCGTATTTCCCTCTGGGAAATAAAACGTGTGCCACTATGGTGATCGCCCGTCTTTCGCACGGAGTTATCTCCCCTTCTGATTTTACAACAATGACGTACCAAGCGTAAAACGTCATTTTTTACTCATCGCAAACTTAAGTAATATTTAAGAGGCCGTGCCAATAAGCATCAAGCTTTAGGTGGAAAGTGAAAAAATAGAAATTCATAATATATACTTTAAAGTAGCCCTCCCTTTGGCTAGGAAACAAATTCCATCAAGAATTAAGTTGTTTGGGAGGTCATTTTTACTGATTGGCATGGAAATTTGGTTGCCATGGCAACAAGGTCTCATAATTGGAAAAATGTTGAAAATGAAGAATTATTTGTATGGAAAATTCAAGCATTTATAAAAATGACATTTGTATGAAAACAATATATATTCATAACATGAAGTATATTTGATTAAAATAAATCATCAATAAACAATCCAAAATTACAAGATTTTTTTTCATATCGACCAACTTTTAATGATTAGTACTTTATATATAACAAATAAAAAAACAATCATCAACTTCTGTGATTTTCACACTTTCCACTAATATAGTGTACGAAGCTCGATGCTTATTGGCACGGCCTCCTTACCCAGAGTAGAGAATCGCGATTTTTCGGTATAATAAACAATTTATGTCCCCGATTGCAGTGTGATATGAAGGTTTATTTACCCTCAGATGTACATTTCCCACGGGCAAGACTGCGGGAAATATTACACCTTCGGGTAAATAAACCTTCATATAACAATGCCACCGGGACCATATATAAATGCATAATGTGATATCAATGCTTGAAAAACAAGACATTCAAGTGTCTGATCTAAAACCAAAATTTATCACAAGATTACATCGCCTTCACCTGGCATTGTTGACCACCTTATTTGATTTTCCATAGACAATTTAGATATAGGTTTTTTTTTTTCTTTTTCTTTTGTGCTAATTTAGCTTAAGGTTCATATAATACCAAACTATGTTGTCAACCTTTAAATCCCTTTTGCGGTACAGTCTTGCACATGCAATTTAATCCATTGTTGATGTAATATAACTACAGCATGACAAAATATCTCAGAAACACAAAGGAAGACAATTTTATGTCCTATCGATATCCAGGATTCGAACTCACGATCTACGTCATTCAATCACTAAACAAACATACATGAAGCTTACACTATTGTGACACATCCACTACATATCACGACAATGTCATATCAATGTACAAAAATATAATATAATTTACAACCGCCGTTTTCTGTGTCTCTCTTGGAACACATAGTATACATGTATTTTGCAAAGCATATATCTAGTGTAATACTAATCAATTATTGATCTTTTTATTTTGTAAACTTTCACTTTAGTATAATGATTACTAAGCATACAAACTATCAATGCAAAATAAGTTGGATACATTTATAACGAAAAAAAGGAGGTTTGACTGTAGTTAACTGAATGCATATTTCGTATTATTATTTTTTCGAAATAGTTTACAGTGATTTTGTTCTTTCTTTTTTCACCTTAAACAGAAACTATCTTAGACATGCCCGTTCTATTTAGCTCTTGCTGATATTATCTGTTTTATTACCAATTTTCCTATAATACTCTCCCTACAGACTTGGGTAATTACACGTATGCTGAACGATGCGCCTTCGAGAAGGAATACTCATGGGGAGTGGGCTACTATACGAGCTATATGTACTGCTCGGATGGGTGCTGTGGATATTACTACCACCAAAACTGCTGTTTTATGTAAGTACCCATTTATATAGCATGGACAGACTAGTTATTTTAAGTGCTACCAACCAAAGTCATAAATACACAAAATCAACTCCTTCATATTCAAGAATAAGATATTTGGAAAGTACTATATATTTCCCTGGGTAGTATCTGCTGAAAAATCAATGAAACGAACTGCACAAAATTAAATTTGAAAAAATTCCTACTGATTTAAAGAATAAGTGACATTATGTATATTCTGCACTATTAATTGACCAATGATTGCGCACGACTACATAACGTGAGCATTATCAGTGTCGTGACCTTATGTTCTGTGACGTCACACACATTAACCAAAAAGAAGAAGATTTCTCTTTGCCGTTGAGGTTTACATCAAATATGTGTACTTTGAAGCATAATTCCCTCGTTCTGTAACAGACAGAAATCAAATGACTGTGTAAGCTGGACGACATCTAATCTGCGTGATTTCCGGTATCCCCTGAGAATCTGGTCGTGATTTCTTAGCTATTTTGTCTTACGGCGGCAAATACCAAGCTACCTATAAAACGTATACAATTCGTGCTTCGCCTTGCCTTGTGCAGCCTGAAATGAAACACCGTCCCTTTTTGATGCAATACGAATCATGCAAACACATATTTTCTTCTCCTTGTGGAATTTTGAAACGATGAAAGAAAGCATTTGATAGAAATGGAGTGAAAAGTGAACATGTGGGGAAAAGAGCAGACGAAGAATATCCACTGATAATTATAGTATCTCGGAGCGAAATGTCTTAACGCACTTGTCAGGAATCATCACCATATATATTCTCCTTCTCCTCTTTTATCGCTCATTTGTGAAGGTGCAGTTCTGTATAAATATAAAGATATTCAATTTTAGTTTCATGTGTTTCTAACGTTATGGCATTCCTAAGCTGGTAAGACGGTGTAAGTCAAGTTTAGAACCACGTATTTGGTCTACGTTTTATATAAGTCATTGAAAACTCACAAATCAATTATTTAATTTTATTTTGGTCCATAAAATTCTGTAAATATGTCTAGTGACCTGAAATATACAAACAGAAACAGAACGTTTCATTTGCATACTTGGATGAATACTTGTCTGGGTCTTCATTGGACACTAGTTATGTCAATTATCTTTATTTTATTTACAAAGCCCAACACCTCTTGGTTGCGAGTTTGAATCGAGGCAATTACAAAGTACAGACCTTAGTGTGTTTTTTATTCCAGAATACTCCGGATTTCCTCCACGTCATCAATCAGACAAGACTTTAACCGATAAAAACAAATTTGTTAACAATATACAGACTCTCTAAGCAAACTTTGTTAACAATATACAGACTCTCTAAGCAAACTTTGCAGTTAACACTTAGTTAACCCACGGCCTGTTCGGCTCACACGTCATTGATCTTCAAAAACACCTTACAGAGATTCAATCATATTTAGAATGTGATTTCATAGAATTATACTGAAGTTGTCAAAACACGAGTTTGTTTCCAAGAAATCTATATGTTTTCGCGCGGATTCATTTTCCATCAAAACAACAAAAACAGTAATATATTAACAAACTAGATATATATATATATGTAGCTACATGTACATTATGTATCTAATTCCCTGGTATAGAAGTCCTTCCTCCCACGATGTGTTTTTGTATCACGTGTCACACTGGCATATCATGCCGTTTCCAGCTAATGATGGTAACCTTACTTTTATACTATAAAGGTGGCGACACTGTCTATTGGAATCATAATTAAGCTGATAACAGCATTCCCGTGTGACTATATGTCGCGAAATACATGGCGATTAGAAACCTTGAAAATTAATGTTCGCAAAATCGCTTTAAGCCCAGGACTAGTAGAATCGTATTACTCCTAAAATGTTAGATTTATTTTTTTTTCAAAAAAAGTCAGATAGGATAACGCGCAATTCGGCTGGTGTACACTCCTCTGAAATATTGACATATTTTGTGAAATATCCTTGATGGTTAATGTTTAACTAAAATATAATGTTAGGTACATATCATTGGTTACTGTTTAACAAAAATATACTGTTAGGTGCATATCATTGGTTAATGTTTAAGTAAAATATACTGTGATATATATATCATTGGTTAATTTCAACTAAAATATACTGTTAGGTACATGTCATTGGTTAATGTTTAACTAACATATACTGCTATGTACATATCATTATACCGCCATTCATCACTATATAATAGCTAATAAACGATGTTGTAAAAAATTGAAGATATCTCATCAATCTGATTAAAATACAGATCCTTATTATCACTACGTTAGATAAGAGGATCTGAGAAAATCCCATTAGGGGTCATGTCCAGGTCACCTTTTTAAATGACCAATCAAATTGCTGCTGGCAAAATTTTGAAAGTGAATTTCAGTCGACGAAATAGTTTGAAAATCTAGCAGAATTATTTCCGTGTATGTAGTCATCTCGCCCAAAGAGCACAATAAAGCTAATCGTATCTGTATGTTGGGGCGAAATGGCGTTGTCAATTGACAGAACAACGTGCAGAAAATGCATATTATCTGAATTCCACGTGGTATAAAGGTCATCCGAACATGACCCTTAATTGGATTTTCTCAGAAACTCTATTGAACGGAGTGGTTATAAGGATCTGTATTTCAATCATATTGATATCTCATAAGGATATCCTTAATTAGAACTATAAGCTAGATCAATAATTAAATAATTAAGCAAAAAAAAATAACAAAGTAGAATCCTATGAAAAAAAAGAATAATTTATGCAATATGTTGACATTAGCTGCAAAATGCCGACAGATTTTTCCAACTCATGGATGCCTTATCAGTCTTCCTGAGGAAAGTGCCTTCCATTGCGTATCAATCAGATTAATGAAAGCTAGATGATGAATACAAATTATCAGTACTGAAATAAGATAATGTTATAACTGAACTCATTGCATCATATTTGTACAAAAGATCCAAATCTAACATTTGTAATTTCAATACTGTTATACGGTAAAGGTGAAACCATCATTCAGCTGATAGCTTAAACAATTTAATAATGATGCAACAAATTGGTAAGACGTCTCTGAAATCGTGTTAAAACTCTACAGCGTTTCACTTGATAGTATTTATAATGATATCATATATCATTGTCCCGGTGCTATATTCCTCGATGATAGGCTGAAGTGACACCAGTCTCGGATTTAGAGGTCCTTAAAGTGGCTGCTTGGTTGGCATCGAGATTACGGCGTACATGTTAGCAGCTACTTCGTACGTAATTTAACTACCGCTCAGTGCGTCAGGATGCTCAAGGTTAGCTTACGGAGCTCGGGGTATATAAATGTATTGATTTGAACCAACTTCAACCCGTAAAAACTTTAAGTTTCACAAAAAATACCACATGTTGTAGCAAATTTCGTTAAGAAGTGACCTTTTTCAAACAAGATTTCCAATGTAAAGACATAAACTATCAAAATAGTGTTTCGTGAAAACGCAGTACCGAATTTTATGATGTCTGGTTTGAATACATTTTTGGATATAATACTAAATTGTCCTAGTTGTTTCTGATAAAAGTACACCCTACTCCGTTATTTTAGTTTTTCTCTAAAGATTTGGTCGATTATTCATCTTTATTCATTGACTTTGAACGAATAGTGTTGTTTTTTTCACACCAATCAAATGCGATCATACAATCGAATGCACATTGCACTATTATTGAAGAGAAAGACAGGTTTCAGTCAATGAACATGTATGTTACAAGCAGGAGGGTTATAAAATTACTTGTCATTACTATGTTAATTAACTAAAGATTAGGATTAAGTAGCATGGTTTTAATCAGATCAGCATTCATTCCAGTAAAACATGAATTAAAAATCTACAAATTGATAATTCTGCATTCACCTTTGTCCACTTCACCACTGTCTATAACGCTTACAATCCTAGCAAATTGAAGATCACATAATACCCTATAATAAAATACCTTATCACCTAGTTCTTCAAAAATATGAAACACATAATTATGACATCCGATAGCATTAGACAAACCGATGCATTATGTAATCAAGCCAGCCTTAGAGGTCTTAGTTTACTGTTGTGAGTTCTATAACCACATATTGTATGTCATTTGTCTGCACTAAATAGAGCTCCGGATATTGATTTTATTTCTTCCCGTCCCTATTTTGTTCACTAGTTCGACATACAACAACATACGGAGTTTTGCTGTTGTATGTCCATCAGCATTCCACGTCCTTGACCGTAGCTAGACACAATGAGAAAGTTCCGAATTGTTTTACAGTCATATATGTTGCAAATATGTAAATTAAAAGGGAAAAAGAGCATCATCGATAAGTAATACATCGTATATTATGTCCTTTTATATTTACTCACTGTATAATTGCATTATTTTTTTGTTCTGATGCTCGTTATTTTTCTTCCTGCGAATGCAATGTATAAAGCATATAAATAGCAAATTCCATATAGTTTCAATAATCACGTTACACTAAAATCAAATGATGGCAACACTCAAATATGCATCTAACACTTAACATTAAGCAATCATCACAAATCAACTTTACTATATGAAACTTGTTAAAATAGACTCTACCTACACGCGTATAATGTTTGGCTTACACGAATTTTAATATGCAATGATTTTTAATTCTTACTGCCAAAAGCCCATTACAGTTCAATCCTATATTAATTTGCCAAGAAATAAAATGACTATGTTTTTGTTTAAGGTAATTGGTATTATGTGCAAAAAGTAGAGAATATTCACCTTCGGTTAAGTGGTTAATGACGCAGAGCACTTAGAGGAGACAAATATATTATTCTTTTCTATATGTAGGTCATCATGATTCTCCTTCACTACCACGCAAGGATTCGTCTTAGAAAACAATAATCTTTCATAGTGGCATTCCTTACCATTATGAATGCCGAAGCAATCAACACGTTCAAATATTTAGAGGAACATGTTTGAGATTATTTTCCCCGTCTACGGATGAGGACATTTTCAAAGCCGATTACAAAGTAACGGACATATGTTAAAACTAGTAGACTTCCCGAGTTGTTAGGTGTTATAGTTTATGACTATGACAGTATGAGCTGTGTATTAATTCTTCCTTCTTTCGAAATTTTAAGTTCCGATTGATTGAAATGCGCAAAACATTTTTATAGTTTACATATTATAGGAGTAGAAACCAGGAGGGAATTTGACTGAATTAGATCGCAATATACGTTAAAGGTTGGTAAAAGGCTTATCATGTTTAGGTAAAATGCAAATGGTTCACACCAACCTCTTGAAAACAACATGCATGTGAACTGACATGGTGTCACCAAGCAGCTTGATGTATACAGTTTAATTCAATTTGTCATTAGAGATGATGGTTTCGGAAGTTGAACTCGTGTTTGATGACATTGGCTGTAGAAATGGCAATAGTCATTAATACGAAAAACGACAACAGAATGACTTATCCAAAAAATGTCGATTTACTGTGAATGTTAAAGCAAAACCAAATATATACATTTCAAACAACAATATCACATGTCTCAAATTTCAACTTGTATGGGTATAGCCGTTTCATCAAACTAACGGTGATAATTAAGAGTATAAACACATCTAGAATCCTCCCTACATGGATATATAGATGCTGTAAAACTTAGATTAACATTGAATTACGTCTGCACCAGTTTGGAGCCGGCAATGGACAGCTATCGACGTCTAAATCAATTTCATCTCCAGCAGGTTTGAAATTTAATTGGAGGCGCCATGGGGAAACATGTATCGGAATAATTCAAATCGATAAATCATCCCACCTCATCATATCGCGGGGTACGACCTAATATGATCTGACGACAGCCTTGTATGCACATTCCTGGCTGGGGAGAGGGTTTGGGAAGATTTGTAAATCATTAGGTTTGGGAAATGAAGCCCAATCTTCAGACTGATGAAGCCATCCATCATAACAATAGTTTCGTTATAAACATATGTATATAAATTGCTATTAATACTACAAAGCAGAATATTCCTGTGTAATACAAATAGAATAACGTATGAATATAATTGTTTAACCATAATTAAAAAAATGTTCTGTAGAAATGCTGTTTATCTTGACAATTTGTAATTAAATGTTGAGACCATCCCCATTGATAAGTATGAAGGTAGAATTAGACCGAGAATGATTGTTACTAAACATAGTATATAGCATTTGAAATATTTACCTTTTCATCAAAGTATATACAGCCATGGCAAAGTATGCAGGGCATGATGTAGATTGGTATAGATATATGTATATCGTCAATCGTTTGTTTGATTTTCGGTCACATATCTCCACTGACCAAACTCCAAATGCCAACGTCTTTCCAAAATCACTTCACTAAATTCAATTTAAATGATGACATTATATTCAAAGGTCAAGAGTTCAAGCCGCCGTAGTGAAGCTGGTTAAAGGGGGAAAAGTAAGATAATGTATAGTCAAATACCGTTTGGTACAATATATAAATATTAGTGGTTAGCTGATGGAATAACAATAATAACGATATATTAAATGTCACCCGCTGGTTTATTATCCAGGATGGCATAGCAAACATGCAAACAACAAAAAATCCATGGTATACAGTACTTGAAAGTGGCTTTTCGTCTGTGACTTGTGTTCATACAACAAAATTGGGACATTGCAGGAAATTGATGTAGTAAGTCATGTTTTATGTCAGAATATATTTCTATTAAATTCACAAAGTAATCTCTATCCGTCTTCCATATGCTTACTGAGTGTGTTATGTCAAGAAAATCTCGAGACTGATGTAAACCTAGGCAGCATTGACGTAGCGGTATAGAGAGAGGCTGCAGTATCAAAAGCGTTCTTAATTTTTTGTCGTCAAATAGCAATGATACATTTTTAGGTAGTCTGCTTCGCACGAATATTGGACTTTCGAGTATGTAACATTGCCATTGGCGTTTGCTTCAAAAAATTACAATCTAATCAGGAAGGATACTTTTTTCAAATGTAAACGTTTATTGAGTTATCTATCATGTTATGTATTGATATGTGTAGGTGATAACGATGTAGTTCAGTGCGTGTACACTTTGTATCTTGTAAACTACCATAAATTCGCGGCGTATTAATTTCGCGTTTTTTCATGCCATATTTTTACGATTTCATTTCGCAATGAAGAATCATACAGATCTTTAGTACCCAATGTTTAAAACATTTTCGTGATGATTTTGTTTCGCGACATCTAATGGGACGCAAAAATAGGCTGGTTTACAGTAAGTTGGTATTGTTGATAACATATAATACGTAAACTCACAACTATTTATATGTATCTGGATACGTGCAATGTTTACATAGACATCGTATGTTGAGGCATCATTCAATAGTAACATCACCATAACGTACAAAACATTGTAAAAATGGAAAAAAGGAAACAAAACAAAAAGGAATGTTTTTGCAGCGACTTCCATTACCAAGTCTCAATGTTATGCGTAAAGAGGTAAAGTGTAGAGAAAAGAGTACATTGACCGAATTATTGAAATAATAGCACAGATTCACGTTTAACGGTTAATGAATAAGAAATACTCAATTTTTGTGAAGCTTCAATATTTCATACACGATGGAGACCGACTTACTTTGGATTCGTTTCTTTTTGTTAATTGTCGCACGTTTACGTTCATGTTCAGGAACAGTTTCAATCAATAATTAAAGCGGAAAGGGATGAAGCTGTACTACCTGGAGCAGCGGTGACACCGATCGCTCAACTAAACATTTAACCAGTTTTAAATCATTAGATCAACACACACTCGGTGGCCGACCTTGTGGCTTTCATGTTATGAGGGTGAGATGGCACAATGTAGTGCTCTATCGCCTATAGTCACACCTGCTTTTGGGTTTTATCTGCAGCTCTTGCAAAGTCTTCAGGAGTCCCTTTGTCATCTGTTTTCCGTCAAATTCCTCTGTTGAAGATGTCCATGCCGTTTCATTCGCCGTATTAAGCCTATCAAGAGCAGAACCATAACAATAAAATTTGATTAATAATAATGTCGTGAACACAACCGATTCCATCCGACAGTTATGATTAAAAATTATGTCGAAAGTCTTAATATTCTCCTTAATATCTTCAAACAGAAGTTTGCCTTTTAATTAGGTGACTAGTGAATTATGTCTCCGTCAAACAGCTTTGATCAAATGCTAACAAATTTCTCATGTTGAATTGACAAACAAATTATGTATTTGGTTATAGAACAGACACAAATGATAACATTTTTCAAGAATTTAATTGCACCGTGAAAATTGCTGGAGACATTTTACATCTGTTTTGTCCTTTTAGTGCTAGCGCACTTGTTAAGAAATTGAGTGTTGCGTTACATTCGATCACTCTAGAATCGATCACTGAAATAATGACCAAATTATTGCAAGTAACACAATGAGTAAGGAGTTTGCAAGTATGAAATTGATATAATGATTTCAAGTGCTAGATGTTTCTGATTATGAATATTCTTTTTAAGAGAAAAGTGTGTTTTAATTTTGATTCCACGCGAGAAATAGTTTACTAGATTATTTATCAAGTATTATCAGTCATTAAACCTCTATTTCAAATGAGTTTTTGTTTTCATTGTTGTAGCTTAATTACAAGAAACAATGAATTAGCATCAATATTTAGAGATTTACTAAGATTCTGTACAGCGGTCTCTAGAAATATAATGGCTAGAACTAGACCTGCAATACTCCGTTTGAATATGGTAAAGGAAATAAAACCTGATAATCTAATATTCGAATTATGTTTTTGCAATTGACATCCTAAGGCAGTCAGGGAGCGATTTCAGCAAATGTTATACCGGCATAAATTGGTTTAAGATGCAAGTTTGTTGTCATACAAGTCTTTATTATAGCAAAGCTACTGATATTGATCAAAACATCAATATAATTTCATTATTTCAAGTCTTATAGCTCTTTCATCATCCCTCTTGGCTATAAACAAGGTTAATTTGTATTTTTTTTTTAATTCCAAAAGTTTCAGGATTTTTTTTTTTATCACAACACCAAGAAACATACAATATACTCTTGCGCCAGTGATAAAGACGCATTTGGTTTATGATGGCTATGGTGTATTCCGGCTTCAGTCCGTGTAGGCGTTCGAGTTCGGTGTCACTGTCATCTACATTCCCGTTTCTAGAGTCTTCCATATAAAGACAAAATATCTGTGCTAAATATCCATTACACATGTAATGTCGCTCTAAAAATCAAGGATTTGGCAGTACAGTATATCTATTTTGAATTGGGATTTTGTTTTCTTTGAGTATCTGAAACGAGTTCCATAAACATTCAGTTATCAGTTAAATACTTTAGACAGATCGCACCCATACATACGGGCTAGAATTTTATTACAATTAGTTTTGTTGTAACGATTGTCAGAAACAATTAGACGTAGGAAATTTATCCTATGGGTTAGTAGAACAGTACCTTAAGGTACAAAGATGCACGTGTACTTCAAGCATAAATTAAACTTGAGTTCCATATATAGTGCAAATGTAATGGAATTTCACAAAATATTTATATTTAGTGTATCTTAGTGTACAGGTAATTAAATAATATTTGTCTGTATCACGATTTTTCGAGTTTTCATGCATTTGCGGTTAAAATTTGGATAAAATATACAACAGATACTACCTATACAACATGAAATTTGCGTTGTTTTCATGGTAACTGTGAAACTATGAGGATTATGTTTAAAAAGTATTTTCAATGTTGCTCCATCGGCTAGCCACGAATATGTAAACATAGGAGTTTGTTTATATAGCATTGTCCATATTGCTCCAACGGCTAGCCACGAATATTTCTATCCGCAAAATGTTACAACAGAAATCAAAACCACAACAGAAATCCAAGACCAGAACAGAAAGCGCATTCGAATATTCATGTTACACAGTATGCTTCAGAAAACATATAGAAATTGTGTGATTATAATTGAAATTCACGTAAGCTGTGAATCAAATCACCTCTGTATCACTGCACCAATGGTGTTTGTAAAATACTACTGTATTAACCTATAAATGCACTATAACATCGGTATTTACATGCATGTGCATCGTGTATTACAAGGATAAAGACACAAACGGAAATAGCGTTATATGTACCATACCAAACAGAAAAAACAACCTGACAAATACATAGGTCAAAGCGCACAAGTCGTTCGATGTGTTTGTTAATTTGAAATACGCAAGGTAACAATGATGTATCGCATTGTCCTCATTAAATTGGATTCATAGTGCCCAATAGAGTGACAATACTGTAGCATGCTGATGGAGTCTGTTACACTCTTGGGGTTCGCCGCCAATTACCTTTTGTGACCTTTTCCATACCCTTGTGGGTTTCCTTTAATGTGAAGCTTAGACACAGGCTGTTGTGTGCTGTGGTTGATGTGTATTTTCGCTACACATTTTATTGGTATGTGTTTCCTAGCTGTAACAAATCGCATCTGAATTGGCCTAGCAGCTCGTTAGCGGATAAATAACCAGTAAGAATTTTTTGGGGAATTTTTATCTGCGTCAACTCTGCATCAAATTTCCATGCCAAGGAAACCAGAAACGTAGATGCGTCGGTTTGAGATGAAGATAGCACAGTTACATAGCCGCAAAATATTGTGAATCATTGGTGATTAGTTAGTACTTTAAGGATACCAATAGTATTCTCATCACTTTTTTTTTACTATTTCCGCTCCTTTTTTAAATATGCAAACTAAAATTAATTATTTCATTAAACATCTAATTAATTAATCGTCTGGTTTTTCTCAGTCCCGGATCAATAGTATCGCAAGGTTTACGTACTTTGTGGTTTTATTCTATTAATGAGCGACAGTAAAAAAGTATCGCGTATTTGTCTTTACATTCATCTCTTTTACCAGCTTTACCAATAATCAAACAAATGATATAGCTCAGAACTAATGTTCTGCACCTGTCCGATATCGTGCCAGTCGATTGTAGATGCATAACATATACGTCCATAAACAATGTTAATTATAATACAAAGATACTCCGAACGAAATGCGGCCGTCATTACTAACTGTTACGTGTACCTAACGGTATTCCTAAGCATTTGTCAGTCGTTGCTGATAATGACGGCGCTGCTCTTTCTTGACTAGATTATTTAGCAACATGACTCGTAAGATTGATCGTACAGCGAAGTAAAAGAACATCCATGTTTTGTCCTTTTAGGCTTTCGGTATGACTTACTAGTACACAATCTAAGACTATTAATTTAAATAGAGAGTGTGTCTCATCTATTCGCCCCTAGAGATAATAGTAAATAGATTCTTACTTTAATTACAAATTACTCTTAAGACAAATATGTTGTTATATTTAAATGTACGCTGCATATATTGATTTACTAACATGAGAAAACAGGACATTTAAATAGAACAGAAGCAAGTACATTTTACCGCCCTACTTGGAAATGGAACCCACACGTTGTGACAGCTGCATATAGGTGGTCTCTCAAGTCGTTTTCTCTTCAAAACCCTAAGAGACAACAAAACAAAGTAAAGAAATGATAGTTTAATGCTACCTCTGTACAGCCAGACCTTTTCCTTACACCCACCAATAAATCGTCTGAATATCCCGAGTCTCATTAGATATGTACTGTAATAGAGTTAAAATAACTATATCAGGTTGAAAATGGTGTTCTTCACATGATTCAGAAATAAAACTGATGTTACTAGGCATTGCAAGCATTGTTTTACATACCCACAGGGTATTATGCCTTCAACTGAATCTGAAAAATACACAGAACAAATTACCATTGAAATCAACTGCATGTGTATCTTTTATTTGTAGCTTATTGGAAAAGTCTAAACAAATCTAGTATATAACTTAATCAAGAACGTATCAAATTAGCGTATACTATACTTATATTTTTTTACTTCTACAATCATATCAGGTTTTGTTGATGGAGAAACACCCTTTTTAAAGAAAAATCCGTTGCATTGTCTCGAATCCACCACCATTTTGAGTTTGAGGAAATATAGTATCTCCAAACCTGGCTGGTTTAACAGGAAACCTATTATATTTTGTGATTTTTATTTCAAAACAAGTTCGCGAATTGGAAAATAGGATAGAACTTTCCATAAATACATATGACGTAGTTGAACCTGACTTGAAATTCGGATTTTGTTTGTTTGTTTGATTAATTAACGTCCTATTAACAGCTATGGTCATGTAAGGACGGCCTCCCATGTATGCGGTGTGTTGTGTGTATGTTGTGCGAGGTACGTTTTTCGGGAGACTGCGGTATATTCATGTTGTGTCTTCTTGTATAGTGGAACTTTTGCCCTTTTTATAGTGCTACATCACTGGAGCATGCCGCCAAAGACACCAAGCAACACACCCCACCCGGTCACATTATACTGACAACGGGCGAACCGTACCAATGTCAATGCATGATAACCTGAACAATCTTACACAAAACGCCACTCATACTAAATAAAGTCATAACTTGTAAAATCATCCTTTACTCTATGAACTATATAAACATTATAACCTTTTATAGAATCACAATATCATTTTCGAATTTGATATATCAATTAAACATATAAAGCATGAAAAACAACAAAACAATTTACTTGAATGTATACATTTTTTATAACATTGAATACATATTCAATTAAAAAATGCCTGAGTGAAATATAATTGATATTTTGTGGTTTTGATTCTTTTGCCGTTCTAAGTGCAGAATATTCGCTTCAGAGGTAATTCAACCGTGGTTCTGATCATCGAATCGTTATGTTACAACACAAAGTGCAAACTATTTAAGAAAAATTGTAATTGGAATTATGTAATGCAAAAACCTTTATTGGCAATATGTCTTTGACATAGGATAACATTTTTAAATGTACAAAACAATAACTTCTCATTTAAAACTATTCAGATGATGTATGTTCATTTCAGTACAAAATTCAAACATACCATATAGTGTTATACATCCCAATTATATCCTTTAAAAATAAAC
Organism: Argopecten irradians; assembly: GCF_041381155.1. Taxonomy (NCBI): domain Eukaryota; kingdom Metazoa; phylum Mollusca; class Bivalvia; order Pectinida; family Pectinidae; genus Argopecten; species Argopecten irradians. The sequence continues at coordinate 31,375,801 of NC_091145.1, read as the reverse complement.
ATGCTTTTGTAAATTATTTCTTATTAACCTTTTGAAATGAGTAACCGTTTGGGAATTATTTCTTATTAGCCTTAAGTTTAATTCGGTGTAAACATAAGGTTTCTTAGTGCGTTTGAATTCAGTCTTATTTATCTCTTAACCACCTTTACATACCCAGCAAAACAGCAATTAACACTGGATAGGGACAGACACATCGTAATGTGTTAGAATGTGATGCTTTTATTGGGTTGGTTCCGCTTCCAATGCCCCCTTCCGCTCGGAGTTTGCCAACACATCGGTGCACGTTTAACACATTCTGCAGACACCTCGAGAAACTGCAGCAGTAATTGGGTTGATTAAGTTCGTTCACCGTGCCGAACGACCCGTTTAATTAGCTCTTGGTGGAACCTTCTGCGACTTGCAGTGTCATGGCTGATTTCGCCAAGCGTGTCACTTTACCACGAGAGCGCGACATATGTTTTATTTCTACACGAGTTACAGGTAATTATCGAAACACGTCAAATTCTAGTAATGGAAAATATCTTTTGCAAAATGAGCTAAATAATTTTTTCATCTTCTTTTGTTTCAACCAATCATCGACAATTCTGCAACCATGTTCCCCCATTTGGTAATTTCTGTTTTTATTAAATGTAATAGGATTCATGCGGAAATATTTCACATGCGATAAAATTGTGATCCGTTCTGGTTTTAACTATCATTATCGAAGAACGTAATAAGTTTTTGTGACCTAAGATATTCGAATGTTTTTAGAGAAAACCTTACAAATGTCAGTGTCTTTCACATAATGTAAGATTCAATGTTTGTTTGTTTGATTAATTAACGTCCTATTAACAGCTATGGTGATGTAAGGAGGGCCTTCCATGTATTCGGTGTGTAGCGTGTGTTGTGAAGTGCGAGGTGCGTGTTTTGGGAGACTGCAGTGTATTCATGTTGTGTCTTCTTGTATAGTGGAACTGTTGCCTTTTTAATAATGCTATATCACTGAAGCATTCCGCCGGAGACACCAAGCAACACACCCCACCCGGTCACATTCTACTGACAACGGGCGAACCAGTCGTCCCACTCCCTGTCTGCTGAGCCCTAAGCAGGAGCAGAAACTACCAATATTATAGACTCTGGTGTGTCTCGGCCAGGGGACAGAACCCAACGCCTTCCTCACAGGGGCGAACGCTCAACTCAAAGCCAAAAGTGAAGCGGTGCCAAGGGAGGCATTAGGAAAGATACAGTCAGACAGGAAGAAGGGAAAAAGATAAGATCCTAAATTTAGTCGCCTTTTACGATCATGCATTAGGGGCAGCCAGTACAATTCTTATGCCCTACCTGCAGGGCCGGTAAGATTCAAACAGTTCATGAGAAGATTCAAACAGATCATGATTGTCGGATACTCTAACTGTTGCAACTTTAATATTAAGTAGAATAGAATAAGTCTTGCATGATTTCGACAAATCGTTATTTATCAACTACCGTAGAGCCGGTTATTTACTCGGATAAAATTTTCACCGATTTTACAAAAAAAAGGAAAAATGATATTCTAGCGGTTTACAATTTTCTAAACCTAGCTATTAGAGGCCTATAAGGGTGTTTATGCTTCCAATTTTTTGATATTTCGCGGATCAAGTTTTCGTGATCATTTCAATGCTTTGGTTTGATTAGTTTAACGTCCTATTAACAGCCAGGGTCATTTAAGGACGTGCCAGGTTTGTTGGTGGAGGAAAGAGCGGAGTACCCGGAGAAAAACCACGACCAGCGGTCAGTACCTGGCAACTGCCCCACATGGGATTCGAACTCGCGACCCAGAGGTGGAGGGCATGTGGTAATATGTCGGTACATCTTAACCCACCGCGGCCCCCATTTCAATGCACCGCAAATCGCAAAAAATAGGATGTACGGTGTAAGATTAGGTCAAATCCGTATTGACGTCATCCCCATCGACTTACGTCTAATTTCATTGCTTTATTTGAGTATATATCGACATTGATGGTTACCTATGACTTAATATGGATAGAGCGCTGACTCAATGTAGCATTGCTTCCTTCCAGCAGCATAAGTGATGTTGGTATTAGAAAGCATGTGACACCGATTAAAAGAGTTCTGTGTGTATGCATTTTCGCCTACGCTGCAATCTCTGACGAGGCAACTTAAAACACAAAGCCATCTATCAATTCATACCCATTAAGAGATGTAAGACGATTTCCCTTCTCAATTTTTACATTATTGTGCTCTTTTAAAAGTGCATTAATAAAACCGTATAAAGAATCTTAACTACAGTTTCTGACACGGAATCGTTTTCACACAATGTAGGCTGGAGTGAAAATGTATTCTGTTTACATTGCTCGACCTGTCATCCTTTTGAAACATCTCTTTATAGGCAATTTTGTATTCAGATTGTGATTCAGGCTACTCTTAGTGTGACGCAGTGACAGAAACTGTTGTATTTTTTAAAGGTTTTTTTTTCAAGATTGATTAACATTCGGAAAGGGACTGAAATAATATGGAAATAAATTTTAATTAAAAAATGTCTCACATTTTGTTTGTGTATGATTGTAGTGCTTTTTTGCTCTACCTGTTTCCTTTTTAGTCATTAGACAAAACCCTTAACAGCATTGTTTTCTTTTTTACATCATGTTCAAAATTCGCATGGATTGTATGGGACAGAGCGAAATATTACCGATCTGCACTGAAATCAATTAAGCATTAAAGATCGGATTCTAGCTTAGAAACCCGTTAAATATTTACTTGCTGCATTCCACCGGTGACCTTAATCCTAGCCTAATGTTCCGCTTGTGCTTGAACTTGTAAGATAGCAATCACGGCGACTAAATACGAATCCTTCGAGAGCTGTTCCTGGTGTATTTAGAGTCATCCGTCGTGTTCAATTACCACCAAGAAATTGTTGAGTGAGGCATACATACAGATAATGGCTTTCATCATCAAGTTAAATACCTTTAATACTGTGAAGTAATTACTAACTATGTTTTCTTTCCGTCTTAGCATTATGTCACCATGGTGTTTGTTGCCATACATTCAAACACAACAGTATTGAGTAAGCATGTTATCTCTGCAAAATCCTCTTAATACGATTACCTTTTTATCCAACTAACAGTTACACTCACAGAGCATCCCTCAGCGCTTTCCTTGAAGCAGCACAAAATGCTGTGGTCTTCGACTTTATTGCGTTGATGAAATCTAATGAAACGCTTGCCTGTCTGCTTTTCTGTGCTAACGCCTTCGGATATCGAGACAATTGATATGTAAATGTCGCGTTTAATTTTCAATTCAGAACAAATCAACCGGAATATTATTCAGCATATTTAAAATATAACTGTAATGTCTGAAGATTTGTGCTGTTTGTCACCCAGATCTGTGCGGTATGGTATACGGGAGAAACGATAGCACGCAATGCTTTAATATATATTAATAAAAACTGCTGGTACCAATCGTACGTCTTGGGGACAATTTGTGTGACATTCCTGGTGCCAAAGGACAATATTCAGTCCAGCCGGCGACATCCGTTCATTACGACCGCACTTAAAGAATGTTTCGCTAGTTGAACACATCTTCAGGGACTCATTGGATCCGCGGCCATTAAGACAATATTGTAGACTGTTTCGTTACGGTATAACTGTTCTCAGACACGACTAGGATGCGAATATGGTAATCCAGTATTATTCGCTGCTTCCTAAACATTGCATTGGATAAAGATATGTAAATAAATCATCATGCGGAACTTAATGTCACAATAACATTAAACTACTGAGTTAAGTTAACAAAAAACACAATAAAAACAATTCTGCTGTTTCGGTCCTCAAGTTGGTGAACGCAGAAGATATCTTATGAAAAGAAATATCCAAAGGCCAACAATTGAATTTAAGACTCCAAACACACATTGTGTCAGTGGATCTGTTTTTGGCAAAAGGCTCATTAACTGGTATAGAAACAATAGTATTATTGAGAGATAAACAAATAACGGCGGGAAGATTTTGTGACAAGATAGTCCAGAGAAATAACGGCATGAATATCTGTTCGGTAACTCGGTCTTTTTCACAAACGCATATATTACTTCTTTAAAGAGAAATACAACAACTGGCATACAATATCAACAGCTTCAAATTCAAATTGTATTCATCCTTTAAGGAGGCAGTAACAATAGTAACGATCGTGCATTGTTCTATAAGTTCAAATTCTGAGTAATCTATATAAAACAGGGCAAGTCAGAAATAGTGAAATGAATCCAAAACAGGTGATTTAAATTCAATGTGTACTCATTTCGATAAAAAGAAATAACTTCCCGAACGCCTCAACCTATATGCATTAGTGTGTTTCTTTGCAGTTATATTTTCTTGTCAATTAAATTTCGTGAACATTCCGGTTTTCATTTTTACAATGGCATTTTAATTAATATCACAGTCTTATAAAACCATGACTACTTTCAATATACAAATTGTGTTATTTAGTAAATCTTTTTTCTGATGCATTCGTATAAAATCGTGATCAGGTTTTAAAATATACTTCCGATGATTAAATAGTCAACAGTGAGCGAGACCTATAGATGTAAATGATACGATACGCACATCACTATTATATTTCTTTGAATAGATTTCCATCTGACAAAGACAAGTGGATATGTTTCTAATCCAGATAGAACCGATACATAACATTGATATTGAAATACGATATGCAGTCGGCAATCTGCTAAAATGACAGTGTTGTATGTAAAGTGAGGATATTACTCAATTGATGTAGAAAATGTCTATACGATAGATTCAATACATCTAAAAGTCTGATTACTTGCGAAAACGTAATGCATAACAATGGAACCAAGAAAGCCTCCAGCTATAGGTTTGAGAATTTTCAAAAGTAGGACGCTCGCAATCTACTCAATTGTATGCATTTATCAATATGCTTATAAAATACCGTTTTTAATGCTTCAGAAAAATGTATAATGTCTATAAGTGTTATTGTAATTTTCCTAGATTTAATCGATGAATGTACATTTTGACTTCTCAAGGAACGCCACAGAAGATCTTAGTAAATCACATAAATATTTATTTAGGTATTGCATTGTCACTATATAGTAAACATCATGTAATGTGCAAGAATGTTGATATTAAAACCAAACAAGTAGAAGTCTAATGTTAACGTTGCGGTTTCTATGAGTACCGTTATAATTGCTTTGTCTTTTGGAACATATATGTAATGTAAAGAGCTAGACATTTATAATAGGGAGTTCTAAACGATATCTTAAAAAGAAAATGAAATAAAAATGCAATGAACAGACGAATGCAAGATTCAGGAATTTGGTCGGTAGTTTCAGTATCAACAATATATAAACTACACAGATTTGGGGGAAAACCATCACCGTTTTGAAATCTGCCCTGAGCAACTGCTCGAATATTTAAAAAAAAAATGTATATAAGATTATTTCTTCGAGACTCTACATAACCATAGAACATCCATAAAAAGTGATAAACAAATACATACATCACCGTCAAACGTCTTCACTGTGTAACTAGGTTATCGCCTGCATGACGCCTTGTAGCAAAAGGGGGAGTCATGAAGGCGATATAAACTTATAACATTTAGGCTCGATATTTTGTCTGTTATTTTACAATAAGGGTGTCTGCTTTTGTTTCGTCAAACCAATTGTCTTTTCCTTGTACACCGGTCCCCTAGATATACGCTTAATTTCATTAATAATCATTTTCCAATACCATGATGTTTTTATCTCGACAAAATAATCTAAAGTACAGATGGAAAGAAGAAACATGAAAAAGAACATGGTTATCGGCAATTGTTTCTCGTATCTCATGTTGTGTGTTATAAGTCATCAAATAATCGCAATAATTGTGAAACAAAAGCCACAAGAAGAAAAGGATTTGCTCGCGTTTTGAAGTGCTAATAGTAAAGTCCATGACTTTGCCTTAATCGTGATGTTCAACACATACTTTGATTGGAAGATACAAACAGAGGACTGACATGATAGCACACAATGTTGATCAATTGATTTTGGTATCTCTACTCCATTAGGATATATTCGAGTTATTTATTTTAGTATTGACAGAGTGAAACAAAGGGAAATGACTCCGATAGATCAGAATGTCTCTACTCCAGATTTACCTTTCCTCATCTCTCTTAACACAGATTTGGGATTTTTTTTTTATTTTTCGTTTGAAATATACTTCAAAATGGAATTTAATTTTAAATTATATAAAACAAAATCTATTATGCGGGTTCGATGAGTAGTTAGAGGCATATTTCACTTTTAACATTTGCAACAAATACGTATGCCACTTAATTGTAAACTTCCTTGTTGGTTTAAATTGCAAGTAATGATCGACGTAAACTATTGATACTAAAGACCTATGTGTCACTTGCCCTACTTTTTACAGGATGGTCGATAATGCTATTGTTTTATAAAGAAACCACAGCTTCATCCTGCCTTGTGGTTTGTTTGGTTTGTTACATTAACGTCCTACTAACAGCCAGTGCCATGTCAGGATGACATCCCGTGTGTGTGTGGTGTCTTGCATGTGTGAAATGCGAGATGCGGGTTTTGGGAGACTGTGGTATATTCCTGTTGTGTCTTCTCTTGTAAAGTAGAACTCTTGCTATTTTATAGTGCTATATCACTTCAGCACACTGCCGAGCAACGAAGCTCATCCGATCACATGTATTTATACTGGAAACGGCCGAACTAGTCGTACTACTCTTGGTATGCTGAGCGCTAAGCAGGAGCAGAAACTACCAGTTTTATAGACTACGGCGTGTCTCAGTCAGGGGAAAGAACCCAGAGCCTATCTCACAGGGGGGGGGGCGCTCAACTGATGGCCAAAAATGAGGTGGTATCAAGGGAGACGTTAGTAAGTAGAAAGTCAGTTAGGAAGAAATCGAAGATAATATCCTAAATTTAGTCGCATTTAAATAATAATCTTGCTATTCCGCCAAATTAGGGCAGGTTTAGTTGTCCAGGAAATGCCATCGATGTAATGGAATTTTCTGTCGTCAACCCAACAAAGACGTTGTCTATTGGAAATGCAATTATCCACTTGATTTCATATGGAATTTATTTTACTTAACCCCTAGTCGTGTGTGCTTTACCGTAGTAAAAATTTACTTACTTGTTTGTCATGTTTGTTTGGATTATCTTTCCCAAGGATGGCAGTTATCATGTCATTTCATTTGATATTTTCAGTATTTGTTTCTAAATTCTAGCATATCTTTTTATTTGTATTGGTCTATGTTTTGATAATTCATTTCGATGTCTTTTTTTTAGTTTGATAATGAAATGTACCCCCATCATCTTACATTCATGAGTAAATTTACATTTATCAAAAAGCAAATATGATCAAATCAATCATTTTAACATGCATGCTTTCTCATGTATAATGCTCGTTTAGATATCGGTGGAGCAATGGGATACATATTTCAGAGATTTCAATCATGGTTATTTGAAATGATACTATTGTTTCTCCCCGGTGCTCCGATTGTACAAAAACTTCCTCTACTGATCTGCATAAAAGCGGAACAAATTAAGTTTGCAAATTTCAATTGAATCATGGTGATAATTCTGACATATAAATTATCACCCGCAAAATATTTACATTGAAATATTGATCGTCAACGTCAGAATCTGTCCATATGATTTACTGAAAGTGTAATTTCGGAATTGTTTGTTCGAAATGGACATAACGTCAATTGGGAATATAACAACCAAACTTAAAGCCCTGCATTTTAACTTTACACACTAAGTTATCTTGTGAATTACTATAAATCACTTAGCGCGTCAATTAGCACTAGCGTTTAAGATTCAGGAAGTCACCAGGGGACAGAACTAGACATCTGATATGTAGGTCGGGCGATGCGTTCCTTATAGTACACGGCACAACAGAAGAAACACTTGTGCATGCATGGACCTAGATACATTTCATTAAAACAAACATAATCATGCAATCTGTAACATGACCATATTAAGGTTCAATTGCCATAGATAGTGGAAATTAACCGATGGTCATTATTGTGTGAAAGATTGGATTTGAAAAGATTAATATGGAATACCGACCGTAACCACATTATTTTTGCGAGATACAAATGTCACATAATTGTGTGAGCGAGTTCAAAGGTGAATCCAAATGTTTCGCGAATTATTATATAAGCGTTTTGAATATTTACACGACATCTTATTAACAGCCAGGGTCATGGAAGGACGTGCCAGGTTTGTTGGCGGAGGAAAGTCGGAGTACCCGGAGAAAAAAAACCGACCAGCGGTCAATACCTGCCAACTACCCCAAAAAGGATTTGAACTCGCTTTTTGTTTGTTTGTTTGTTTGAGTTTTACGGCCCTTCGATAACTATAAAAACAATGATTGCATCTAAAAGATCGCGATAAGAAAAGTCAAGTAAGAACTAAAACACAGATTGTATGATGATTTTATGAAAAAAAAGTGCATGGGATGAAATAGTTCTGGTTAAAACACATGAAAACACCCATGCAGAATGTTGATGAAAAGATGAAATGTTGAGTTGATAAGATTAAAAACCGCGACCAAGAGGTGGAGGGCTCGTGGGAATATGTCGGGACATCTTAACCACTCGGCCATCGCGGCCCTAATACACGATTGTAAAAGCGATTGATTGTAGACGTATTTATTTATTAACGAATATCCTGACAATAACGCATACGTGAAATATATGGCTTATGCGAAAATGAAGTGGGTTACATTTAGTACTTAAACTACTTTGATAAAAGCAGGCCAATGTCCTGTTGTCGAGCATTTCTATCAGTTGGCCTGATAGACAATGTAGCTTTGTCAAATATGTTCATTAATCTCGTTAACATTTAATAATAGGACCCGTGCACAGAAAACATTTATTTATTGAATATTCAATGATATTCAATGATACGAGGGATATTTGATATCGGAGCATGGTAATTTATCAGAGATTATTATGTATCGGTCAAAATTTAATCTCTTTCATATGTAATATGAGACTCCCAATATATCAACCATCTGTCTTAATTGATAGCAAAGTTTTGGTTAGATACAATAGTAAAGTTATGAAATGAAAATAACGATTATCTAAACGACAATACTCATACTCCAAAGAACCTCACGATCAGCCATCTATCTACACCTCTAGCCCAATACGTAATAAAAGGCATAAAAAGTGTCCCATAGGGCATTAGTGTATGATTCCCAAGTTACAATTTAAGGTTATATACCAGTTTCCATTTTAACCATACATCCTGCGAGAGTATCGGTATGTATAGAATATGCAATATCCACTGACATAATATTGCAAAAAAACAGATGTCCTCCCTTATCGGAGCAGTACGACCGGGCATTCGTTTTACTTAACCACAGACGTATTATGTGGTGACTGGCATAAGAGCTAATATTCTGTTACTTCTGGCAACAAGGGACCTATGTACTAACTCGGAATAACATGTTAAGCAAGATATATATCAGAGTTTTATAGTATCTTTGGACACTTTGGCATATTAATGTTCCGACTGGTCTATGATTACGATATTTTATATTGATATATATATATCTTATTAAACAGTAGAATGGTTTTATTGTGCGAGTTATTTATTGCCTTGATATCCGGATGTGTTTTTGCTTGGAAGGTTTTTCATGTTGACACACTATCGTGGAATTAATCGCCAAGCATTCGTTTTTACCACCAAAACTATTAATCAGCGATCTAAATACCATAAACTGTGTACTAGAGCTACCAAAAGCAGGGAAATGTTGTTCTTCATTTAGTTAAATCTATAAATAATCAACTTCATTACCAGACAGAAATGGTTACGTAGGATGACCGTGGAGACTAATACAAATATACAAAAGTAATGTAGTATTCACTACTCATTGAAGTGTATATTACTGAAATGTCCATTAATTTTGTATCCTCTGTAACATGTTAAGATTTCCATTGGTGTAACCATACTATTTAGTTGTTGGGTTTCTTTTCGCAGGGAGGATATTCCGCGATTAATTCTTAGGTAATGATTCGCGAGGAGGAATGCTCGCGCATTTATATTGCAGAAGTAAGCTTTACAGATTACCTTGTCATTCTTTTCGTTTCACTCCAAGGCTTTTGAGTTTGCGGAAACTAACTTGAGCGCAAATATAGCAACTGCGTAAAATCAATGTCCCGCGAATAACATCTACAATACAGTAAGATGTACGTAATTATATCATACCTATATGTGTAATACTGGCTGGTCTCGGGCAAAACACTCATGTCGCCTGAGGCTGTATTACATAGCTACTTATGCAATACAGCTTCTTGACGTCATAGAGTCAACAAAATTACTATTTTCTCGGTACAATTTTCACATTTGTTTTTCAGAAACTGGACTGGGTTTACTTTAAATGTTGCAAACAACGGGATTTGCGTTGAAAATATCACGCAATTTTCATGTTTTGCGTATCGACTTGCAGTCGTGTTTTTATTCGAGAATAATCATTATAGTAAAATTGCAATAAAATGTCAAGATATGAGAGAAAAATATCTATTTTTAATATATTCTGTGATCCCCGGAGAGAATATCCCTATCCTTCATATCCACATATGAAAGAGTATTATATTATATACTTCTCAATAACGAATTTCACTTTCATTCAAACTTAAGGCTATTGACAAACTACTAATCATGTCTTCGAGGTCATATTTCCATTGTCTCACCATCTGCCTGTAGACGTTGCACCATGCTGATCTCGCAATATCGCACTTCCGTGTTGACTAGTATTATTTGATTTACAATCTCCGCGGCATCTCGTGTGTTATTGAATGACTGAAGTTGAAACCTGACTCATCTGAATTTTGTAACGCATTAGTAACCATTTGCGACTAATTATTGCTTCCAAAGACGAATGCATTATGAGTATATTTAAATCACATGAGTATACTTCACTTTGCTTTTTATTTTCGTAGTTCTAAAACGAAGAACTGAGTCAGTTTTGACATATCATTAAGGTCTGAAATTCATTTAATAAACACATTGATTATTTTGTCGTTGATCTTGAAGATTCTTAAATTTCTTTGATTGCTTGCTTTATCAATACTTTGACCCTTAGAGAAGACTGATTACGTGAAATATATTCCTGGACTTTCATATTTTCCCCACAGACGTACTGTTTAATATAAAATGTTCATGGGCATTTTCATTCCTGTGTCTGAACATATTCAAGTATTTCGAGGAAATATTCGTAGTTGGCCTAACAAATTTTGGTTTTAACAACGGATAAACCAAATTTCATTACTTTAATTTTGACTATCGGTTCAATTGTAACCACCAAAAGAACGAAAGTTTCTACGTGATGAAAATGCCATATTATACATAACATTTTCATTGGCTTTGTAATAGTTTAGCTCCTTGTCAATTTTGTATTATTTTTCAAATTAATTCTGGCGCTGCAGGTAGGGCGAGAGAATTGTACCTGCTGCCCCTATTGCATGATCGTAAGAGGCGACTAAATTTAGGATCTTATCTTTTCTCTTCTTCCTAATTGACTTTATCTTTCCAAATGCCTCCCTTGGCACCACCTCACCTTTTGCCTTGAGTTGAGCGTTCGCCTTTGTGAGGAAGGCTCTGGGTTCTGTCCCCTGGCCGAGACACACCAAAGTCTACAAAAGTGATATTTTCTGCTCCTGTTTAGCGCTCAGCATACAGGGAGTGGGACGACTGGTTCGTCCGTTGTCAGTATAATGTGACCGGGTGGGGTGTGTTGCTTGGTGTCTTCGGCGGCATGCTTCAGTTCACTATAAAAAGGGCAACAGTTCCAATATACACGAAGACACAACATGAATATACCGCAGTCTCCCAAAACACGCACCTCGCATAACATACACGCAACACACCGCATACATGGAAGGCCGTCCTTACATGACCATAGCTGTTAATAGGACGTTACTTAATCAAACAAACAAACAAACAAATCCAAATTAATTCACTAAACCTGCCCTGCAGGTAGGGCGTTAGAATTTTACCTGGTGCCACTATTGCATGATCGTGAAAGGCGACTAAATTAAGGATCTAATCTTTTCTCTTTTTCCTAACTGTCTTTATTCTCTCTAATGTCTCCCTTGACATCGCCTCATTTTTGGCCTTCTGTTGAGCGCTCTGGGTTCTGTCCTTTGGCCGAGACACATCAAAGTCAATAAAAGTGGTAGTTTCTACTCCTGCTTAGCGCTCAGCATAACGGGAGTAGGTCGACTGGTTCGCCGTTGTCAGTATAATGTGACCGGATGGGGTGTGTTGCTTGGTGTTGCAGTGATATAGCACTATAAAAAGGGCAACAGTACCATTAAAGAAGAAGTCATAACACGAACATACCGCAGTCTCTCAAAACACGCCCTCGCACTTCACACACGCTACTAATGCATACATGGGAGGCCGTCCTTACATGACCATGACTGTAAATAGGACGTTAAATTATTCAAACAAACAAACTTGTTAAACTTAAAACCTAAAGAATCTTCAAAAATCATGGTTTTGCATTATATCATATCATATCACCTGAAGGAAGTGATTCTCGAAATTTTAACGATTATATAGTAAATATGTCCATATGGAATCCATGTACAAATGACCTGATCGGTCTAAGTTTTTATTTAGTTATTTATAATATTTAAGATTATACAGAGACGTAAGTTCAACTTATACACAATGCAATTCAATTAATTCTGTGCTCAATCGTTGTATGTAAGTCATTGACAATGCTATAATCACCATGTTAGATTTAAATTGCATTAATATCTCGGGACATGATGTTGGAGACGCCAAAACGATAAAACACTCATCCAAGCAATTCATGGATTACTAAATCAAATTCCACGTTATTAATGTCTGAGACAGAGGGGGATATAGAAGCTAACAGCGTGTGAATTGAGGAGGAAGAATGAATTCGACCCCTTGAGGAAACGAATGTGTGTGAACTGATGCATACTTTAACGATCATCTCTATCTAAAGACCACCTGCTTATCAAGACCAAATAACCATCTATTACACAATTTGACATGTGATTAAAGACCACTTGGCAATGAAACCCATTTTATTTTGTCCCTTTTGTTGTCTTTATCGACAGGTTTGACTGCATATCGAAAACTATTTTCTTAGAAATAAAAACAGTAGGAATACATACAAGCACTAGCCAGCACACATCATTATATATTCTAAACACTAATGAAATTAACCTTTAAACAGCAGGTTTTAAATCCTTTTGGTAATTATGTTGGAGTTACTATAATAACAAATAGTGAAAATTAGAAGGATCCTTTAGCATACATGTACATGGGTTTTCACCTCATTGACACGATAAAAAAATGTCTGGCAACGAACGAACGGCAATTGCCTGATAAGTCTTTCATTGATGATAAAATACATTTAATTAAGCCACAACAGTTGAACTAAGCATTTTAGCTGAATGCGACAGAGGATACCGCAAATGCCACGTTGTACTTGGGAAAGTTTAGTGTCCATGTTTTAACAGTTCAATAATGATAAGGTGGGCGGATATTCTATTTGTCGTAAGGCCTAGAGAGACGTTCGGTATCTTCCCAGGAATTACAGGATACAACCTTGTTTCTTAATTCCGCTTCAATGTTGGTGCTTGTACTCCAGTGACTTTCTTCCTACAGTTATACTTCATAGTTGCTAATTTTCGCGTTTTAACTTCGCTTAATTCGTGATTAAAATTATGATTTAAAAGCCACATATAAGATTCGCGAAAATAAAGCCAACAAAGAACCTGCAAACTCCAAACAGTAAATCGCGAAACTTTCCTTTCACAACATGTAACAATCACAATGTATACAGTAGCTTATTTTGCAGGGTTCATTGAGACTTTAACTAGTAGGATCAGTCTTATCTGTTACAGTTTATTCTTTTTGATTACCATTGACACCCTTTATTGGTGTTCTACACGTTCGTTTCATATGTATGTTTGCGAACTAACTGAAAATAAGAAAACATTTGTTTCCAAGATCTGGCAATATGTATATGATTCTATCATTTCAGAGTAATTATCGGATCAAATCCGATATTCCGATTTGTTTGAAACATTTTGGCTGCCTAATTTCTATAAACATGATGGAAACATCAATGTAAAAATCGAAACTTGAATAATAAGTACAGACACATATCTACCTCTAGATGTGTAAGATTCAAACTGAAGTGGATGTACAGCCAACTCAGACATATTTACTATTACACACTGAAACATCGTCCATCTCTATTTGTGTGTGTGTGCTTTTTCTATATAGAGTTCAAGAAATCGTTAACAATAGATGATGAGTTAGGAATGTATTTACTCGAAGGGTGTCATTACTTGTCTATTTGTCATCAATCAAACATATGTTGAACTGCGGTAAGTTTCTTTGCAACAAAAGTTCTTTTGTTGTGTTTTAAGTAGTTTGTCTGAAAATCTTATTCTAAAAACATTCCCAGAGAACTGTTCCGTTCAAATAGTTTTATCCGTCAACAAAACACGTTATATATACAATCGAAAGACGACCATCAATATATTTCAAATCAAATCCAAAAAGTGACATAAGCTTCGCGACTCTGGCTTAACTACGACAAAATATACTATCGACAAAAATTAAGTCTCTATGACCGTACAGAAAACTGGATAACTAGTTTTATCCTCGAGAAGCCTTACAAAAATAATGCAATATTGTCACATATTGATCTGATCTGAAGTAGGAATATGGTAAATGTCGTGTAGAATTCTGTTTGACCTACGTCTACCGGAAGACGCAGTATTCATCAAATCGCGTATGAAACGAGATTTGCAGGCGAAAAAGGCGCTGACATGTTAATTTATCTCGTATTGTTTTATATATATTCGGTAATGGCTATTCTTGTGCAAAGTTGTGCGTCTGATGAAGATGTGTCAGACGGTTTCTCATCTGTGTTAGATGTTCACGACGTAGGCCCATTTGTTATCCTTATTATCGCTCCAAACACACTTCCATTTTTTTACCGATCGTTTCACGGCTGGTATTTGGCGGAATCAATTTTATGGAAACGAACCAGTGACGGACGTATGTAAATTCAGTTCTTTTATCAAGATCGAATATTTGCCTAGTTTTTTTTTAATAAAAACGTTTTAATGAAATATCTTACGATAGTTGATTGAGAAGTTTCCAGACACGTTTTGATAACTTCACATTTGCATATACCTCATTTCTACTAGCATGCTATCATGTCTGACGAAGCGTTCAGACGTAAAAATATAACGCAAAATCCCGACAAATGCAAAAAGGCTAGTCTACATAAATATGACATTTCGAAATGCTCAATCATCACATGCAACATTAAGTTGATTTATGATTCATTCAGTGTATCATTCGAACCTGTGACTTTATCCAGTTTTTATCAAACAACGCGTGCTGTCCACGTCGAATAGAATGTTTACTTTACTGCTACATCATATTTGTGTTTCGGAGATCTCGTGTATAATATACAGTCAAACGTGTATTTAGTGGTCACCCTACGGACCGAGAGCAACTGGCTGCTTTGACCAGGTGTATACAAATACATATCTCATAAAAGATCTAAACATAGGTATAAATACGGTTTGGATGTGTTTGTTTGGTGTCGTCGGTGAGATACATGTATCACTATAGAAAGGCAAAGTTCCTCTATTACAAACACACACCAGGCAATTTGCATACGCAACACACCACATACATAAGAGGCTGCCATTAAATTATACCCTGGCTAATAGGACCTTAGTTTAATCAATCAAACCAACAAATTTCATTATATTTCTTTGTATAATGTCATTTGCTTCTTTGTTTGATTATTTTAACGTCCTATTAACAGCAAGGGTCATGTAAGGACGACCTCCCATGCAGTACATAGTGTGTGTGAAGTGCGAGGTGCGTGTTTTGGGAGACTGCGGTATGTTCGTGTTGTGTCTTCTTGTATAGTGATAATGTCATTTAATTATTCAATAAACAAACATGCATAGTATGTAAACCGAAGTTTTAATTAATTTCGTGTAAGTTAACCACGGTCTAAATTAATGTCAATATAGCGATCAGAATGACGACTGACCATTTGTTGACAACGATCGTAATATTGAAGCGGTGTAGTGGACACTTGACCGCTTAGTTAGAGGTCAATTAATATACTTTTTTCGTCACCATGAGGGTCATTAAAGGACCGTTGTAGGCAGATAACAGTTGACAGTTTCTTTTAAGACAAGTTTGACTACATATCATCTCCACAAACGCTGTTGCCAGTGACCGGTGGTCGTAGTCAGTGATATTTCTCCGTGTACTTCGGCTCTTCTCCATCAATAAACCTGGTACGTCCTTAAATGATCTTGACCGTTAAAAGGACATTACACTGATAACAAGATATCAAGTATTACATACATGTGTAAACTTTGGATCACGATACGTAGTCTTATTTCTACCGTACGTGTGTTATTGTCGAGATCTAATGATATTACCCTATACAGATTCCTATAGCATTTCTCATGTATTCGCCAGCGATCTTGATATCGCAGCGATAACCTTTAGCTTTTTGTAATTTTACTGGACCCGCTGGTATAATCCTCGTAGATGTCTGCGATTGTTCCTGGCATAAACAATTCTTGCTCACCCTCCTGACATAAAGCTGTCGTAGGAAATGTAGTGACGCTAAAGCCTCTAGTTATTGATGTCGTTTGTCATTCTGACAGAAACGACTACAATAGTACCCCTATATAGGCCACATAAACAATATAGGTTGATAGTATTGGAAATGAGTGTCATCAGGGATTGAACAATAATATATTACGTAACATGTTCGTTATCCTACTTGTGGCTGTACATATTGATACATTATCAGGATCCTATCTTCAATTTTGCGATGAAATCAAACAACGATATTCTAAAATGCATCGCGGTCACTAAAGGATGATCCTTTGTAGTTGCCGGGAAAACATTTTTATCTTATAGTTTAACAACAACAAACATCATTACTGGAATGTCAATCCATCATTGGAACTCCATTTTAATTCTATGCATGTCCGTCTGGTTCTAAATCTTCTGGTATTTTTCTATTATCAATTACGCCCTTTTCATACCTTGATGATGTATTTTATTGGTAAATGAAGAACCATTAACTAGGCCTATCATATAACACAGTTTGATGCTTGATTTATAACTGGTGCCTTTAAGTGTTCAAGCATCTGTATGACCTTGAATAAAGTGGCAATATAATTCAAAACGGAGATGCTACTTAATTATGTTCTTTACTTTAGACAGCTGATAACCTTTAACAGTTGATTTGTGTTGTAATTGTGTTATAAAATATTGTTAGTTAACACACCAAAGTCTATAAAAGTGGTAGTTTCTGCTCCTGCTTAGCGCTCAGCAAACGGGGAGTGGGACGACTGGTTCGCCCGTTGTCAGTATAATGTGACCGGGTGGGATGTGTTGCTTGGTGTCTTCGGCGGCATGCTTCAGTGATATAGCACTATAAAAAGGGCAATAGTTCCACTATACAAGAAGACATAACATGAATTTACCGCAGTCTCCCAAAACACGCACCTCGCACAACATACACGCAACACACCGCATACATGGGAGGCCTCCTTACATGACCATAGCTGTTAATAGGACGTTAATTAATCAAACAAACAAACAAATATCTATTGACAACTACATGAGAAAATATTGGGAATATATGGCGGTCCACCTTCTTATAAATGGATAAGTTAGTTTGGTGTGGTTTGGTTTTCTATATTTACATCCTAATAACAGCCAGGGTGGTCATGTAAGGGGGTTTGTGGTGTCTTGCGTGTTTGTTTTGTGATATTGTAGTACATGTATACCCATACTGTGTCTTGTTGTATTGTGAAACTCTTGCCATTTTTACAGTTCTATACAGTTCTAAAGACACCAAGCAACACGTCCCACTCGATCACATTATACTGACAACTGGCGAACCAGTCGTCCCACTCGCTTAATCTTGAGCACTATCCAGGAACAGAAACTACTAGTTTTATAGACTTTGGTGTGTCTAGGCCATGGGACATAACCCAGATCCTACCTAACAGGGGCGAGCGCTCAACCGAAAACCAAAAGTATGTCGGAGTCAAGGGAGACATTGCGAATAAGAAAGTCAGTAAGAAAGAAGAGAAAAAATAAGATCCCAAATTAAATCGCCTTTTACGATCATGCAATAAGGGCAGCAGGCACATTAATTACCTAACGCCCTACCTGCAGGATAGGGCTTGGTTATAGGAAAATATTCAACCCCTTTGAAGCCTGATCGTAAATGTTTATTTTATTAGCAGAAAATAATTTTCAATTGTTCAAAGTAAATATGAAAGGGTGTGAATACCACTTAAATAATTATACTTACTTACTGACTTAAGATTTATAATAAAATGTTACAATATCTCTCAAGATCGGCTATGCCTGTAAATCGGAAAAATATCAAATCGAATCATGTAAAATGAAATAATTCAAAATTTGGCACTATCAGGTTTTTGATGGATACAAACACCGTGTCTAATGGAATTAATCTGTTGTGATAGCACTCTAAAATCAGTTTGATAAGATTTGACGTTTAATTTTGATCTGAACTGCACATTAACGACAATGCCATTCAACAACAATGCTTTGTTTTGAAATACAGCTTTCTTATCAGAGGTCCGGGATCTTGATTTAAGTCAACATCAAAGTTGACACGAAAACCAACCTCGTGTTTAAACTTCTTAATTCTATCACTTGAGCTGACGTAAAGGCGGTGTGCCTGAAACATGACCTAATTTGACCGTATTTGTGAAACAATTCAGTTCCGTTTATTTCTGCCGAAGACATAACCTCGCCTGATTGATGGCGGTCCCAAAGAAACCGTCAGTGCTTAATGGAAATATTGACATTACAACAATATCAAGAAATATTGGTCGCTTTAGTAACGTGTGCTTTGTTCCTTACCGTTTCATTAGACGAAACAAGACATATCTGCTGCACTATCTGAAACTATCTGATAGTGTTAGGTGGTGTCTCGGGTTTCAAATGGGGAATACATCATACTGTATAAGTGCAATTGTCTATATAAATGTCTGACATTTGATAAAAATCATTTTCGCGTGGCTTATGTATATATCACATTCATTTTATATGGGTTCCCCTTGCTGTATGATATACTCAGATGAAGAAAATAGAAGAAGTGGGGTTTTTAATGTCCTTTAAGTAAGAACTGCAATCGCAGTATCAATGAAAATTTTCAAATCAAAATGAAATTATTTCTTTTCAATCATTTAACATTTAAACATTACGTAATACCAAAATATTTTATGTTAGGATATAGTTATACTTTTGAATGCTTTTGATAATAAGAATAAATGTTTCCTTAATCAAAATTATATTTTAAACAAATGGGCGATGTTTTCAAAATGATGTTTTCAAAACGACAATATGTCAAAATGATGTTTTCAAAACGACAATATGTGGAAAATAAAGTCTCTCCTGTAAGTTTTGTTCTACATTACTTGGTTTGGTTAACATGCCAGCATGCCTGGGTTTTTTGGGGTTTTTTAAGGATAAAATGCCTCGGATAATAGTACATTTAATAGTACATCTTTTGAAATCCTTGATAGTGACCATGCTATTGATCGGCTTTCATACCGGATTTCAAAGCTTCTTGAGGATCCCTTGAAGAGCTATATTTAACTAGTTGAAGTCGTTTTTCAATCGTTTACAGTTCAGGTTTTAACGGTAATATTTCAGTACAATTAAGTTTGGAGCGTATTTAATTTCAATACTGTTTGCCCCAGAAATGCATTGGATGCGAACTCCTAACATACAATGTGTGCCATACAAACATGCCTGTTCATATGCCGTTTATTGTTGGTAAACATATATATGAAAAATACCTATCCCGGCGAACAGGTGTAAAATATATCAGCCACAAAGACGGCATATCCACAATAACGAAATACTTAAATATCATCTTTTAGTAAAATAATACTTCAGTAATATCAAAACATCACCAGTAATTCCATAATGGCTTTTCATCTTTCTTCTACAGCACTGATTACAATTCCAATGACCCGATATTCTCTTTATTTTAAACAAAGACTAAAATAATACTGCATATCATTAATGAAACCAAGTCACCATGATAAACTTTTTGAAAATTGCTGAAGACGTCCCGAAGCCGAGATACGTTCTATAATTTAGAACAAATAATCGACACTCCGCTTAAAGTATATGTTTTATGCGTCACATACAGTATAATGTATACATGTCTGCTCGTGAAGCTGTAAACTTATGTCCCCAAGGAAAATACATCCCCCAACTAAGACATTATAAAGGGTCATTGTATCTTTATAATGGCTTTAGGAGTAGTATTGTTTTCAATAAAGAACTCGTTATTCGTGCATATATTTCCTAACATCGGCGGCTTCATCCGATCATGTTTGGTTCTAGGCGAAATATCGTTTTATGCATTTGTTGTTGATTTAGACAGATAGGAAAACATAGATGAGAAAGTATATGTATGTTTTCTGTGTAATATAATCCAAACCTCAATTAAGTCTATGACTTAATGAAAAAAGTTTTAAATGAAATTGAATGCAATAAAAATAATACGTCGATTTGGTTTGATTGATGATTATTTTCAGTTCCAAATATCATTGCAATAAAAACATTATCGTGATTAGTCTTATTAGAAGTATTATAATAATTCATTCTTTCATTCTTTTCATTGATGTTATCAACCTCATTTACATATTTTAATTGATATTATATGACAGCCCTTTAAACTGAATATTTTTCTGACGATTTTCTATTGATTACATGGAAAATACAACTTTAAAGACAGAAAGGGTTTGATTAAAATAACACGAACGGGATGACTAAGGAATATCGATGTTTATCTGAAAGGAAAACTATATGTGTATCAACGCAAAAATACAAAACTGTACGTGTATCATTTTGTTTGTTTGTTTGATTAATTAACGTCCTATTAACAGCTATGGTCATATAAGGACGACCTCCCATGTATGCTGTGATTTGCGTGTATGTTGTGCGAGGTGAGTGTTTCGGGAAACTGCGGAATATTCATTTAGTGTCTTCTTGTATAGTAGAACTATTACCCCTTGCTATATCACTGATGCATGCCGCCGAAGACACTAAGCAACACACCCCACCCGGTCACATTATACTGACAACGGGCAAACCAGTCGTCTCACTCCCTGTATGCTGAGCGCTAAATATCAACGGAAGACATACAAAACTGTATGTGTATTAACGGAAAACATACAAAACTGTATGTGTACCAACGGAAAACATACAAAACTGTATGTGTATTAAAGGAAAACTTACAAAACTGTTTGTGTATTAAAGAAAACATACAAAACTGTATGTGTATTAAAGGAAAACATACAAAACTGTAGGTGTATTTAAAGAAAACATACAAAACTGTATGTGTATTAAAGGAAAACATACAGAACTGTATGTGTATTAAAGGAAAACATACAAAACTGTTTGTGTATTAACGGAAAACATACAAAACTGTATGTGTATCAACGGAAAACATACAAAACTGTATGTGTATTAAAGGAAAACGTACAAAACTGTTTGTGTATTAAAGGAAAACATACAAAACTGTATGTGTATTAAAGGAAACATACAAAACTGTAGGTGTATTTAAAGAAAACATACAAAACTGTATGTGTATTAAAGGAAAACATACAGAACTGTATGTGTATTAAAGGAAAACATACAAAACTGTTTGTGTATTATTAAAGGAAAACATACAAAACTGTATGTGTATTTAAAGAAAACATACAAAACTGT
Source organism: Argopecten irradians (assembly GCF_041381155.1). Classification (NCBI taxonomy): domain Eukaryota; kingdom Metazoa; phylum Mollusca; class Bivalvia; order Pectinida; family Pectinidae; genus Argopecten; species Argopecten irradians. Next base: position 31,353,981 of record NC_091145.1, on the reverse strand, counting down.
ATGTGTATTAAAGGAGAACATACAAAACTGAATGTGTATTAAAGGAAAACTGTATGTGTATTACAAGAAAACATACAAAACTGAATGTGTATTACAAGAAAACATACAAAACTGAATGTGTATTACAAGAAAACATACAAAACTGAATGTGTATTAAAGGAAAACATACAAAACTGAATGTGTATTACAAGAAAACATACAAAACTGAATGTGTATTAAAGGAAAACATACAAAACTGTATGTGTATTAAAGGAAAACATACAAAACTGTATGTGTATTAAAGGAAAACATACAAAACTGTATGTGTATTAAAGGAAAACATACAAAACTGTATGTGTATTAAAGGAAAACATACAAAACTGTATGTGTATTAAAGGAAAACATACAAAACTGTATGTGTATTAAAGGAAATACAAAACTGTATGTGTATTACAAGAAAACATACAAAAACTGTATGTGAAAACATACAAAACTGAATGTGTATTACAAGAAAACATACAAAACTGAATGTGTATTACAAGAAAACATACAAAACTTAATGTGTATTACAAGAAAACATAAAAAACTGAATGTGTATTAAAGGAAAACATACAAAACTGAATGTGTATTACAAGAAAACATACAAAACTGAATGTGTATTAAAGGAAAACATACAAAACTGTATGTGTATCAACGGAAAACATACAAAACTGTATGTGTATCAACGGAATACATACAAAACTGTATGTGTATTAAAGGAAAACATACAAAACTGTATGTGTATTTAAAGAAAACATACAAAACTGTATGTGTATCAACGGAAAACATACAAAACTGTATGTGTATTAAAGGAAAACATACAAAACTGTAGGTGTATTTAAAGAAAACATACAAATTTGCATGTGTATTAAAGGAAAACATACAAAACTGTATGTGTATTTAAAGAAAACATACAAAACTGTATGTGTATTAAAGGAAAACATACAAAACTCTATGTGTATTAAAGGAAAACATACAAAACTCTATGTGTATTAAAAGAAAACACACAAAACTGAATGTGTATTAAAGGAAAACATACAAAACTGTATGTGTATTAAAGGAAAACATACAAAACTGTATGTGTATTAAAAGAAAACATACAAAACTGTATGTGTATTATAAGAATTAGAATACATGAAATGTATGTGATATTAAAGGAAGACATACAAAACTAAAATTGTGATTAAAGGAAAACATACAAAACTGTATGTGTATTAAAGGAAAACATACAAAACTGTATGTGTATTAAAAGAAAACATACAAAACTGTATGTGTATTAAAGGAAAACATACAAAACTGTATGTGTATTAAAAGAAAACATACAAAACTGTATGTGTATTAAAGGAAGACATACAAAACTGTATGTGTATTATTAAAGGAAAACATACAAAAACTGTATGCATATCAAAGCAAAGTGTATTTTTACGATTGCGATTAAGCATAAAGCTCATTAAAACAGATTTTAAAGCGTAATCTTGAAACTAATGAACACATGAGACTTTTGAAATATGTGGTTTGATGTTGGCAATTCCGGTTTCTGCTTTTTATCATAATTAGATAAAAAAAAATGTTTTGATGAAAAGTCGATAATTATTATTTGCAACGACGGTTTTCTTTCTAGTTTTCCTTTGAAAAGAATTTAAATAAGTCTTGTTTCCAAAAGACTCTTCATTAGAATATCTCCCTTCGAGCATCATGATATGAACGCAAATAAAACTCAATTAGAATCTCCAGTCTGACAGAGGCAGGGATAATTTCCTCAATCACTACTTTGTTTGCCATATACCTGTACTCAGAACATATTGTGCATAATGTTATGGTATGGAAGGTATATATTACTTTACCGTATAAGCTGACATTTTATAGCTTTAAGTTTCGCTTTCATGTATAATGCGATGTGGATATCTTACACTGTGGTAAAACATAATCTAATATTGTATTATTTACAATATATTTGAAGTCTCTTAATCATATTTCTAATTATGATTTTAATAACTTTACCACTTTTATGGTATGGAAAAGCAATAAAATCTTATTTTCATATTGTCGAAAAAATTGTTGTCAAGATTCATGAATTCAAATTTAACAAATCGATATTTTACCTCTTTTTTAAGATCTTCTACTTTATCATTTTCGGATATTAAATTTGACATCCCTTGAAGGATTCTCCACGTGATACCACTGAAGTTCGAATATTATCGACAGCCATAAAATAGAGACATAATAATAATCGATATTTGATTGCTAACGCTGGTTGGGTGCCAAAACACCAAGACTATTATTACATGATAACCGTATTAGTGCTGTAGTATGGCTTGGCTTTTGCAGTGAGGTGGTTAGGTAGTAGCCAGGCCTACGTGGTGACCCCCTTATCTTCGGTGCCCGTTATTTCGGTTTACGACTCTCTGATGGTCGTACACCATGGTGTCTCGTCCTGCTATACGAACGATATCCGAGAGTACCTGATAAAGCCATAACTTATTCATAACCTGCCAGTAACGTATCTGTATTATCATGTTTTCTTGTTAAAATTTGACTTAATAAAATTTTATAATGAATGCGTTCCGTTCAAATTATCTTTCGATTAACAATCTAGTGTGTCAAAATGATAATAATAAATGCTTTATAGTTATAAATGCCATGCTTATCTAATCGTACTTTAAATTCAATTGAAATAATCACAGTCAAATGGAAATTACAATACCCGCAAAATAAGTTTTGTTAGGAATACATTGGACTTTCATCATATACGAGTACAAACAAAACCGACTTCCGACGAGTGAAACCAATTAGCACTCCACCTTTGAGTTTCGAGTTCGTCGGTCGGTGGATTTTTCTACTCGTGTTTTCTGACTTTCCTGCACCTGGTTAACCTCGCGTGTCAATCAATGATCCGGTTTGTTAATAACTCAAAACACTTTGATAAGATAATCATTTTTTGCCTTTTGAATTATTGTTACTGTTTCTACTTAAAAATATCACGCAATTATCATGTATGGAGACTTGACTTGCAAGTCGTAATGGTTTTTTAAATTTGTTTCAAAATGCTGGATAATTACCGAAGTAAAATTGCAATTAAACGTCGGGGTATGAGGGAAAAATAATATTTCATATGTGGATATGAAGGATAGGGATATTCTACCCGAGGGTCACAAAATGTTGTAAAACCCGAGGCAACATTTTGTGACCCTCGGGTAGAATATCCCTACCCGTCATATCCACATATGAAAGATTCTTATATTCTAAAGCGTCTTTTCAGGCTGATAAAGTTATGTAGTTAACCAAATACTGTAGCATATGAATTATTAGTGGGTATTTTCTTTCGTGATTTGAAGCTTACACAATATTTCGTGAATAGATGTATTCGTGTTTAGTTTAGCTGATGGAACAATCATAATACCGATGCATAAACATCATCATTTGTGTTTTTATATCCATGGTCCCATAGCCTCCAATAAAACAACAGAATCAATGCCAAGTTATACAATTGTAATGAAAAGTATTATACCCAAATTGCTGCGACAGTTGATAATCAACTGTTTTTAAACAAAACTTTTAAATGTTTTTATGCTAAACCGATATCAGTACATGAATGACTTTATCACCATCGATATGAAATGGCGACAATCTAAAGAAACGATCACTTTCTTCATCGAACTTTGCCAATTCTGTATTCTGAATTGCTGTATTTAATGGTTAACACGAGGAGAATATGTACCCATTTAATCACAGACACCTTGTCTCTGTATGTTTATAGTCGATTGAAATTTTTGCAGAATCTGATCTTCCCTGTACGTACATGGATTGACAATTACTATGCAGCACGTTTATCGTTTATGGACCATGTGTGATTGTAATTCTCGTACAGATTAACACAATAAATGTATCAGACACTTAATCAATGATGACCAACTTTCGCAGACAGAATTCTCTAAATATCTTAATAAAACAAACGCACTGAGTAAATTCAAACACAGTCGTGACAATTGATTTGTCAAATGCTGCGTACCAATGTCGGAAGGGATATTAAATAAGAAGGAATTTAATTGAATTGTGATTTTAATTTCAGTTGGATGCAAAACATTTTTCTCTCTGAAGATATAAAGAAATTTTTAGACATGCTATCTAACAATGAACGTTACACAGACGTGACATGGCTGTATATAAAACCATGAACGTTGATCTACAAAAAGCAGGTTATAGCATATTCGAAATTCAGTGTAATGCAAACTTGCCGCAATAACAGTCGTCTATCACCATAAATGAAGGTTTTAATTACCATGTTTCGTGTGATGATCCTATTTTAAAGCAAAGATATAACACTATTTATTTGTATCATCAAATGAGTTCTCAAATTTGAAAGTACTGAAATGATTATTTTGTTTTCAAATTGACAAAAACATTCTTTGAAATACGTCAATAAATCCAGGAATTTTTAACGTTGTGTTAGTGGTTTACGTGATTTTGAACGGTATAACGCAAAGTCAAAAGATGATCAATTACGAAAAATTATAATTTCCAGGTTTCTTTGATATTGATCCGTTTATTTGTATAGTTAGGTCTTTATGCCAGAGCCATCAATTCGACCTTATTTCAAAGCAGTGCTGTAGTTTTGCACTAAGCAGTCATAGGTAGATAAATAGTTGCGCTATCATACAAAAAATAAAAGTTATTTTCTGTGTCAACACAATCGCATGCAAGTTCAATCGAACGATTTAACGTGCTACCTCGTGCAAGGCTTCTCCGTATAATAACCAACACACAAATTACTGGTTCAACACTATCATGACATTAAACAAACTATCAATGGTCCTAATTCAGACCTTATGCCACAACGTGTGAAGGCTTTATCGATGTTTTATTGCCAGCAACGATCTGTCTGTTTTAAGGATTGTCTTATCACGTGAAGCCCTACGAACATAATTTACGTGTCACTGAAATGCAGACTTATAATAATGGTTATATATTTAGCTAATGTTTTTCGAGGTCAGTGAATCCAACAAATGCTTCTTAAGATGCTATGCGACCCTGAACCGTAAAAGACGTGGAACAGTCACTGAAAAACGGGACATTGCATCCTCTCAAACACATCGTATGGTGGAAGAAGCAAACCTAGTATTCGGTCAATCGTTGATGCCTTCATCTTTCATTCCTAGATATGAACGAATACCATGGCCTCTCTAGCTTTAGACCAATCACAATCTGATCCTCTCCAATATCAGACCAATCGTAATGTTTGATCCATCCCCTCCAACATTAGACCAATCACAGTATTGGTTTATCGTCTACAACATTTGACCTATCACACCATTGGTTGATCCTCTCATACATTAGATCAATCACAATGTCCAGCTGATCCGCTCTACCAATCACAATGATTGGCCGATCATTCCACACATTGGACCAACCAATCACAATGGTTAGCTGATCAGCTCCAAACATAAACTTAGGCTTATCTATTCCAACTGATCAATTTAAACATTAGACCAATGACAACGCCTTGCTGATTCATTCCATCAACAAACCAACCACAGCGTTTGTCTGATGTCCAATATTAGACCAGTTTCTGCCTGGTCCAACCCAGTATTACATCATCACGGCGTCAAACTGAAATACGGTGAATGTACAGCTTTGGCACCTATGATCGTAAGCATTGATAATTGAGGAAATGTTTCTTTAGATGCTTTGATGTTACATTTGTATTTCCTGGTTTCAACCTTCATATTTTAAGAATAAAAAAGTTCTGAACGTGACTGAAATTGACAATCCTTTCCTATTTTTAACAATATGACATTTGAATGAGCGGCAAAGCATGTATTTCTATTATGTTTTGCTGCAAACTAAATCACATGGAGGACTTGGTTTTCTCTGTAGAATGCCATCAGGTCCATCATCACAGACAACTATTGTCAAATACTTCAAAGGGAAGATATTTCAATTAATTAATTTAATATTAAATATAGACATTTGTCAATGTAATTACCGTGTACCTCAATGACAGGGTATATCAACATTATTTCTTTAAATGATGGCGCTAATTTACTGTGCACACATTACGGTCATCAAAAATGGATGACGAAAATAATCACTTCGGTTCAGCTTTGGTTGATTTTGCTATTTCATGATATTTATAAAAGGATTTCATTGGTACCCAAAGAATCATCTGTACCTGCTGTATTTATAAATCATTCAGGATATTTGTGAAACTGACACAATAATCACTTTAAAGTAGGATGTCTGTCCATATCGTAATATTCCTATTCCGATAAACGTTTTTCATTCGGTATTGTTTTATGTTTTTGTCTCGCTTTCTCATATCGTGGACACAATGTTTTGAAAGAATTCTATGGACCTATATATATATATATATATAACTAGATTTGTAAGTCTGTTTTTTCAGAAGAGGGAGAGCGTTCCCTAATTCTTTTTATACTATAATAGTATCCTTTTTCTCTGTCTTTATTTGTTTTCTTTTGTTTGTCTGCATTATACTAGGAATGCTTTAAATAAGGTCTCTTTTCTGTTTAAGTATTAACTGTTAATACACCCAGGACCTGATTTTATAAAAAAAAAACCGCTTGTAACTGTCAATAAAACATGTCTTACGGGCGTCATAATTCCTACTCAATTCGATTTAAACAGTAACGCGCTAATTGTCATTTATATTTAGATTATGGATTTATATTTTCTCAATTGCAGACCTTCGTATGTTTGTAAAGTAGCCCTGTAGGTAGGGCGTTAGAATTGTACCTGCAGGTAGGGCGTTAGAATGTACCTGAATTCCTTATGACATGATCGTAGAACTTTTCCCTCCTTCCTAAATGACTTTATGATTCCTAAAATGTGCCTTGACACCGCTTCACTTTTGCCTTATGTTGAGCACTCGCCCCAGTAAGGAAGGTTCTGAGTTCTGTCCCCGACCGGTACACACCAAAATCTATAAAAGTAGTGTTTCTGTCCCTACTTAACACTCAGCATACGGGGAGTAGGACTACTGGTTCGCCCGTTGTCAGTATAATGTGACCTGGTGGGGTGTATTGCTTGGTGTCTTCGGCGGCATGCTTCAGTGATATAGCACTATAAAAAGGGCAATAGTACCACTATGCAAGAAGACAGCACAAATATGCTGCAGTATCCGAAACACGCAACTCGCACTACGCCGTCCTTACATGACCCTGGCTGTTAATAGGACGTTTAATAATCAAACAAACAAACAAACATGTTTACAAAGGATCATACAACCTCGTTATTACGATTTTTTTGCACATCACCAATTGTTAGTGAACTAATAGTTATATATGGTATTCTAGGGCAAGCATAATCACTATATGGTTCCATAGACTTTGATAACTTCATCTAGTAAAGTTGCAACAGAAGTGATGATAATACCGTCTATTATAAATACTTGTTTTATAAGTACACAGTTGCATAGCTGCATTAAAACTTCTTTTAAGCAAAATAGCTAGTAATACGTAATTTTCTTTTCTTTTTTCTTTTGTTTAAATATAATAAAAATTCAATTGCTCTTAGAGTTATGCTTCGATCGAGTTAAATTTGTAAATTGTGATGAGTAGGGAAGGTGGTTTTTACACTTGAATACTTCCAATTATTTCTGTATTCCGTTTTTATCCTAAGGACATATAAATTCATTTTACCATTTGACCTATATAGCTTGTCACCTTGTGTAACAGATAAATGTATTTAAATGCACCTTTCCATGACAGTTTTGTTACAGAACAAGTAAATTGGGAATTATTTCTTGTTATTTAAGTCAGTCGTGTAGAACTGGTAGCATGGCATTTAATGATGTCGTTTTAATGAATTGTTACCCGAACTAAAAAAATAGGCCATTGATCAAATTTATTGGACTACAGAATCCAATTCCGCCATGTGACGTAACAATTATAGAAATTCGATTTATCTCCTCTCTCGTTAGAGAAACGCATCACTCATCGTTAGCCATAAATATTTCTTTTTAAACATGGATCAACTGAGGTCTGAAATATCAAACGTTGAACAGATCGTTACGGTTTGAATGTCTGATATAATCGAATGACAAAATGTCGATTAATAATAAAAATCTATTACAAATAAGAGAACTTTTTGTTTGCATTCTTTACAAGCTTGTGCACATTTGTCACTCCAGATAATATATATCCAAGTACCGATATTATAAAAAAAAATTATTAAAACTTTGTTGAAATGTTCTTTTTGCAATCATATATATGTTTGTGGGTGGTTATTATTTAAAAGTAAGTGAAGTATTATGAACAGATAACTGACAAACATATTCTCCTCGTTACTTCACACGCGTGGAACCATTACTACGTTTTTAGTCATATCGTAATGGTCGAGTCTTTTATTTAGAAGAGCCTTAATGTGTCTTTTGGGGTAGATGAAGTAATGATTGTCTCTACGTAACGGCGTTAGAATAGCGATATGTTATTGTATGCGATGGGTGTTTTGCCATAGATTGACTGTTCCTCCTGCTACCTATAGACTACACAGTTATCACCCAAACTTTGCACGTACTATACCGATAATAAACATTAAGATGGAGAAAAATATAAGAAGCCAAAAACGAATTGGCGAATGACTGAGAATGAGGGTGTTCCTTTCTAATCTAGGAAATAATTTGAAGCCAAAATTACGATGGTCCATATCAGTCATGAAATCATTCTTATTTAATTGGAATAGCTGTACACTTCAGAACTTGACAAAGGATTTGGGTTAGTTTGATTAATTACATCTAAGAGTCCTATTTACAGTCAAGGTCATGTAAGGACAGTCTCTCGTGTATGTGTGTCTTGCTTGTATGTTGTGTGCATTGCGTATTTTGGTAGACCGCGGCGTATTTCTTGCCCTTTTTATAGTACTATATAACGGAAGCATGCCACCGAATACAAAAAATCAACACACTCCATCCGGTCTTATTAGTAATTTCACTCCCTTGAAGCCAAAGCCACGAGCCTACCTCATATGGACGAGCGCTCAACCGAAAGCCAAAAGTGAGGCGGTGTGAGGGAAGATAGTAGGAAGAATAAAGGATGTTAGGGGAAGATAACATCCTAAATTTATTCGCCTTTTACGATATGGTCCTTCAAACTTCTAAAAAGCCTATATCATAGAGGTGTAATTGAAGAAGTTGTACATATAACCTGTTAAACAGGGAAAGGCATCGTTGTGAGTTACAATTAATGGGGATAACATTTTACAGCTTCATTGATAACGGGACAAACAATTGAAATCAGACTATCGTTGTGTAGAGATAATATTTAGAAATAGAATAAAAGAAAATAATTTCTGTAACAAAATTGACATTACTCCCTTACTCACGCACTCACTAAATCTCACTCACTCTTTTATCAAATCCACAATATCACCCTTACTCCCTCTCTCTCCCTCACTCTCACACCCACACTCTCCCAACCTCAGCCTCACTCAGCTTATTGGGGTCTCCCAAACGAAACAACTACTACTGACGGGTTTGTCCTATTTAGAAATACAATATCTACAAAAGTAGGAAATCATTATAAAATCCATTCGTTCCTTCGTTCAAGTATTTATTCAATCAATTAATCAATCGAACACGCTAGCAATCAGTATTTCAAAATATGTGTCAGTACTTTAATGCCTCACGATAAACTACATGTAGTACATGTATAAACAACCATAAACATACAGTATGTCATGGATTTTATAAAAAAAAGCCAAGAAATGGATCAAAATTGTATGTATATCAAAATTGCATGTATTTTCATGATATGTGCCATTAAAGTCAATTACAGTCGTGCATGGTTCATTTCAGAATTTACATATTTAAAAGAACCTATAAAAAGACACAAACACATGCAAATCATTGTTCTTTGATATGGAAATATATTCCGCAACCTTACTAGCATTAGAGTTTTGTGCTAGCTTCTGGTATATTTACGATGTTAGGATTCTCGAAGCCGTGCACAATATTCACAAATTATTTAAGCCTCTACATATACACCTAGCTATTTTTAAACTATATATCATTACATTTTAAGGCTTCATATCACATATTCTCATGTAGTAAATACGACTTGAAATCATTGAAAAAATACAGAGAATGAAAACTGAACGAGTTCACATTTGTTTCTTAGGATAGTTTCTTAAAACAATACATAGATCTTTATTTCGTAAAAAGACGAATTTATATATTTGACAAGTAATTTTTTGGTAATAACTAACGGGTTTTTTTCTGATCATGAACTTTAGCCTGCTAATATCTACTAGCGAAACAACTATCACTGTTGGTTTCATCAAACGGTCGTGGTCAGGCATTTCACAATTGTTACCTAAACAATACAAAAATATCCATGTCGTTTCTATCACTAGTAAAATGTATCCCCTGTGACATTTGTCACACAAATGTTAAGGCAACATAGTATACAGAGGTATAAAAAAATACACGATGAGTTTTGAAATGAAAGTCTTAGAAGATCAATGTTCAATGTCGATTTCGGTACTGCTTATTGTTTTATGTGCTGAGTATTATTTATCTCCCATTTTCACTCCATTATCAACCAACCTAATGTCAAGCACAGGCTTTTGACTTTCTCTCTCTCTCTTTATATATATAGGGACACGTATAGTGCTCTGTATGTTTAATAATGTGTCAGTCAATAACTCCACCGAAAAAAAATGTGTAATTATTAATCAGAATGACAAATAAAATACTCTCAATGGATAAACAGATAATGTAACTTTAATGCGGTATATGATACAATATAAAATGAAATTAGGTTAATATATATAATAAGTTTTATTCATAAGATACTGATATCTTACAGCTATTCGTGTGTGTCCCAGGATACGTATATATACTATCAGTTATCAGTGCCAATAGTGGCAGGTCTGTACATAATATCTGGGTTATAGGTATAGGTTTCTCGTTGTTGTGTAATGGTATGTGATGTCTGAACATCTTATATGTAATGCTAATTGTGAAACTGGTCAGTATTAATTGGTTCAGCGTGTTACTTAGTATGTTATACAGTAGCTATCCATGTATCAGATGTTTCAGGTGTTGAATATCATGGCCAAATACTGATTCACATGCTCTCGTTGTTATGTATAAATAGAGCTGACCAGTTATTGTAGAGGAGAGAGGGAGAAACATAGAGGAGCACACACCTTGTGTGTGGTCCCATTTTGGGCCACATATATCAACAATGACTCTATGTAACGTATGAAGTACAGCAGAATAAAATGTGAACCAAAACATCGGAGTCAATCGTCATTTCAACGACAATTTTCAACGCACAAGAAGTTATACGGACCCAACAAACGAAGACTACATATACCTAATGGGCACCTATACAACAGCTAAATAATACAACTTTACAAAACAAGATTCAAAAACCATTTTATTATATAGAGAACAAACTTACCGCATAATTACTTTATAAAGAAAATTCAGTTTTCTCATTGCAGCACTTTGACACAAATTGATGTAAGTAGTATAGATATATATTTTTGCGTTGATTGGTCAATTATAACTATGCAGAGCCAATCAACGCCATAACTATGCAGAGCCAATCAACGCCAAAAGAAAAAAATTTACAATACAGCTTTGAAGTATTTTAGGTTTATTTGTTCACTCTTGCAAAGATAGAGGCATGATGTGTTTCATTTTTTCTCTCTCTTACCAAGTGTAACACATGCGGTGTTTTAAAATCTGTACTTGATAGTTGCTCGAAGAGTACAGAGGCTATCTCAGTCAAAACATCCAGCAATTACTTGTAGAAATTGGATATGTTCGCAAAAAGCAATGATCATTCTTTTCACGATTTGTCCTATTTTCCCTAGGGGCCGACCACCATAACGTTTTAATAAAACCAATGAAACGGACTCCTTTCGAAGCGTAGAAGGTTAAAAGATCCTTGGAATTCACTGTTGTTGGGCTTTATTATCAATCAAATACTATTTAAATGTGGACAGTAATATTTAATTATCACTGCTTTAAACAATTGTTAATATTGGTATTTTGGAAGGTAATTTCAAAATCATAAGCTACAATTAAAGTAAATGTATCATACCTGTCGCAATATTCCTACGATAAGATGTGCAAAATGTAAAAAAAAAATCCAAAGAGTAACGAATAAAAATATCGATTCTGCGGTATCTTCGAGGTAATGAAAACAGAATTAATTGTCAGCATAATCCCCTTCCCTCGTTCTCAATGCGATATAATTGCTGGTTTCATTAAGACCTAAAATAAGGCGCAGTATAAATATATCAATATTAGAAGAGCTTTCGTTTTTAAATGTCACCAATGAAGTGTTTTGTCTTGTCTAATAGCATTGGATAGATTGCCCCAGGGACGTGTAATGGTGGTGACAACCTTACGTACAGACGCAATACCATACTGATTAATTGCTTTACCACATTTCATAGTTACATAACCTACATTATGATATTCTCTGACATGTTTGCATCCTTGTGAGATTGAGATAAGACAGAACAAAATATTTTTTTCCAACAGAACATATGAATATGAAAATTCTGATAGTAATTGGTTTTCATTTTGTTCTGAAGTCTGTCATATCGTACCTGACGTGTGTAGGCTTTTCATTGTCGTATCTAGGCATTGTATTTTGAACATTCTATATTTTTGAATAATTCAGTTTTGTTTGTTACGAGTATTTTCATTGGCTTAACGACATCCTTTTTAAGTTCACAAAGTCACACAAAAAGGATTGTTATATATATATATATGCTTCCAAGCTAAATAAATTATTCCGTTTGGAACTTCCGGTTTACGTTGTAGCATTTTAATTTGTATGCTTCAAAAAAAATCTAAATAATCAGGTATGTATGGATAGTTTATTATTGATCTGTCAGAGTAACTTTGTCATTACCGACGGAATGAAACGAAGGGACGTAGCTCGGATCGTTCAGAATGATGTTTATGTAACAATAACATGTTTAATATATCACCTAATCATCACTGGATTAATCTGATAAACACAATCAGATATGAAAAAGACATTACAGACACATTGGCCATTCAATTCCGATAACTCTCAGATTCAGTTGATTATACTTGTAGCGTGGGGTAGAGTTTCATAAAACGACGTTTTATTTTTATGTCGCCATTTGAGACCTACCTGTATACGAAGAATTCTCAGTAGTTTCCAAAGTTTTCTTCCGACATTGTTGGCTTTCATTGACCATTAAAGCCTCCTACTTTCTTAAAAGCCCACTTCCATTCCGAAACGGCCTTTGATTTTACAAATTGTAATGTAAAAAGAGACCGATAATTTTGAAGAGTTGCAAATGTTATTAACTAAAATATCACCTTCTGAACAATTTAATTAAAATAGATTAAATGTTTATTTTCAGAAAGTTGGTCGTATTATCCTAATTACCGGGCGGTGGTTGAATATCCCTGCGCCAGACTGCAAAATAGCGAAATGAATCTTCACTGTTAATTTAGACCACGCAGGGAATCATGTATTTATTTGGTGTTCTAACCTTATCGTAGGCAGTCGATATAAATTTTCTTTTGTAATTATTGTTTTTAAGGAACTTTTATTTTTTGTTTCGAAAATATAGTGGGCCTTTAAATGACGATAGCTAGGACATAATATAAGTCTATATCAATATAATCATTTGATATCAAATCACAGTTTAAGATCATTGGTAGTTCTACATTATGTTTCTATAGAACCATTGATCCACCATTAGTTGTATGTAATCTGTTCATTACTGAAACGATTACTTCACTTATAATGTGTGCGATATATCGACAGCAGGGAAATAAACGGGTCTCGACATTGTCCTTGGGATATTTATCTGTCTGCTTGACAGCTATCTATACTCACAACGGGCACGCTCTATCTGGACACATATTCTGCAGAGCTAATTTCCTTGTAAAAGATCGATTACACATATGGTTCAAGACATATTATCCCTTCTGGCATGTATCTCATTTTATTTTTCAGACTGTACGTCTATTTTTGTGTTTCTTCTGTTATTATTTGTTACAAGCGCGCGCCACTTTTGTGTTTCTATACTGTGGAAGGAATGATCTATGATCTATTCCTATGTAAAGCATTAGTTTCTGCTTAATATATATCAAAGTATGACGTCCAAGATGTAATATAGAAACGTTGAGTATCAGTGACACAGCAACGGAAGACGTATCATGGAAACTCTGGTGATACACATTGCAATATTCTAGTTAGTTGTATCGAATCACCATTTGGTCTATAGTATATTTATTCAAACATCATAAATCTTTTTCCCGTTATATGTGTCTTGTAAGTTAACGTAAAGGCTGTACTGTTATGTTACCTTTCTTTTATTTGAATGTCTGATGATAATATTAATTTGATACCGTATACCTGGTAATTCAAAATTTTCGCGGTTTTAAATAAAAATGAGTAAATTAAATTTTAGCGGTCTGGAAATTTCAAGATTTCAAGTAAATTAAATTTTAGCGGTCTGAAATGTTTACGATTTGGTTTCGCGGTTAATCAATTTCTCACAGGGTTCATTACGCACCCTCATTCAGATGATCACAATGAACTCTCTGGGAGTGATTGTAAATGTTCAAATTCATAACATTGTCCCGTGAAATCGCGAAAATATTCGGCTTGTATTACGTTGATGATTGAGGTATTGTTAGTCATTGAAATCATTATTTTGTTATTATCTAAATGTTATTGAGGCATTATTTATATTATTTTGTAGGGCCGGAGGATCGCTGGTTGGCATAGTTATAGGATCTCTGGTCGGCCTTGGCGCCTTCGCCTCCATCTCCTACGTCATCTGTTCCATGTGTAACCGGGGAGGTATGCAGAACTCTGACCGCCCTATCATCAACAGGAGGACACGGCCTCAGGTGGCTTTCATACGAACTAGAACCAGGATACCTAAAGGTAAGCCACACAGTCCAGAAAATGCAAAACGTAAACGAGAGAAAAAAGAAACAAAGACATAAATAAAAGAAACTACCCCTATGGCAAAATAAGCGGTACTCTTTGACACATGAATAAGTGATGTCAGCACCAAGACACTGAAAACTTGACTAGACCCATAAATCTTGTTATGGAGTCATCGACCCTTCCATATATTTACATTACTCTTGGCAAGATAACTTTCCAAACTTACCACAAGTACCCTTACAGAACCATATGTACAGAATCATACAGGGTGTATCTTTGTCCCCTTTACCTAGATACAACTGCATTGATAACACGACCATGGAAAGTAAACGAGATAAGGATCCCTTGCTTTGGTACAGGAGCATGGCTATTACATATCACGTATTGAATTTGAAACATTCACATTGACATAATGACCTTTGAACGTGCTGCTGATACATCGTGACCTACATACGTTTAATTTGTACCTTGATCTGACACATTGACCGAGATAATACATCCTTAAAACGGTCACCATTATATTGGATTGATATTTTATATCCGCACTTGGATACCGCATTGTCAATTTAGTGTACTGTCAAGTGTGTATCGCTTTCATAAACCAAATTCACGCTGTAGTATCTATAGAAAGTTTGATTGTTTTGCTCCATATTCAAAAAAAAAACCCACATTTCCATCGATGTAAGTGGCCTTGGCGCTATTCCTTATCCTGTACGTACTGAAGCAATATCTGAACTATGATTTATATTCCTAACTTAGTCATACAGGACCGTTAACGCGCGGTAATAGTTCTGACTTTTACCGAGCCCTGGTAATAATTATGCATTAAAGAAGGCTTCCAAGACATTATAATGGTGTACAGCCGTTACCCATATACGAGTCGTGTTACTCTATCTGAACGATTGTTCACACTCACTTGTTCTCTGTTATGCTCTTCATCGCATAGTTACTCATTTTTATAACATTGATACACCAAATATTTAGTCATTATAGAAGCATAATTTATTTCACATTTTCGCACATATATATCAAGTTTTTGTCTAGGGTATTTGAGGTTATATTAATCTTGGAAAGAAATATACCTGCATGTAGTTCTATGTATGCGTAGCATTTTGGTTAACATAATACAAATCTAGATCCTTATTGTCTTTCCCGTATCATAGAGACTATGACACCATACCATCAGAGGTCACGTTCTGTTGACCTTTTGTTCTCACTGTACTTCACTTTAGATGTACATTGTATTTACTCCATCTAGATACATTACTGAAAACATCATTTTGACACAGTATGCGTATACGTAATCCTTATATCAGATGGTGTCAGATCCTTCATAAAAGAAAGTGAGAGCAGACATTTAGATTTTAATCATGTTGCGTTTTGGTACGATTCTTACACATTTGGACCAATTTGATGTAAGAAAATCAATTCCTCACTGTACATAACTGTCACACGTCACCGCACCACACCCCAGACAACCACAAATGATCAGTGTTGACGGACCGATTGGAATACCAAGAGGAAGTGTGGTATAACAGTATACTATCCACAACAGTAAATGTATACTATTACGTATATAACACAGTTACAATGTTATTTAGACCAACTGACATAGGGATTAGGTGTTTTAGTGAGCCCTTGATACTGTTAACCGCATCATTTTCCCGAGATAAAACAATCGCGTAATTTCTAGAGAAAGTTCGAACGCGAATTCAAATGTTTCGTTAATAATAACATGAACTAATACTAATATATGGATGCACGACAGTATGCAAGAACTCGATTACGAATTCATCTATTAGCAAATGGGTTGAAAATAATGAAGACACCAAATTACGTCTTCTTAGACGCCATTGCTTAGCTGACTGAAGCTAATGGGAATCATTTACGTCCCACGTGATACCCGATAAAGTTTGTGCGGCACTACTGTTTTTATCTGTGATGGAATGGCGTCAAAATATTATATCCCACGCTAACGTCATTTCACCGGGAAGATTGCAGAGAATGACGTGCAATCACCTCTGGAGATACAAATCCCACACAATCGGGTATCACGTGATACATGATTTAGTCCCATTAAGGCGTATTTTGTTATACAAGATGTATTATGTAATGTATACGCGAGAACAAAATAATTTGCAGTATACAAATTTGTAATATTAATATAAAGACTGATGCATTCTAAAAAATATATTCCAAGCTATGTCAGTTTCATAGAAACTTTACGCAAATCGTCTGATGCAGACGTTGTAGCTCTGAATTTACACACTCGCCCATTCGTGTTCACAAGCCGCTCATACCTCGATTCCTATAGACATTGCAAAACCAGTATACTGCAAATGTTCGAAATATATACACATGTATATCTTAAATTGAATTTAAAATGTGATGATATATTTAACTCGACTGTCATATTTCAAATGTGTGTAGAAATACTTTTTATTTATTCTTTCAGATTATATTCCCTCCTGTACCGACATGTTGTTACTAGAGGGAAACTGTCATACTTTAAATGTGTAAAGAAAACTACATTGTGTTTTATTCATTCAGATTCCATTCCCTCCTGTACCGACCTATGGCTACTGGAGGGAAGTACAAAGCCCAACAAATTGTTCCGATCAGATCATCCGCCACGCCATTTTACCCAAGGTGAGAGGGTGAAAGTGAGTGTAATTTTATAATTTTCATCATTACCCAAGCTTAACCAACAAAGTGTTCAATACCGTGTTTTGCATATTGTTATTAATTGTTATTCCTGACTTTGTCTTTAGTGTATCTTGGTGCTTAAACATTTTGGATAATTTCTGGGTTTTTTCCAGTTGTAAATGGAATATTATTTTCTGTTGTCACCTTTGTTGGATCCTTGCTTTATGCTTAAAGATAATTCTTGGTTTTCATTTGATTATGGGATTTAATTTTGCTATTTTTTTTGTTATATCCTTGTCTTGTGTTAAAATATTCAAAAGGATCTTTTTTATTGCTTTTGATTAATAATGGGATTTGATTTTGCTTTTTCTCTGTTATTACCTTGCTTTGTGCTAAAATATTCAAACTGAGTTTTTTTTCCACTTGACATTGGGATTTACTTTTGCCGTTTTCTCTCTTACATCCTTTCTTTTCGGTTAAATATTTATTATATTTTTTCTTGTTTTATTTGATAGTGAGATTCAGTTTTGATTTTGCTTTGCTGTATTCTGTTTTGTGTTGACCTGCATTGACTAAATCTTGTTAGTATTATTTGCATACATGTACATTTTGCATTCAAACCTCATTTATTACCGAACCGAAAACACATTCTCTTGTGCAATTAGAATACACAGAATCAATGCTGTATTTTCACTGTTATCACAGTAAGTATTGTAATTGGATTGTTGAGTATACCACGATGAATTCTATGTGTTATACAAGCGCCTACAAAACCAATTTAACTGCTATAGTCAGGTAGCTGGAAAGAGAGTCTTCCTTCCATAGCCTAGACTGTCGTATCGCATCAACTACTCCAGACCGTAGCGCTGGGAGCTGTAAATTACGGTGCCCGATACTGTACAATATATTGGCTCTCTGATCAAAAGCGCTTATCATGTACATGCCCCAATCAAATTTTAGCGTGACGTAACACATTTCAATGTTCGAAATCGACTGCTATTGCCGTTACCGAGTTTGATTAATTCGGTTTTAGTATTGCAGTGTTTGACTTCTGATCCCAATGGAGAAGCAAATGGCTCTTTTTTCGCTTTGTATTTTGTTTTATTAATTGTATCACAGAATACGTGCATAAAAACGCACTGTGAGCGGGATGATAAATGAACAATAGTAAGGACGAGATATTCCATGTGACATTAGTAGGTATCAAAGGGACAACGACCTTGTTTTAGTAACACAACACCGCGTATTGTTGTAGATAAAGGGTCGAAAGTGGCGAATCGTTGGTAACATATCTCAGATAAATATACAGACTTTATGTTGAAAAGCGTAACTCAATACCATGTAAACGAGGACAGACAAAAAATGTTATAAAAATATCAATTGGATTTTAGACTAGTAAAATGTAGTGAAAACAAGGCGTTGCACAAGGATTAGCGTCTTATGATTCCGCGACAACATCCACAATATCGGGTTAATTATAAATCTCAAAACATGCAACACAAAATATACGACTTTATATATCTAGATACATATTTCACTACAATAAACCGTCACCAAAGCCATCAATCAACATTTTCAGAAATACATTATATTGAGTATTGCATACCATATAACCGATGAACGAGGACTATTGGGCTTTATGTCGTTATCCTAAATAGGAATGCATGTGAAGGTTTACGCTTACGTCAATGTTGTGTTCATGTTTTCATAGGAAATCAAAATTTATAATTGTCTATAATAGCTTATTATTGAAAATGGTAAACTAAATCCAATGAACATGAGTTTAAAAGTTAATTCTGTACTCATTTTGATTTTAGTCCTTAATTTCCATTCAATGATGTTTTTATTCTGTGTTGGTTTTTTCATTTCAAAACATGGATTTATTTTTTTTTTAAACATTATTTATATGTTTCATGACGTAAAACTTAAAAAGTATGTGTATGACTATTGTTTCAGACCCGAACGTGAAAAGAGGGCTTTGTAATTCTAAGTCTCCTACCTACCTCCAAGCAGGTTTTAAATATGACGTGGCTCTGGCTGGTTATCCACCCCCTGCGTACCCAGTGGTGGTGAAGCAGGGACTGACCAAAGGATGACCCCTGACCTTAGGGACACTCCTTACTATGGGTGTTTCCAAACGGTGTTACAAAGAGCATTCCGTCCACCTTCGTGCCAATAGCTCAACTCAATATGGTGGAATCGGCTTTATTTTCCAACCCTTTATGACGACTTTGTACAATGTGGCAATTTTTCTGTCGTCTAAATGGGATACAAAGTTGCACTTTGGATTTATCATTGCAATGTGTGGGCGCTTTACCAGTCATCTGAGAATGTCTGGACAAGACAGGATATCTACTGAGAGTATTGTGTTGCTAAAGAATAGTAAGGAAAGCTGGATATATCCCTAATTAAGAGTAAGGGTTATAGATGAGCACGTATGGATTGTTATCATATGAGTTAAGGTGGAAATCAATGGTGACCCATTTTATTGGTTCGTTATTGTAGCGCTCCTGGACAGCTTTTAATTGCGTCCTTCACTATGTTATACATATAGTATATAAATACGTACATTCACAAAGGACATTCTGTGGTGTGATGTGCTTTCTCGGAAGTATAAATATGCTCATGATGTTCGAATGTATTGTGGGGTTCACATGTGGAAAAAGACGGGTTACAAAGACACCTTTTCCTGTTCACCAAGGATAGTTGGCGGTCACGTGGTCACCACGTTATCATAAGCACCTGTCATCGTCATCATCATGATCAGGAAACATCTGCCATACCTAGACATCATTCGTCAAATGACATACCCATCAGTCATTTGTCTACTTATGGCATTTATCATCGTAATGTTACACCTTTGTGGGATTTTCTCATCATCAGGCGTTGATGTTTTTGCTGGAAAAAATACGGTTATTTTCCGTGAATTATTTTCGACTATGTTGTATGACAAAACAAACGTTTGTAGCTTTAAATAAAATTTCATTTCAGGGAAAATGAATGAGTGCTTTATTTGAAGTCATTAGAACTGTGAAAAGTGTTGTGTTTTCCTGAAGGTAAAGGCATGTTTATTCACGTGCGATATGAGAGTGTCTACTCAAATTGATTTCTGAGAATTGTGATTTATTAGTTTGTCTAAGTAAAAATACAAAATGATGTACATTAAAAAATATGTTTACCACGGTAATATTTTTTTTCTACAAAAGGATATGTGGAACAGCGGACGCAGAAAGGGTTGTACAACATAATATACAACATTAATAAACTGCTATCTAGAAATACCTGAGCGATGTTTTTCATGATAAAATTCTAACGTTTTCTTTGTGTGGTGACTGAAACGTTTCCTTAAAGCCAAAAATTCAGAATTGTACGCACTCACGATGCAAACGGCCTTGAACACCAAATGATTTTGGGTTAAGGGTAACATCCTGGTCTGACATTTAGACTTATAATTGCGTTATTAGAGTGTGCTAATTGTTTTTATTATTTTTCTTTTAATTTTTGGTAGTGTCTATCAGGAAAGGAACAAATATTGAATTGACTATTTTGAATGTTATGTACAACCTTGGGTCGTTATTCAAAACACTGATGATCGTAACAATTTTTTTTTTCGGTAGACCAAATTGTAGGACTACCTATATTAAAACACATCTCGATTTTTCCAAATAAAAACATACGCCATATATATATGTCATTACATACGCTCATAGCTTACAAGTATAGATAAAGTCGAAAGGTTGGGTTTAATTGGTTTAACGTCTTATTAAAACCCATGGTTATTAAAGGATGTGTCAGGTTAAGGAACTTGACGAAACCCGGAGTACTTGGAGAAAACCATCGATCAGCTTAGCAACCGCCAAAAATGGATTCGAACTATCAAAAAAGACAAATTTATTCTAAGAATATATATCTATAAAATATTTCTAACAATCTATGACTTTTTCATCTTTAATTTCATTCGGAACCAATGTATTATTTACAAGTGATAAGTAATGCCGCTTTAAAAAAAAACACGAATCCAGTCTAGATGTATGGCTCTTATTTAAAAATTTAACAATTTTAACTATATAGGCGTTTCTTTTTGTGGAGCTTTATGTCGGCCCTGGAGTGAATAAATCTTATAAAATGCAACGGTGATGATAATTGGCCTAATAATTGATACACACGACCATTTAATGGAACTGTATTTTCAATAAATATTAGATACTACCATGGTAAAACATATCAGAAAGAGACTTTACCAAGGGAAATTCATCAGGCATTGCCATGTATATACAAACATTTAGGATTCATTTGTGTAGTATATGCATAATGCATCCTGCACCTTGTTATCATTTTGGTGTTCATGCACTTCAGGAATATATCCTGAAAAATCTGCAGAAGTCATTTCTCATTTCTCATTTTTCATACCAAACGCCAAATCGCTGTTGTTATAATTAATATGTTTATAAAAGTCACATATTATTTGAAATATCATTTTTGCCTTTATATGTTATATCTGTCGCGTCACGAACAAGGTGTGACCAAAAGTTTGTGTCTTTATGAAGATAAATAGAAAAGATATTTTTGCAATTCACAGTATAGAATGTTCATTATTTCATGTTTATGTGTAAACTACCATTGTTGTTGGATACATGCGAGCAGTAGTATGAAAATTCATAATCTTATGACCATAACTTGAATAGATAGATTTTTTATGTTATGGAGATGTAACACAAAAACCTGAGTGTAACATTAAAAATCTATCCAAATTAATCCTCATAATTCAATTTACTAAAGATAATCTCTCCAATACTAAAAATTAATTTTGGGACTCTTTTGTCTATGAAATCATTACACCGCCATCTTAACCAATCAGAAGCAACGTCACAAACGGCGACGCCATTTTTTCTTTTATGGGCTAATAAAGTAAATTTTAAGTCAATGGAAATGCTCGTAACAAGCAAAATTGAATTATTCATGAATAACAGAAACAGTGTCTGCTGTACACTCTCACGAAATGAAAACCAACTTTTTTTCTAAGAAAAAAAAAACATTTTTCAAAACTAATGACTCGAAATAGCACATTTTCTAGATACTCAGGAGATTTCTCTCTCTGTGTTCGGCATTCACAACTCGAATCCCAGAAAAGTCTTCTCGGGTGTCATAGTTCTCGGCTTGTAGCCATCGAATCGTCCCTCGAGTGTGGACATTGACCGGTGTGTTTTCTCCGATATCTCCCTACCAGCAGTATACAAAGTTGACAAGCCATTAGTCAAGTCAATTTCTTTAGAACTGGTAGGTGGAAACGGCAGTGGCACAGCCCCTGTGATACACATTGACAAATCTATTTATGTCTGATCACTGGTCATTTTAGTCTAGACGATTCCTTGTGATATTTGATTCGTTAATTTCAATATATAAAGGAAACAATCTTTATATTGTATCGCAGCGTCCGGTGGAGATGACATATCCGAAAGGATAATAGACGAATAGTTTTCATGACTCCTTCGCTTGGAATTATCGCCTACTTAGGCCTGCTGATATTTCCCGCAATTACGTGAAGATTTAAGGAGAGTTACTCTTTTCCTTCCTTGATATAGAACTTCGCCAGTTATTGTTGTTTATTTTTGTTACCTAAAATCTCAATAACTTTGTATTTGATTTAAATTAGCAAATATGAAGCAAATAGGCATCATGCTTAAAACGATTTCCTCATTTGCTTTGCACGATCTAAGTTAGCATAACTATGTAAGAGAAATGCATGCACCAGTTTGTATTGTATTTACTAAGGAACGTTTTATACGGTATTTCTGAGTCTTTAAATTAATACAAAACTTGGTGATTATAGTGTTCTAAAATCACTTACCATTATGTTCTGAATTAAAAGTAAATGATTTTTTGAGAGAATTTGAAAAGATTATTTTGAAAATAACTGTATACCACTTATAAAAATGTCAATAAAGTTGGATTAGCATCATCCACTATTTGGTCTAAAGAATATCAGTTTTCTTGATTAGAATGGAATGAAATTAGAATAAAATATCATTTTTGTTTATTTTTTGTTTTGTTTTGGAGATTCATTCCTCTCCGTTGATTGTGATACATTTTCTTCTCAAACAGAAACTTTTATTCAGAGTCAGATGGGCAGTTATATTTCGAGGCATATCCACAAAAATGTAGTACACATATTAATGAAAGATATATAGGCTGATTTGAAGAGAAAACAGCGTCGGACCATACTAGTAGATCATTGTATATGATTGATGTAACAAGGAAAGAATCCGGAGAAAAGTAGTTAGGTGTTTAGATTCATCAGGCTAATGAATGAGACGACTTAAGCAAACCTTGGGCCGTCACATCGGGTCTGCGACCCCATGTCTGAATCTGATTGTGTAGAACGGTCAAACGAAGCTTAAAGTGTTGAGTATTGATTTCCTGTATACCTAAACTCCTATGCGAGAAACACAAATCATGTGTGTCTCAATGTTAACATTTACTGACGGAAATATGGAATGAGAAATGTTTTTTTCTAATGTTTCGATGATTGAAAAATGTTAAAAAGAAAATCTAACTCAGTAGGCAGACGACAGAATAGAGTGAGCAAAACAAACATGGAATATCTCACCAGCTGTGATAAACGGAAATACATTGTTTTAATGTGATAGTGTAACAACGGTCACCATTATTTCTGTCCTGATGTACTTCCGGTAAATCTCTCCAGTGGCGGTCACGTGATCGTTCCAAGTCATCAAACCATCGTGAGTCATCCATTAAAAGCTGACAATGTCGTTGTAGAAGTCAATATGTAACAACATTTTCCTGTCATAATAAATCATAATATGAGTTTCAATGCCATAATTCATTGCCCAAAGACTCGTATACACTTTACGGAACAGAACTGCAGAAAATAGGGAAATATATACTGTATGGAGGCATTTCTTTTGAACCCTAAATTAAAATTGCTTGATGAGTTATTTAACTTCACAAATGTATCTTTTTTTCTGAAAACCACTCCATGGTATCAAACAGTTGATTTCTTAAAGATATGTGTCTTCTTCAAAACTGTGTTATATTTTAATATCCCTTGAAATATCACCATAAATTGCAATTGTAAAACTGTTTGCAATGCCCACCCCTACTATATCATGGTTTCATGTTTCGTGGACAAAATAATATTTCGCTTATCTGAAACGAGCGAAACACATTATGAATAATTCAGGAATACATTGCTGCTGTAGATGGACATTTTTTGGCTAATAAATTCCGTCTTTGCATATTACAAAGATACCACCCTTGTGGGTTGGTTTCAATTTGACGCCATTACATTATAAGCGAAACTTACATAGTTTTCTCTGACAAGTATGACGATAAAATCAGTTAAAATTAACCAAGAAAATATAGCTATGTATACTGTGATGAAGACATGCATGGTTTTCTTTCAAAATTCCTTCTGACCGTTGATAAGAACAAAATATCATCGACATCGACCGACATCGTAGTATTGCAAAACGTGTATCATGCTATCATTAGATATCACATTATAAACTATTGTATCATGTATTATATTTTACATGTGTGGGAACATGCTCGCCTTATAAGATTATGCATTTTCCTTCCGTACTTAAAACGTTGATGTACTGGTATGGTTTGTATTAATCAAATGCTATAGGTGTGTGTACAACTGTATATTTGGCCATAGAGTTATGTTTGTGCTTGTTACATTATCATTGTACCAGATAACCAAAATATCACACATTTTGAATAATAACTTATTTGTTCAATAAAATTGGTAAGACTACATTATTAGCTTGGTGTCTTTGTTTTGCTAGCAGGTTGGTTATTACATACAAAATGAGTATGACTGCGACAGAGAATAAGCATTAGCCCCAGAGGGAAGTTTGGGAAAAACGAAGCTCCGAAGTTTCAAATAGCATTTGACATCGACACCTGAATAAAAAGACATATAGACCCGACGTGTTTTACCTTCAAGGAGTAATTTAGTTTGAAGATGAAAAACTTGACATCGCTGATATTAGTAGTAAGCTAAATTACGCCAATGAAGTTTGTAACAGTTGACATATAGTTAGATGATGTACCTAAGACGTTAATTTAACTGACATAGAAAGCTTGCAATCAAGCAAAGTACCAATCGTTTTAAAAGTACCATTATAACATTCGTATTAAAAAAACAAATATATAAAATCCGGCTATTAACAGAGAAGTTACGAGTCAGAGACTCGTACTGGTTTAAAAGTAAGCCTCGAACTAGCAAGTGGGATTTTCATGGAAACACAGACTGTACTATTTATTCATAAAATTATCTAAAACTTTAAGACAGGTTGATCAGTTCAAAGGACTAGTTTCCTTTCCAAACATAGATGGACTTAAATCAGGACGAAATATTAAAATAATTAAATCAAAACTTTCATATAAAATTGATAAACTCAAACTTTATATAGTCTTTGTTATCTTGGTCGAATCCATGCCCGTTACGTATTATTTTGTGTTCAACAACTTGACTCTGTGATCTCAACACAGATATATCAATGTAACAGTAAGGTCCTTAAGTCTCACCGGTCACGTGTAACCACGTGATTCGCTAAACCCTTTACGACCCGTCCTCTCTCTAGACCGTCTAGCGTGCAAAGCAATTGAATTGGCGGGGAATTAGTCTACGCGAGATTCGGCATCTGAACTCAAACACCGTTTTTTGCAACAAATAAAAGTACATGGAAGTAAATACCATGGCAACTGATAGTGAGTTCGGGTTTCAGGGTCTGAAATCTAGACTTCCTTTATTAAGTCATGAGAGTCGATCACAATAGCAGGAATGTACACACATTTACATTCCAATGTCACAGTCTGAAACATACCAACAGAAAGCTTTTGATCTGTAAAAGTGCGCCCCGAGTACTGTCTGTCCAGCATTTAGAACGCGTCCTTTTACCGTTGAAGTGTTATGATATGGCAACGCTTTCGATCGGTACATCATCGTAATAAGGATCACTCGAATGCACTATCTGAACAAACATGAAGTAGAGATATTATTCATGAAAGTAACGTTCGTTCGATTATTATGCCTTTTTTATCAGATTATATTTTCTGCTTCTTTTAAGAACACCTTGTCCAACAATATGAAAAATCTATTAATTTCATTTCTTCAATAAGTAGTATACAATTTCTTTCAAACAAACTGTGTTACCTTCATTTATTTCTCAGATCTGATCACAAAATCTAGTAAAAAGGTTTCTTTTATGCCATCCTGATAGGTATATGATCAAACGATTCCAACTTTTCGCTTATACTGACTATTAATTTTTTTAAATGAGATATCTAAATAAGAAAGACTTCATAAGAAAGACTTCATGTCGATAGGTTAGACATGTATAAGGTTATATATATAAGACAACACCTTTCTAAAGTAATAATTTAATATATAAAATGATTCCTTAAAAACATTTAATATCTATAACCATTTTAATCAAAAAATATTTTCAAATCAAACACTCTCAGAATATGGACAAAGCATGACGTATATTGAAACCGATATATTGTTTGTTAAATCTGTTGTGTTACTACATACTTTATACATAATTAATTAATAATCGCAATTTTATTTTTATATGCAAGCAATCCACAAACCTTTTATCATAAAAACACTCATACTATTTAGGCAGTAAAGTAAATATTTCTAAGTCATTTTACCACTGCCGAGAGTTCTAAAGGTTTGAAATATCCGTTCGATGAATTAACGATCATGTTTCTATGCAGCAGAATTTGCATGTTGCATTTTTCTGCTTCAATTTCTTTTTGCATGTCTTATTTTCACAGTTTCCATGAGGTTATTGATGGCTGGCCGGCTAGTATCAGACAAAATGGTGCCTCGATACATGGCAACAATGATGAAAAGGTAATAAATTGTATTTTCTGTTGCACCCTGCAATTTACTTGCAGATTGGCGCTATATCGTATTTAATCATGTTATTGGAGAAGGATTTTGGCTGGTACAAAACTTGCCTACAGAAAATATTGCGTTAACGCAGAGACAGTTTAACGATGTTCAAATTCCCTATTTATCGGAGAATTAACTGGATTATGGGAATAGATCTGTGTGTCCAGGATCTAGAGTAGCTCCAGTAATGCTGACGCTACAATGCAACAATATACAGTGCACTTTTATCTGCTGACAATGGCTATGATGCATCACAACTACCTAAACCTGTGGTCCGTTAATATCTTCTATAATAAGGGTTAAAAGTTATTTTTCCAACATACAAGGTGTCGGTTTCTCGCGGCCATGATACGTTTTGTGTCGTAAAACCACATAGTACATCTTTTTGACAAAGTGTTTGGACAAACAACAAGCAATGAATTTTAAATATTGACTGATTACGAACCCGGCAAGACCTTCCAAACAACAGGAGACATGTTTCAACGTAAAAAGAACGCATGCGCAAACATATTCAACGTGTTTAAATGTAAGAAATAATTTGATCTCAGAAGAAAATTACAAAAGTAAGAAATACTGTAAGCATAAAATGATTAAGCATAAAATTATAAAGCAAGCATAAAATGATTAAGCATAAAATCATTTCGCTGATATGTTAATGTATTCGTAAAAAACAAAAGACAGAATTATGTTTGAATGTTGAATTATCGTCAGAATTATATGTCATTTGCAATGGTAAACCCGGTTTTATCGATAATTACCTAAAACGAAGACCCTACCACATTTCCATCTCCGTTAGTATAATAGTCAATAACAACAAATGACATTTGACATATTTTAGAAGCATTCGTTGTGGCCAATAAAACGTAAATGACCATTAATTAGCAATGTATCAATGACTTAAAATAGCTTTATACGCTTAATGCTATTGGTGTTACCTTCTCAAAATAGAAAGTCATTTATTAAGTCCAAACATTAAGAAAACTGGAAACGCAACTAATCCAATACTTATTAAAAATAGCCGTTCTCTGATGGGGGACCAGCATCAATTTGCGTTCCCTTGAAATGCCAAACCTAAGGTCATTGTTGCACATACATATTGTAGTAAACAAAGTATACCTAGACACAACACTTACATCACCCACGGAGGAGAGAATTCCCTCTAGGTGTTCTGATTTGAAAAGATAGCATTGACGACAGCTCATCAGTTAAGGCAAGGCGTCGTAAGGTCTTCGTTTACGTACGTATTTAGCTGTGTAATTGTATCTAAAATCAATATTTTCGATAGGTTTAGATTTGTTGCCTGGCGACGTAACGCCGTTATTAAGTTTCATTCACGACTCGCCTGCTGTACATAAGCTTCTCTCCCTGGTGCCGAACATACTTTTAACGCAAATGAATTAAAACCCGTATGTAATATAATGTGATGTTTCCTTCTGTGCAGGTGTATGACATTCGGCGAACTTTTCCATCAAACATTTGACGGGGAATAATCATGAACAGCTAATATCGTCGACGGAGCAAGGTAAATGTGACCTGGAAACATATTACCAACATGCTTTCCGTCAGGAATCGCATATTATGACACTTTATGCCGTGACATCTTCACTTTTCCATACCAGAAGTAGTAATTTCCTACGCTTATTTCTTGCTGTAATTTTACAGAAAGCAGAGGCATTCCTTTACGACGCCACTGACTGAGAAAGTCTCTCTTCTGAAATGAAAAACGGTTTCCATATCACCTATAAAACCCATCGTTTTCTGTATCACGCACGCGCCCATTGTTATAATTGTTCATTATATTCACGTTTAATTGTTCATTTAAAAACAAAATGGAGTCATTAACTCTGTGGGATTGCCAATTGTGAATGATACATGTATATTGATATTTTGTATGAATATGTGGAGGGCTGCAGAGGTACTCTATCATCGCAAAGTGATGCATCAACTTTTATTAAAAAGCTTTAAGTCAGCATCACGTTAGCATTCAATCATATTCCCTTTTTTAGATTTTCAATAATCTGATTTTTTCGTGAAGGGCGATGGGCGTGGGTCTAGACGTCCAGACGATGTGTTGATGGTTCCCATGCGAGAACAAGTCGCCTTTGAACCAGCAATGGCGTTTTTCAATATGTCATGTCCGTCATCGTAGACCTACAGAATTCCTACTAGCACTATAACGTTCAGTGTAAAGTATTATGATAAAATCAATAGGTTTTTTTCATAAAACGTGATATCAATCGTCCAATGTATCATAACATGGTATAGATGTTGCCGATTTTGTACGACTTTGACCAGAAACTTTTTGTATGTTGGCACTTGAGCAGTTTGTAGTACGCGATATTTTCCCCACCAAGCTGTCTTTCGTGCGTCATAATGTCCAAACGAATATAGGTCAGTAGCTCACCGAGCTTGATTTTTTTTAAACATCATTTTGGAAAATCTACCATAGGTATTCAAGGTCTAGAGTGTGTCAAAGTTTTGGCAAATAAAAAGCCGGAATAGGGTCAAACAAATATCCTCATTGCATGTTATAGATTATTTCCTTTGTATAATGTGCATGTATGCATGGCCTGATTGTGTTCTACTGATGCATGCATTGTTTGCATGTTTTACTTTCATTTACAAGCAACAATACAAATATTCCAATAACATGTCATTAACACGACAACCACCGGCTCACCATGATGCAAGCTATAAAATATGTACAATACGTCACTGAGTTACTATTAAGGTGGTCATATGTATTACAAATTTATTTTTATGTACATGTAGGATGATAAGTCTTGTTCTGGTCATTTTAAACGGAAATCCTTTACTTAAAGATGCTCCACCGCCGAGAGAGCATAAATGATATTCATCATTTGAACAATAATTGGTGTTTGATCATGTATATCTATGTCTAATTAGCACAAAAAAATAATATTAAATAATTTATTTTGCCTTTGGTGCATGTGCAATCAGTACTTCATTCCATATATGATGTAGTGCCACGGAATTTTTTCGGGATGCAATTAATTATTTTTTAACTTGTTGTAAAATTAAAAGGACAAACTTTTCAATAGTGGTTATGGTGTAAAGTAAGTAATTTTTGTAACTGAAGAAAAGTACTAAATCGTCTTCTGTTTTTGATAGTGAAAAAATACCATTTGTCAGCGATGGAGCATCTTTAAAGGCATGGACTGACTTTTTGACCACGTGCTTGCGGAGTCTTTTATTATTCTGTGAGTTCGGATCCAATGTGTGACATTTGCCAAATACTGACCGCAGCTAGATTATTTCCGGCTTTAATCCACCTCCAATATTTCCCCACCTACTAAACACGGCTAGCCATTAAAGTACTGTTCCTATTAATTGGTCGAACTGTAGACAGCTATGGTCTAGTTAGTAATGTGGCTTACACCTTCTAACATAGATCTTCAACCTTTGTGTCGTGTTTGCCGAGGTATTAGCCTGCTAAATCTGAAACGCTATTACGAAGGGTGTTCCAAAATTATTGTTACTTTGGTGATTTCTCTTTGATAGAAGTAATTCTGATCATTTTACTTTGTCCTGTCCCTCGAAGTACTCCCCCTCTGCATTTATGCATTGGGCATTTATTGATTTATATTTTGTTCCAGACAGGTGAAATTTTAGTTTGGGGAACAAGAAAAAGTCACAGGGGGCCAAGTCTGATGAATATATAGGGTGGGGGAGGACAGTGACCTTTTCTGCCTTCAAAAAACCGTTACAATGCGCGCCTTGTATGCTGGCGCATTATCATGTAAGAGCCTGAGGTACTTCAAACCTGTCTGTGGGCGGCGGCGTTTGTAGACTTTCTTAAGTTTTCTAAGTACAACGTCACTATAATACTTCGCTATGACAGTGTTGCCTTTTGAAATAGGGATTTGAATGATTGGACCCTTGTTATCAAAGAATATGACATACAAAACCTTCTTCACGGTGCGTATTCTTTTAGCAATGCTAGGGCGCCTGGCGTTTTAGTTTGCCCAGATTCGATTAGAGCATTTTCTTTTGTTTTCGAAAAAATACACCCATGTTTCATCACCTGTGACCAAATTATCAAAAGCTTTTTACTGTATTTTGGGTATTTCTTCAATAAAGATTTGGCCTTGTCAACCCGAGACCTGTTTTGGTTGTCAGTTAGTAAATGGGGTATCGACCTGGCATTGATCTTGCCCAGCTTAAGATGTTTCTTTAAAATGCAATGAATACGTGCTAAAGACAAGCCTGTCATTTTAGCTAACTGCCGGACAGTGTACCTTGCATCTTTTTCAAGGATTTGTCGAATTAGTTCAATGTTATGCTTTGTTGTTGTTGTTGCAGGGCGACCTGTGTGGGCAGCATCTTTAAGATGCTGGTGTCCCGACTTAAATCGAGCAACCCACCTACAAATAGTTTTATACGACATTTGACCCTTCCCATATATATCACACACCTCACGATATATATCCACCGGCTTTAGCCAAGTAGAGACCTACCTTTGATATAGGCCCTAATTTCAATTACGTTTCCAACTCTCTTGTCAACCATATTTGTATAGAGTGTAACGAGTGCGCTACAAAACAATGTACACAGCACCAAGGTCAGTGTAATTGTGAGCGAGATATTTACCTATTTCACGCTTCAGATATCACGCTATCGCCACGAGGTAGTTTTAAGCCCATTTAGCACGATTTCCACGAGATATTGCGCAAGTAACATTAATTTCGGAACATCCCTCGTATAGCAGCAAAAATACACCTAAACCATCCGAATCTACAAACACACGACAACAACGAATACATGAAAAAGAAAATATCTTATAGATTTAGAGCATTTTATTGCTACGCTTAATATATCTATATTATAAATATTTTCCTAATGCTTCGTATATATATTATTGATATGTTTACATATGTTTGAAAGAGTATTTTAAATTGATAGCAAGGAATATTTGAAAATCGTAACAGTATCTCAGAGACACCGCACCCTATTTGATTTCGTACTGTTGAAGTTCACAGCTGTCATACGTCTGAGACAAGTGCGAGAGTTTAAATAAAAACAAATCAGGATTATAAAAATGCGGTAAAAAGACCATCAATCAGATTTAACGAAGTTCTGCGGGATTTAAAAAAAATACTACAAGCAAGACATGATCTTCTACACGAAATTTATAAAAGACGTAATGAGGATTTCCTTTGAGGTTCCGTCAGGCTTGGCTGGGCCTCACGAATTCCCGCAATCCTGCTGCTGTGGCGTTACGTGCAATGGTACTGTAACATGTCTCTTGCTTGTGTTCTTCTCTTGTCGACGTGTGCGGGCGGAAATGGACGTCGGTATCAGAGCAGACGGCTTTATGGGTAGACAGTAGTAAGGCGCCACCTATCAGGGATGAGTGTCCTGTCATGTTGTGTTGGACAAACTGTGGATAGCCCAACAGAGAAGACGGTCTGTTTTCTTAAATAACCATCAGAACATGAACGTCAGTCTTCAGTGATGGTATAATACGGCTTTATTCTGTGGGCATGTTATACTAATTTAGAGAATAATGATCGTAGAATTCAGAAGAATATATATTTGAAATGTTATAAACCAAATCAAGTCATCAATTATTTTCTGTAACTAAGTAAAGTCACGTTTACTCATTCATCAAAGGAAAATGTGGTTTATAGTAAATTAATTTTAATTATTTTGACAATAAGATTTGATTATATTCACTAGTCTTGCAGCAATACTAATAATATTGATCAAATAGTCTCAGCTGCATTCTTACAGCAGATTATATTATCCTTGTTTGAACTCTGCGTCTAGGATAGAAACTGGTCGCTAGTCGTAATGTTTAAGTAAAGTCAATGCAATATCTTTGTTTCCATAACCGACAAAAATATAAAATATATAAAGGAACTGCTCGTGTGTAAAAATAACTGTCGTTATTTTCGTAATTGCTGTGGAACCACAAAAACACCACAATAGATATTTATGTCCGCGATATATGTTGAAAGCTCTAAACTATGAAAGAATAAGTCGCGAAAAGGTTATATTATATTGCTGTCAAACATGCATAACTCATCTTTATTTGTTTGTTATGAGTTTTTTATTTGTTGTTTTTGTTTTTGAAAAATCTGGCAATTCTATGCTCTCCATTACCTTTCATAATAGCCTTTTGTCACCGCGCCCTTAATGTCCGTGCATAGCAAGCATATAGACGATAGTACACACTTGTGTAACGTTACATGGTTCTGGAGAGCACGTGTTAGAAAGCATTACCACGAAATGTTCACTTTGCTGTACTGTCATGCTCTCTAACAATAGTCCCTAAGCGACTGTCGCCTGTCTGTTTGGAAGTAAATACAACCGTCTGTGTGCGAAAACTAATGTTGAAATGCCTTTTAATTTGAACAAAGTTAATTGCATCCTTTGTTGTTGCCATGCAACTACCATTAAAAGGTAAAATCAAAACGTATAATTTGATTTTATATTTTGTTGTTTTCCTTTATTCCAAGAACAATCACTACGCTCTTCTTGCCCTGTGGGGTTTTTTAAGAAAAAAAATCATTTGTTCAAGGTCTGTTGGCAATTTGGCAAGTTGTAATGGGCATTGTGAATCTCTCTATTAGCGTTTTATGTCACATCTAAAATAAATGAATCTGATTTATCATAACCCTGATTACACAATAATGACCTATCTAAGCCGGATATTAACATTGAATGTCTGTCACAACAATATTTGCATCATACATATTGATTTTCGTATGTAACAAATAGAAAAACCGTTTGTTATGCTTTTTATCCGCGCCTATCTTGAAGCTGAGCTATCAACATTCAAATGACATTTTAGATAAGAGCGAATACTTACAGTTGTACAAAAGGAAACACGTATCAATACATTTGGTTATAACATTTGGTATACGGGTAATGAATGTGGTGTTTCTATGACTAGTACGATGTGTACCATGTCACCTTCATTAGACAAATGACCAAGGGGCAGCATAAATTAATAGACAAAGTTGTAAAAGTAGACGGTTTGTCTCCGAAATGAAAGTCGAAGATCGATGCTCAAAAATCTGGGCCCAGTTGTTCAAAAGGTTATTAGGTTAATCGTAGTTTAACGACAATTTTCAAATCAAGATAAAATGATTTCTGGGAATACTACTTTAAATTTATAATTTTTATAAGAATCTTAAGAACTCCATTCTTACTTGCTGAGTTTGGTGAAGATATAACAACACATATTGCGGGCCCTGGTTTTAATCAGGTTAAAGCAAATATGTTAAACATTCTTGTATATTAACAATAAAGGTTAGGAGCAATATGACAACGAAGAATTTGAAAAAAAGTGTTTTCTAATGCTGTTCTGGTATTGTCATTTTGAGGGATGACACAAAAATATAAAAACTTCCACAAAAAATCCACAAAACGTTCACCTACCATGTATTGCGTCAATGTTAGTTTAGATCTCTTGTAAATTATTATTGAACTTTATTGGAAGGTGACATTCAAGTTCTATTCTCAGTTCGAATCATATGTTTCCGAAAGCGACGTTTTAGTTAACGCCTGATTGTTATAGAGAGTGTCTGTATGTATACTATATTATGCAATTATAGCATTTTGATGAGGTCGATGCATGCTTTTTATTGACAAATGAAACATTATTGACCGATGACGTAGTCCGAGGTTAATAATGTTTCTTTGG
Organism: Argopecten irradians; assembly: GCF_041381155.1. NCBI lineage: Eukaryota > Metazoa > Mollusca > Bivalvia > Pectinida > Pectinidae > Argopecten > Argopecten irradians. Next base: position 31,318,790 of record NC_091145.1, on the reverse strand, counting down.
TCAATAAAAACATGCATCGACCGAATTCAAATTGCTATACTTGTTTTATTATTTGACTTGGTTTTTCTTTACATGCAATCGCGGATTTAAAAGTGTCACCTACGTCCTTGATGCAATACATAAAAACACATGTATGTGATAGTCTAGTGTGAACATCTACATTGATTTTCAGTTAAATATTATATTTTATATATATATATATCCAGAAATATTGTACCAATGATCCGAGGATTTAAATGCAGTTTTCGTTTTAGTTCTTGTTCACAGATACAATGAAGAAGATGGAGAATGCATCATCAAACCCATACTGTGTGTTTCATAGTTCTCAACTGTTGGATTGCTGTAAATGTCTAAATACATATTTATGTACAAGCACCGCTGGTAACGTTGTATCTTTGTATGTTTTATTTCTGCTCTACCGGCAGAGAGGCACACCTGCAGCTGTTTCTGCCTTTCATTCTCAGTGTTTGACAAAAATATGTGTCCAACAAAATCGGCATCTTAGAAACGTTTTAATTATCAGCGTAATAATGCATGCTACATTCAAACGTTTAGATGACTTCGACACTTCGATGCACTGTCTCGGATATTCCCGATCTATTTATAGACAGATCGGTCAATCAACTTTTTTCAATCAACTTTTACCAGTCGATCATTGTTTTATAGGGGGTCACGTGGGGTACCGACGCCCAATGAGATTGGCGGAAAACCAAGAAAAATAAACAATAATATGGCCGGTTGGTCGGTAGTAGATTGTTACAATGAGTTACCACGTAATGAACATACTTATATCGTTAAGGAGCGTTTGCAATGCGCCATCCAACACAGACAGGTCATATAATCCTCACATCGCCTCAACCCCAGCAGACAATAGGGCACTGCCGTATCCTGACTTACAAAGCCAATGATGGCATATACATGGTCTCGAGTTCTATTGTCCTCGGGAACATTTAGATAGATCAGTGTTTGGTAAATGAAGTTATTTAACGGACCGGATCAACTCTTACGATTCTCCAGTAATTAGGGTCCCGGAACGAATAATGGACTTTTTCGTGTAGCCGTATTCTCAGAGGATGTTGGCTTTCCGGAAATAAAGAGAATGGTCCGTCTGGATTATTAGTATAGCTAAGAACATATAGATGTCGCTCTATTTCAAATACCAGGGATTTATATATTGTATATGAAATACGGGATGCTGGGGATTCGGTGAGCTGCGTTCTAGTGTTACAGCCTTTGGGCAGGAGATAAAAGAAATGCCCCCTTCTTATGTAAGGCTTTTTACGGTCGGGAAGAAGACATTGACCCGCTGTCTGGTCTATTATCTCTCCAGAGTGGGCGGTATTTTACTCATCATATCACTATATTATTTTCCTGTGTGATTTACGGACAATAATATTGTAGCAATATAGAGTTAGTTGGCGGGGGAAAGGTCTCTCCATATGACTGAGGGGCGCTATACACGTTTTGCAGAAATCATTTGGAAATATATTTGGTGTCATTTCTCTGGACTTGTTACTACCGATGTTTAGATATATGAACTAAATCATGAGTTTAATACTTGGTAATACCTTTTTGAAAGGCATTGAAAACCATACGGTTTAATGAATTATGCTGTGAAAAGCATTCAAACGAACAGATAAACATATGGTGTCTTACAAACATTAGGTACAATGCAGAATTATGGACTGTATAATTCTTTGTTAATGCCTTGTATAGAAATATACTTGCAGATATAATTTTACAATTACTACTAACATTGTAAAACTGTGAAATGAAGTTGTAGATCACAACTCTGCTTCATGGTCTGAGCGTATATACTCATTTCACTGCGCTGTATATGTAAATATAATGAATTTGGCACTACTGGCAAAAAACTTTTTTTTTTCAAATCTCATTGTAGTCCCTTTAATTAAAACCTATATATTGTAAATTGTGTAATCCTCAATATGTTGGTCATTTTTTGGTGAATAAATGTTAAAAGGTCTTCTTGATTCGTGAGTAAGAAAATTACGGCACATGTAACTTTAACTACAAATATGTGCTACGGGAATGGTTTAAAAGATGAACGGCTAATGACATATTACCGAGTTTGTAACGTCACGTGTTTGCGAGCATAACGTCATACTTTTTCGGAGAAAACGACGTTAATTGGCGCTTACAAAATAATGACGTAACAATTGGTACCTTTCCGCAAGGGAGCTAACTCTGTAATGTGGAAAGATGAAATAGACTATTACTGACGTCTGAGAAGCACTGAAACTCTAGTACGTTCCAACCTGACCTCACTGCGAGAGTTGACAAAGGGTTGATGTGTTGGTCTGAAGTGGTTAAAACAAAACTGAAGGTAGATCAAATGATTAGGCAAACATGTGCTTTGTTTCTTCTACAGTTTTTAAGATAAAACTTAACTCTATGATGTAATGCACTTTGCATGGTTCCCTAAATATTGACTCAATTTTGCACTTACCGGCTTTTCTTTGTCTTTAAAATGTGACTGATGTGTTCTCTAAATCAAAGGACATGACTTATAATACCGATGTGCTATTGATATCTAGTCTTGTTTAATGTTGCCAGGAGATCCATTCACGACGAGGCTCTAAAAGTATAGTCATAGATCATTCATGCTGATGAAAAGTGGTCGGAAGTCGTAGGTATAGATAATGGCGCAACAACACGAAACCACACCATGCCTCAGTGTGTATGGCCTTCCACTACCATATAGGTCAGCACCTCTTCAAGAAAGAAAATGAATATTTGTATTACTGTAACAATTGTAGCCCTCAGATAACGGGAGCTTAAGGTTAATGTTACTGCTGAGTAAAGATGGATTAATGGTCGTGCAAAAAAGGAAGAAATTGCCCAGAAAGGTGTTACCGGTGTAAGGAAAGTGATTTAACGTTATCCAATTAAGGGACCCCGGTCACCCTCTTGCTCTAACGGAGCGGAAATGGCGGAGGGAAAGTGTTCCAATGCGTGCTGGAACAATACAGGACACACGCTTTGATTTTACAAACTTATTGAATTAGCGAGTGCCCCAATCTGTTTCAAGCTGAAAATCCTACGAACGAATTCCTGGGGAAAGCAATTGTCTCCAATTGCTGATTGGTTTACTAAGCAATGTCTGTGGTCTGGGGGACGTTGCTTTATGGCTAGTAAAGCACTAGTCTTAAATTAAACCGAAGACTCGAAAATACATTTATAAGTACAAAGTCGTACATTAACAACAGTAAAACAGAATTAATAGCAAACTTTATTGTAATTGCACCGAAGTAGAGATCTTGAGACGGTCCTGCGACACTATAAAACGAGGAGCTGAATCACTTAGGCCGTGTGCAACACAGACGTGTAGACTCAAGATTCCCAGTGCTGTGGGAAATGTTACGAAATAGATCGCATATCGTGGTGTACGTTTTACTTAATTGGTGTAATTAAACACGTAACGCAAACACAAATATGCTTCAATGTTGCATGTTGTCGCTTAGTAAGACTGTTAATTTATCCCGTTTGATTTTCTAAGGTTGTAAGGTGACCTAAGCACACAGAATTTATTGTCATTGTATTAACACTGTTACCTAGTAACGACCATATAAATGTCTTTCTACTGAAGGAAGAGGTACAGCGGCATTTAAAGGACAATGTTTCCATTTGGTATTATGTTTATATCGAAAACATTTTACGATTAATTTGAAAGATTTTAATATAGGTGTTTGATGTTATTAGGTGTTTCATGTTATATTGCCATAACAATAAACATTTATTTAAGGATGCTCCACAGCCGACAGAGTGTAAACGATATACCATCATGTGAACTATAATTGATTTTAATCGTGTATATATGTGTCTTATTACACAAACATAAATATAGAATTATTTATTTTCCTTTTGGTGCATGTGAAATCAGTACATGAACTTCATTTTATAAAGGACAAAGTGCCACGGATTTTGCTATGGACACAAGTAATTATTTTTGAAATAATACTATTAAAATAAGAAGCTCAAACTTTTCAATTGACGTTGTAATGGTGAATGGTAAAGTAAGTAACTTTTGAAACTGAAGATAAATACTTATTCGTCTGCTTATGTTTCTTAGAGAGAGAAATTACTATTTGAGCGGTGGCGCATCTTTAAAATCTTCTTGGTATATACTTACTATGAACCGACGTTTATTTGCGTGCAATTTATTTCGCGTATTTCGAGGGCAGTGTGAAATCGCGGTAATAAATCGCCTCCAAAGTATTTAAGTACAAATAAATTACAAGTGTAGAAGTCAAGATCGGGAAATTGGAGCGTTAATTCAATCTATTATACACATGGAATTCTATAACCTCGTGAAAATCTTATCTCTGAAATGTTACACAGTTGAAAATTATTTAAGAAATAAAAATCCACTAAACAAATTATAAAAGAAAAGAACTGTTAGAAATTGAAATACAAAATATTGTGTGGACAACCGGTTAGATTTGAAATAAGGTGTATTTTTCCCATGTTGAGGTGCTTTAGCTATAAGACTTTTAATTCCAAATAACAATCCGAATCAATTGTTAATCTATGACATATTCAGTTTATACCCTAGGTTAAGTTTTACATGCGATGGCTGTGATAAATCTCTTATAATCTAAGCATTTGATTCAAATTTATCTACTTTTTTTGACAGCCACTAGACAAAGCTTGAATCAGTTTCTCCATTTCATTTAACATTACTGCTATTTTCAGTAGAGTACATATGAGTCTTATTGGCCGTAAATAAACCATATACAGACAATAGCATGTAATGATATGTCTATCTTATGTTTTGTTCTGAAAGAAAAGTCAATTGTTCCATGTTTAGTATTCAGTTGGTTTATTGAATAATAAAATATGTGAAAAATATTACTAGATAGTGCCGACGGGCAAATTCTAAAGCGAAGACAAGAAAACATATTGTAAATACAAACACTTTGAATTTAGGGCACATCTGGGAAATTAGATACCAAATAAAACAAATTCAGGCGAACAAAAACCTTCTATGCCATACAGCGATAATATATTATACAATAGTATACTGGAGCACATCTAGTCTGACAAACGACGTTAGGTAACGAATGTGAACGTGTAAATGTCTATTGTTGTGTTTTGCGAAACGTGCTCTGCAAGTTAAATTCCATCCTGGCTCCACAGGCTTAGAGCTTTCTGATACCACAGGGCAGACATGTGTAAGTGTAATAATAAGATGTAAATTGGAATTTGTTGCTGTGTGGAGATTTCTGATATCTATATTATCGTACGGAAAGACTCCTTCTTCGTGTGACATTCTAGTTTAAGCCGAAGCTATTAAAAACATGGTATCTCATGTGTTGTTTAGTGTCTTTTGCTTCAGTGATATAGCACTATAAAAGGGCAACAGTTCCACTTTATAAGAGGACACTATATGAATATACCACAGTCTCCCAAACACGCATCGCGCACTTCACACACGCCACACGCTGCATACATGGGAAGCCGTCCTTACATGACACTGGTTGTTAATAGGACGTTAATTAATCAAACAAACAATCAAATATAATTTACATGTTTGTAATTAGAATGTCGTACTGAAATACGTCTTGTTTAATTGTGTGACATTCTATTTAAAGTGCAAGTCATGAAAGTCAAAGAAAATGCCATGTGTTTGTGTTTGAAGAAAACCGGCACACAAGGAGAAAAAGCATCGACCAGCGATCGAAACCAGACAATAAGTATAAGGGGCTCAAAACCACAAATTTGAAATAAAGAAATAGATGTAGAATAATGAACAAATCGCGCCATTTTTTTATTTTATCTACTGCCAGGGAAGTTTGATGTTTATGACAGTTCTACCCGATATGTTTCCAATTACGAGAGTAACAAATGTAAATTATTGTTTTTGTAGTAAAATTTCCATGTGACCTATTGCTTCAAGCATAATGCCCACAAAAACTGTCACCCATAAAGTATAGCTTTCTTTCTTAGTACAACAGTGAAATAAATCTAAGGGGAAAAGTACCCCAAGGCATTGGCGCTTGCGAAGTGTTATACAAAAAGGAAATTGGTATACTTCGACATTGATCACGGAGATTGATATTTGGAACAACAATGAATATTTTTACTTGGGTGAATGACACAATGACACACTATCGTGGTGAAATGTCCTTGAACTGATGAAGTTTGCTCATTTAGAGCCTGAGGTATGATGATCGACAGAGAAAGGCATCGTGATGAATAGGATTAATATCATATTATATAATCTCCGGGCATATTGAAATTAGGGTACCTCTCGCTCAGTGTATATCCTGCTTACTAATTATCTTGATAGGCGAAGATAATTACCTTCCTGTAATTATGATCTCATAGCGATATTAAATTGATATTGGAATAGATTCCATGGTCGTTGATTTTAGAGTTTTAAATGATAAGTGTGCATTTTGTAAATTTGATTCCTAAATCAATTCCTAACCTGTCATTGAGAATGATCAATTTCCCCTTTGTTTCAAATTAATGGCAATCTATTTATATTCTTTATAGCCCTAATGACCTGCTCGTTGGAGATGTTTTCTTAATGTGTAGTTTTAACATTGTGCACGTCCAAAGACCTCAAAGACCTCAGAAAATGTTTCATTATTGCTACCAATACGTGTAAGTATCAGTCTGATTATGAAATTAATTCATGTACCAAATAAAACTCGATATCGTTGGTGCAGTACTAGTATCTCCAGTGGTGTTAAAACTTAAGTCTTTATAATCTTCCCCCTGAAAAGACGTTAGAGCGGGAAATCGTCTTTTGACGTCATTCCATCACCAATAGAAACCATAGTCCCGCCAAAACGTTAAAAGGTATGACATGGTGAGTGAATTTTAACATATTTGAAAATTACAGTTTTCTTCCATAGCAGATAAGTATTGGTTGTAACGTAATTGATTGCTCATATGTTTGGGAGCGTAATGTCATTTTTTACAACAACAAAAAAACGACGTAAATTTCGCTTAAAACATAATGACGTCATTATTGATAGCTACCCGCAAGGGTACTGTATACATAAACGTCAAGGTTGGCCTTTACGTAATGTATTAAGTACACGAGACCGATGACTTTCCTATCCCTTTATGTGACCCTCACCAGATCTGAGATTTAGATACAGCCGTCGTCCCTTGGAGGATATTTGTCGGGACTGCCGTTTGATCTAGAGAAGCACTGATAGGGATGGGACTAGAACGATTACACGTCCCCGGCCAACTCTATTTTTCAAAGACGACATCCTTATCTGTATTCCGTATTTGCATATTACATATTTTTTTTCTGCCCTTGCGAGTAGGTATTGAATGATGTTATGTGTTTCAATAGGTAACGTCATACTTTTCAGAGAAAATGATGAGTTGGGCTCACAAAGTAATGACGTCACAATGGATACCTACATATACCCGAAAGGGAGGTCACTCTGTAATATTCAAATACAGAATAGAGGTTTTTAAAGCTGCAATATTGCAGCACGGATGGGGCGACTAGTTCAGTAAGATAGAAAAAAGATTGCCCAGCCCTTTTTTCTTTTACATAATGGTTCAGTGAAGTAGGCTAACACTATAACCTACTTCAGTAACAAACATAACTTAACCACTCTCTAGTGTCTAAAGCACACACTTAACGTAAACGACAAAAAAAGAGAGGACGTCTTTAGAAAGCATTATCATACTGAAGCTTGCTGACTCTTAATTCAAAGTACACTACAGCAAGCACGTAACAAGAAGAAAAAGTGCTGAAGATTACGGCTGACTTAGTATCATCAAAGAGGCATATCACATGATATGCGCCCATCACCTCCAATAACAAACTTGAGTTTCACGTGACGATGTACTTAATAAAGAATTTTCAATGCGTGATATCCTTTTAGCCATTACAGGTCTACATGATATGATGCATATAAATGTTTTAACGCCTATACTAAACGACTTTTTATCAGAAATAACTTGAAGAGAACAGGTTTGTTGTGTCATCGATGGCTTACAAAGTACATCTTATGCTATATCTTTTAAAAATAACTGTCAACGCGATATTCAGCATGTTAGAGATATGCGTGTGTAAATCCAGTCCATTTTGGTATGAAGACATGACATACTGCAAGCAAATATCACCAAGCATGCTACAACAAAATCAACCTGATTAAAAATCAATATATCGCACTAGCTTGTAATATGAAAGAATGATATTGCTACTCCTTACACAGATATTGTATAAGTGATTTAATTTTATTCGTCTGTCGAAAGCATATTTCAGTTTCATATTTACGAGGCCAGAACAAATGGATTCATAATGTAGGTGTAAACTTGTTTTTTACACAATAACAAAATATGTTTAAAGTGGAGAAATGCACTGATAATTACGGGGGAAATGCCTTCGATGAGCAGACATCTAGTGGAAAATCAAAGATGGATTTATGTTGTTGAAGAAATCTGTAGAAGTCGGTTTCAAAATCGATAAAGTATATGATATTTCTGGCGAAGATATTTCACAATATCTGTGCTGCTGGAGATAACGTACATCAGCAAACAGGTTTTTTTACAACAGTCCCGTCAACTAGAATGGACCATTGAAAACAAGTTTGAAAATGTATTGGTAATGCTGTGCTTTTCCGACTGTTTGACGATTTCAAAACGAACTGCTTTTTTAAATAAAAATATTTTCAAGCGAAGCGTCTATTAACTACGGTACGGAAGCGTATTAGGCTCACATAGGAAAACATTTTTCAGGTTAACGAAAATGTTTTATTTTGCGGCCACCAGATAATTAAGTGGCGGCTACCAGATAATTATTTGGCGGTCGCCAAATAAAACATTTTCGTTATCCTGAAAAATATTTTCATATGTGAACCTGATACGCTTCAATAAGTAAAAAATAAACGAAACAATATCGATACTTTTGAAAGATAACTATAAGTATAAATTTCAACAGAGATAGGAAAGCATACAATTAGTAAGATCAACAATCAACGATATTAATAGTGGAGCGGCTAAGGTCGATTTTTTGGCAAAATCGTTGAAAGTTTGAAGAAAGCATCAAACTTTCCATATGACCTGTTTATGACATAAGGTTTCAGGAAAAAAATGGACCCCCAAAAATCACGGCCCGTCACGGCCGCCATATTGGTTTTCTAAATGGCCGCCAAAACCCATCTTCTGCGACCCATATCTTACGTTCTATACCAGCTGGACCCTAATTTTTCAACGTCTACATTCATATTATTGACACATAAGGAACATTCTAAGAGTGTTAAACTTCATGTAGAAGGACCGCCATTTTGAATATCAAGATGGCCGCCAGCTTTGCGAGCTATATTTGTATATAATACATCTAATGTCTAAGCTAATGTTCAGCAAATAAATACTTGCAAATAAAGTGAGAGTATTTATATTTTGTAGTCTTTGATACTTATATTAATTGGAAGGATGGCCGTTCCTCGAATCTTATTTCAGTTCGATACAGGTAGATTGTTTGTTCTGGATTATAACATACAAACGTATGGGAGTTTTATGTAATGGATATATGGATTTTATAATATGCTAGTCATAAAATATCAAGACATGAAAATTGCAAACTACTTTGACTTGTAAAAGTCACCAAAAATTGGGAAGTGGAAATTTTACTTAGTAGGTCTACCGTGAATGTGATCACTACACAGAGCGATGTATATAGTGGACAAACATATTGGAGACATGCATGGTCACTCTCTTTGTAGAAGTGAACATTATTATATTCTATTTAGAGAGATATTTAAGTCTTTTGACAATTTCACAAGTGTTAAAGAGACCATTCAGTCTAAGAGTACATTTAAATTTGCACATAGTTCGGAAGCAAACCAGTTCTAATAGAAATTAGATTACAGTTGGGAACAAACTAAACTTGGTATCTAGTGCACTTTGTAGTGCACACGTAGTGAACAACGTAGTGCACTAGACTAAACATTGTAGTGCACTAGAGTGCACTACGATGTGAACTCCAGTTCACTACAGTGTTAACTCTAGTGCACTACAATGTTAACTCTAGTGCACTACAATGTTAACTCTAGTGCACTACGTAGTGCACTTCAGTTTTACACTGCCAGTGTGATACACACATGTTCCAGTATAACCTTACAAATACAAGTATACATACATAACGTATAATTAAATTTGTGGAATAACTTCTATTCACTTTGAAATAAATAAATGAATGATTTTTTCGTATACCATGGATTCTTAAAATTAATAACAGTTGTAATATGGGGGAATAAAAGTAATCCAAACAGTGTGCAAGGACAATTGAACTTGTCAATTTAATAACTTGGTTTTTTTATTCGGGTTTTCGAGAAACATATACACATGATACTGTAGAATTGATATTATTATCATACAATATTCATTAATTCAAGTCACACACACAGAAGACTCAAGACAATCTTATCGTACTTCACTTGCAAATTTAATTAATTTTGTTAATCATCATTATGAAACTGCATTTCAAAATACCTTTAATTATTTCTTCTATTTCATCACATTCTATTCAAATAAAATGAATGTATACATACGATTACATGTAGTTCCTTCGCTCCTTCATTGTTCTAAAGTATTAGAATGCTAATTTTATGTTGAATAACATTTTGTTGTTATCGAGTTGTTACAAATTTTAAATATGATTGTTTAAGCCACATAATTATTGATTATCAAAGCCTGAATTTATTTTCCATTCCACTGTTCAATTCAATTCAATTCACTGTTAGCAAACAGCTACTGGCCATGGGGGATTTACCTGTACAACACAAATCATCTCATTAGCTGCTATTGTTGAGTAGCTTATGAAAACAACTCAATTGAGTTCGTACTTCTAGATTTGATTGTGGCTTCTCCACAGTTCAGTTTTGTAGAAACATTCACTATCTAATTGTCGTCATTGTGGTAACCTCAACATTTGCGCGTGAACTTTTTTGTCTACTTACTGCCCGGATCCACTGTGAAATCATGACCGCCAGACAGCAATCTTTGATTTGTAAGTATTCATAAGTTGCCCAAATTATTAAGGATTGAAAAAAGATATTGAAATTGATAATATTCTTCTTGTAACAGGAATTTTGAATTGACGTTTCCTTTATATTTCAATATCAATAACTATTTCTCTTGTTTTTACTATATATACTTGTACGTCAGTACATGAATACATGTACATGTACCTACATACACTCGACTGCTTTACACAGATAATGAAGTTTAAGGGAGGATTAAAAACTTAATTAACAAACATTACAGTTCCTAATTAGTAAAAGATTTGATAGGCTAGAAAAAATCTATTATAATGATCATTGTAAATGTAAGTAAAGTCATCTTGTAGTAATATAAATGTAAGCTTCTGGTTGAGATTTTCTCTAATTACTTATAGACATGTTAATTTATTTTACAGCTATACACTTATAGACATGTTGATTTATTTTACAGCTAAAGTTCCTCGTTATGCAGCACTTCTGTTTGATGATAAAAGCTGTGGCATAGTACCAACGACTAAGATTGTGGCAGGGATTTTGAAGCCAAATGAATCAATCAGATGCATATGGGATGGAGAAGAAATTGGAGGCACTGTAGCTACCAAGGTGTGAAAACAGGAAAGTTGGCCAGACTGGAACGGTGTTCACTTAGAACTATCTAGCTTATATTCTAGTCTGATATAAAAACACGAGTATAGGCCTATATCTAGATTATGAAATATATGCCTATTTTTAGTTCAATCCATGCATTTATAAGTTTGTACTTAATTCTTCTTTGATACATTTTAAAAATCAATAAATCAGATACAATTAAAAAATTACTTTCATCTTTTATAAAATTTAATTCACATATTGTACAAATCCATCTTCTGAAAGTATTTTAAGATGCGAGAGGAGACCAACCTGTCTCAATTTGGACGTTCTTGACCAAATAGAAAATATGAAAATCTTATATCCATAAGGTAAACAACATTAATCAAAATTATAATAATTAAATTATTGATTGTTTTTATCAGAGTATTAATAAAGAAAAAAAAACCTGGTTTCACAAAAATTGGCAACATTTTTGGTTTGCCATCCATCTTCCTGTTCATGTATTTTTCATTTTTTTTTGTAGATTCCCCAAGTGAACTTAGTATCATTCTTCAAGAATTTGAGAGCAGGCATAGCAGCACCCAACCATCACCAGACAGTAGCCCGTCCCCACCCCCACCAAAGAAGAGAGCCAAACTGAATCCATCCACAGTTACAAACGTAAGATGGCTTTATTCATTTCAGATAATACTGCACATCAGTATAAAAAAGATATTTTATTTATTTTAGTTATGCATGATGTGCTATTTTTGTCTTTTAAAATAATTCTGATTTTGATATCAAGAATGGATTTTTTTTATTTCAAGAATTGATTTTTCTTTTTTTTTTCTTTTCAGAAAACTTTTTCTTATAAAATATCGGCAATATTACTTTTATTTGATTTGTTTTTGTTATATAGGAGTTTTTTATGTATGAATATATTTTTCCTTTTTAATGGAAATACAGTATTAGGGGACGTAGATATGAATTTATTTGTAAAGATACTTTTTCATCTATGCAGAGAGGCCTTCTATATCCTAAGCCCTAAGGGCATTTTACCTATTGGACTTCCTACCTGACCACCAACATTTCCTTTATAATATATTTATAGATACCAAATACCAATCATTCAGTCTGTTAGCACATGGGTTACCCCCTCTAGTGTCATGTTATCCAACCCAATTATCACAGGTAAATCTATGTACATGTACATTGTGTATTAGAGAACTGACCACAGGTGACAACTTAACTTGACCTTGATTTTTATTCGTTACTGTTTGCCCTCCATAAATGTTAAAAACACATATATGTGCAATGTAATTTAATTAAAATCCGAATATATACATGTATATATTAACTGTTATGTTTATTTTCTCTGTTGGTAAACAAGAGATAAGTTAATAAAACGTTAAATATACAGGTTAATTATTTAACCCAACAAACATTATGAACATTAATTCTAATGTTTGCTGATGTACCTGAATAAAAAAAAAACATATTTACTGCTGCATTATATTATAGTTGTAGTATTCATATAACGACACAATTATAGTTTGGTTTTATTGCGATATGCGAGAAAAGCGCACTGTAGTGAAATGTATGTGAAATGTTCAAATTCGCTTATCGTCAGCCATTACACTTAGTGGTCGGGCGTCTTGTGTGCCGAACCCTAACCCTTGCCAGTGTGGTAAAGACATGTTTGTCTAGAACTACTCAAACCGCTCTTACAGTAGTGTGTTTACCTTATTACTCCTAAGTGGTTATGTATTGCATTTGGTAAACATTCGTGACTTTGGCTCAGGTATGGGTACAACGTTTATGTTGTACCTGCTTAATCGTATTGATTAACGATTTGGAATTTCAACGGTATCAATTAAATACTTAACAATGTCGTGAGATTTGTCAATATTTCTTGTTATATGTTTCATAAGGAATGTAGAATAATACATTTATATCATATTTTTCTTCGAGGTAATGTAACAGTATTAGCCTCACTGAATTGACCCTTTAATTGTAAAACAACAAAACGTCGAACTGTTGGAAAGTAAATATCGCGTTTTTATGTAATTTATGCAATTATATTTTCACACAACCAGTGACAATTTTAGTGTGACCATCCGATGAATAGTACGATGTGTACCTTGTCACCATCATCTAACAAAGGACCAGGCACCTAAAGGACACAAAGTATACGATTTTCCTTACAAAAGTCGTATAAAGGTGCAATAGTATGCGAGTTGTCCTAATTCCCCTCTTAATCCAAAACAAATTTGAAATTTAACTGAAAAAGTGGTAATACAAAACTATGCTGCATACATTAGTTATAATGATAAATCGATATTAATACGGATCAAAGTATCGAGAACAAAAACTCTCTAACCAAAGGTTTAAGTCATGATAACGTTACGTCATTGATTATGATAACCGTCAAACTGATCACATTAATATGATTTTCGTCCAATAATGGTAAAATTAAGTATGGCTTCAATCTGTTGTTATTACGTAATTTAACAGCCGAGGTTCCCAACCAAAACATCTCCCAGACATTAATGAGATATGAAAACATGACATGATTACAATTACGCAATATGTTATCTCACATTAGAGCAACTGGTTATTTTCCACTTTATGTTTTTGTGCACCTCTCCAGAAAAAAAACATATTTCACAAAAATGAACAAAATCTTAATAACAGCGTTATTTAGATTGACTTGGAATAAAATAGGAACAAATCAGTCATATGAAAGGGTGCGTGGAAAAAAAGAACCATGCGCGCCTGATAACCAACTGTTTTCTGTTTCGTAGAGTGTATATGATGCTGATAAAAAACGCAATATTTCACAAACAAATTGAGTGATTATGTGTTATTTTTATTCATTGATAATATATTCATCTTATATTGCTCCGTCGTTTCATTTCACAAGGAACCATTATCTGTGATATTCATTTTCGAAGAAAGTTTTTGTGTATTGTCAATTTCTAACAGTAATGGGTGATATTCCAGGGGCTACTATTACGGTCGTAATATCCTTCCCTGGACTTTGTCATAACAACACTAAAGGCTGCGTGAGCGATAACAGATGAACCGGTAGTTAAGTCATTTGTTTACATCAAAGCAATGGAATGACGGTACAGTGTAAGGCCTTGGAGCTGGTTGTCGCTATCTATTGTCTTCAAAGGAAGTCTCTGCAGGCCTGTGTGTCCTCATTCAGAAAAACTTTGCACAAAAGTTTCATACAATAAGTGATGTATGATTGTCTAGCATTATCATTATGATTTTTTCTTATAAACGTCACACATGATATCAGATTTCTTACATTTCAAACAATTTAATCATCAATTTTGAATCAGACTGGAAAATGGTTAAAGATATGTCCATTAAATTAAAAATCAGATGGACATTACACACTGTAATGTCTTCCACAAAGTAACTACCAACTTTTAAACATGGTTTACTGGCACATATCTTATTATGGGTACTTTACATTGATTATTTTATTTCCTTTTCTGAATATTAATGTCATAGAAATTAAATATCAATCATTATGATGTACAACACGTGTGTCTAATGTTTGCTGAATGCACATTCCATGTTTAATTGCCATTCTGCCATTTTGAACGGCAGTGTTAATGTTTTGATGCATTCAAGTGCGATAAATCCTGTAATTTACATTTGATGATAACCTCTGTGCATAAAAGTGGTGAAGCACAATCACAGAGCATTTTCCGGCGAAGATCAAAAGAGTTTGGCACATTTTTCATAAAAAGGTGAGATTTGTTTTCATATAGTTTTTATAGTTTTAAATTCAAGAATGCTTAACATTATATTTTTTGTCATTTCATACATATACATTTTTGTAATATCAATATTGCATAGAAGTTCAAATTTTGCAATTTCACACTGTTAATGTCATGAGTAGGACGTGGGAGGTTATTGTCGACCAGGAAGCTCAATTCGTACACCCCCGCTAGTGTTCTGCGAAAGTCATGGGTTCAAGCCCCGATCTGGGCGCTACATTTTCTCCTCTTCTATTCACATTTATTCTACTAAATATAACCAATACTATTAAACATATCATCCAAGTTTTACAAACGAACATTACAACATATCGTTTGTTCGGAGCCTACGGCTACATGGTTCAAACCTCTCATTCATTATTCTTATGAAAAATAGAATTTGTATCATCAGATTTATATAATATTGGTTGTTTGACATTACTTCTAAGAATATATTTTACAGAAATGTCTATACTGCAAAAACTACTGAACTACAATATCGTTTATTATATAAAGTCACTTCATTTGTATATAATTCAAGTTTGCATGTAATGACCATTACTTATTGGATTAAAAATTACCTTTTTAGTCCAAAAAGGAGAAAATTGCCTCTATTTATAACTGTTATATAACGGCGTAATGATTTCGCATAACCTCGAAATGAATTTGGAATTGTAAAGAGATTATCTATCGAACGTTCTAACCCTTTTTATTGATATTGTATATTGAAATAAAGTTTTGTTGAAAGATAAATTGACCCTATCAATGTACAGACATTCATTTCGAGGCTATAATTTTGTTCATCGTCAAATACATGAGTTTGTATTGCAGTATTTCCAAAATGGGTTGCAGTGGACTCGTTACGACATTGGCCATACTACTTAATTTTAACATACTAACCATATATGGCATGTGTCCACAGTGTCCGGACAAGGTCCATCCACAAGAAGCATTCTGCAAAGCAGATTTCGGTAAGGTTTCATAGGCAATAGTAGGCAATTTTTCCTGACAAGAGCTTGAATATTGAAATTCACCTGCAAATGACCTGAAAATAACATCAATTTTACGTGAACAAGACACCAATTTCAAGTCAGATTATTTTACCCTGAATTGACCTACATGTTTGGTTGTTACTATGTACATGTAACATCATTAAGGCCAATGTTATTCCAAAAGTGGACTTTTTTCGCAGAAGAACTTTATAAAGATTGTTTTTTTTGTAAAAGGAGACTCTAACCACATATATTTTAATTGACAGTGATTAAGGCCGTTGTGGACGATTTGACCAATTATGGCGATAATCCTCTAACTCCAGAGGTGGACCCTCGGGACAAATATACCATCATTGTCGAGAAAATCTACAAGGTTTGTATATAGAATCGTAATGCGTAAAATACCGAGTCTAGATCATTGTCCGGTGCATTTAAGATAACGGTTTAACGTGTATCATCTTTGAATATATATCTGTAAAATACATCATACACTTATAGTCTATTATTCTGAACAAAGTAATTCATTATCAATTTTGCAGTCACTTTAAGCAATTTGTAATGTTTGGAGACACAAGCAAATCATATAATATAATGTCCTTAAAATCATTCATTTTTAAAATCACTGGATCTAAATATTTAGTATCATTATTTACCTTAAAGATATACTTTCACCGCCAAATTGAATTTTAAAAGGCATCTTAAAATCTAACTTAATCTTTATCAACATTTACAGGGAAATGTGACACTGGGTTGTTATGAGGAAGTGTGGACCCTCCGAGACACCCTCCCATGTGGTGTAGGACTGATCATCGGCGAAAAATACTTACTCAGTGGTCAGTAAACACATGTCCTGAAGATACCATCTTCAATCCTCTGATTTTCCTGTAATTTGACTGTAGGAATATGTTTGTAACGGGGCTTTATATTTAAAACAAAATCACTCTTGCATCTTAAAGCTGCCAATGAAAACTATGAAAAATACAATATATGCCAACCATTTTGAAAGATTTTTTTATCTCAACACGAATGACATTTTTCAAGTCAGAAAACATCTCAACACGAATGACATTTTTCAAGTCAGAAAACATGAATCGCTATATTTAAAACCATATAAAAATATATAAAAACGGCATTCGAATACATTTGACGTAGGATAAGAAAGAATGTTTATGCAGTTTGGTAAATAATTACTATCCTATATGTTTTACTCATACATTGTATTTTTTCACCCACAAAAGTCGCAAAAACAAGTAAATGAGTTATAGGCATGATGTGTTGAAACAGTCATGTATAAATATTGGTGTAATACTTTAGAAGACAACTACATTAATATTATTCGGGGCAATTACCTTAACATAAGAGTATAATCCATCTCATAATGTACACTTCGTAATATTGTAGGTACAATAGAGGTAGGTGATCTTGTTTTGGACCCGTGTGGCCTGCACGAACCATGGGAAGAAGTCACTAGCCACATGAAGATTGGTATCAATAAACGATATGAGAAAAATTGTCAATGTGAGGTAAAACATGTATCTTATTATTCATAATGAAAACAATATGTCAAATAAATTATGCTTACTATAATTTGCTGTGCCTTAACCGTTTTGGGGAATAGTCCGCGTGGTTTTCGCCGATATGGCCCTTGAAATCGTATAGCCGCGCGCAATTAGTAAGAAAGTGTGATATTTGCTTGGGTTTTTTGACGGTTCGTCTATTCTTTATTATAATAATAACTTTATATTTCATAATGTACATTGTATATTAATGTAAAAAGATTATAAATGCATAATCAATTAGATTTTTAGAATGATCTTCTAAATTAAAAGGTGTCATAGTGATCATTCTAAAAGGCAAATAAAAACCTGTTAACGTAAAATATTTTATTTGTAACTTTATAAAGATTCGCATATATCAAATATAGATTCAATTTTTGAAATTACCAATCAATGGATACCTTTATCTTCATATGATGACTTACTGAAAGCTGTTTCTGTACCTAACACAGGTTGGTGAAAGTAATTGCCAAATAGACACAGGTTTGATTCCGGCACAGAAGGATTGTTACTGCAAGTACGCGACCTGCGTAGATTCGTCCAAGGCCGGATGTGCACCAGAGTGTAAATGGAAGGAGAGCAAAACATTTGGTGCCTGTTTCGACGATAGCCTCAACGTCTCTATTATCTAGACCCATGACGGCAAAACATAACCTGGATTTGTGTCTTGATTTATCGTATGAGGCGCTGAAAAAAATAAAATCCAATTGATTGCAGCATACATGATTTAGTATTGTCATTTCTCTGTCATCATTATTTTGATTGTTGGTTGTTTCTAGTCAAGATTTAGTTTACAAACTTTACTCGAAACTATGTCCCTCCTCCTTCCTCAACACGGTGTTGGGATCAGGCATCATTTTCTTTGACAAACAATACATGTATACAAGAAAAATGTTTTATTTTGTATTCTGTGTTTTATTCATTGTGTATTTTATATATTGTTCACATCGGATTAATATAAACTGGACGAGTACGTTGTATAATTGTCTTGAGTATCATTCATATGCGAAATTATAAAAAAATAACAATTTATGTTCATAGAGGACGTTTTTGCAACATAGTGCTAATTTAGAAAATAGTTAAAGGGAGGCAAGCCCTTTTACTCAGTAGTAGCAGACTTTATATATTTTCGCAAAATGAGTTATCTCTTTGAAAAAGAAAAGAAATTATTTCAATCGCATTGAATAATAATATATATTTGATCTGAAAATATACATATGCCTATTCATTGAATGGAATTAAAGATAATTTTAATGAATACTAAAGTTTCGTTTTCACACAGGGTTATAATTTATTTAAGTTGTTTTTTAATTTTATCATGATATGGGAATTTGTCTTGCAAACTATATGCATCTGCGTGATGGACTCTCACAAGTGTGTTCATAACCCGATGAAATTGAAGTACTTGTATACACCAATGCTTACACTTAATGATAAATTGCGAATTATTCTTCAAACTACACGATGCATTATAAGCAACATTCACATGGTACAATGCATTTGATTGACCCGAATTTAACCACAAATTACAAACATCTACATTCTAATAAGTTATTTTATTATTACTAGCCATTTCTTAAAAAGAAGAAACATGAGCCGGCAGCACAGTTTCAACAAATTTTATTTCGAATAACGAAAAAGGATCAAACAACAGGCATTGCCTATATTAGTTTTCTCCTAGTAACAATGAGTATATACATATGATTCAACAAAATTCTAATTTTGAACATATTCATGAACATATACTATAGCAATTGTATTGATGAATAGTGTTGGGATAAGGACAGTATTTAAGATTTCATCTCCAATATACTTATGTGCGAAATTTATTGTTTTTCAAAATATATATAATCATAATTTAGAGATTAGAATATAATATAAATGACTGGATCCATCCACACATAGGATACAGACCTAAATGTCCATAATGGCTTATTTGCCAGTGGTCATCCACCTATGTATTTTTGGATCCAGTCAAGGATATTATATTCAAGTTTTAGTAATAAAATAACTGTACTATCATTGAAGATGGAATATATCATTAATATCAATGGATCTGAATGAGATGAAGTTAATTTAGATTCAAGAAATTTTGAATAAATACATAATCTTGATATTGTCCTAACGTATTTCATAAACAAACCTTACTTATTATATAAACAAACAGTTATGTATGCTTTCATATGTGATAATTTGAATGTATCATTATAATATGTTAAACAATATAAATTAGGTGCCATAAATTACATGCCAATCAGAAAAGAGGGGGAGGGGGGAGAAGGGGGAGTAGAGTAGGTGACCATAATGAAAATAAAGTGTGCTATCTATTAATGCTATTTTTAGTAAGGAAAAATATAAAAAGCAGATCGCAGATCAATATTGGGATGATATCAAGATCTATACAGGTAAAAATCGATTGGTAGCTCTAA
The DNA here is from genome assembly GCF_041381155.1 of Argopecten irradians. Taxonomy (NCBI): domain Eukaryota; kingdom Metazoa; phylum Mollusca; class Bivalvia; order Pectinida; family Pectinidae; genus Argopecten; species Argopecten irradians. The sequence continues at coordinate 31,298,467 of NC_091145.1, read as the reverse complement.
TGAACTCAATGACACTATCAAATATGTTTAAATTGGTTAATTTATTACAAGTTTCACAGCCAGACAAAAACATATTTAAGTTATAATGATTATGATTTTGATTTAGACCGAATCTCTCTTAGTATTCTTCGGGGTTCATCATATTTAAGATTTAAGATGATCTCGGTGTAAGTCAAAGTTAAGATTGCTCACATTGTTTCTTAACTGACAAAGGAGTATATTGTTCTCCCTGGTGCCAGCATTAAAATAATTGTAATTAACATTTTCTAATCTGATATCACTTAAATACATTTTTAAAAGTTTTTTAAACTGATAGATTGATGTAACACTGGTGAGGTCATACCTCGCTGCAAGTTCATTATAATCTTTCAATGTGGCTGGAATGAAACTTTTTGCATAGATATTGGTTCTGCATAGTGGAATAGTAAACATTCTATCATTACGCAGTAGATACGGATTGGCATTATTAAAGTGTGGCTCAAATTCATTTAGATAATTTGGTGTTGTTCCAAAGAGAATTTTATAAAGAAGTATTAGTCTATGTTTTTTTCCGTCTTGCAGCAAGGGTGTCCCAACCAAGTTCACAGTAAAGTTTATAGTGAGAGGTTCCCTTACGCACTCCAGTGATAATGCGGGCAGCTTCAGTTTGTATCAATTCTAGTAAATTTGCTTCTTCTTTGGTACAGTTATCGAAAATAATATCACCATACTGTAAAATAGGTCGAATATAAGAGGTATACAAAGTGACTAGTGTTTTACGGCTCATTTTATATTTTACTGATTTTAGTTGACTCAGGTTAATGTAAAGGCTTAAAACAGTATTTTGCAAGCCTAAACCTCATTGCTATGCTGCAATTGAACAGACATAATTTCATTAATTGTTGGTATATACCCTGGCTAACTACCAGTCTTATTGTGGACATTTAATTTGTGAAGCTGCTTGTAAAATTCAGTAAAATATGAGAAAAATGTATATTTCTGGAGAAGACATAGAACTCGTGTGAATTGCATTGATGGAACAAAATAATCATGCCATCGTGTTCAGTTGTGAATATGCCAGGTACTCCAACAGTTTGTTTGGCAAAATCGGACCAGCAAATAGCGCAGGAGCCTATTGTAGTAAATGCAAATGGCTGCTATAAATAGCGGATCACAAATACCGCATATAAGAAGCCATCTCAATTGATACAAATGTTCTTATAGACACCACAAGGTACTCTGAACATGACAAGAAGACTATTCACGAAAAAAATAGTTCAACCGATCTGTTTGGGGATAGCGGATCACAAATACCGCATATAAGAAGCCATCTCAATTGATACAAATGTTCTTATAGACACCACAAGGTACTCTGAACATGACAAGAAGACTATTCACGAAAAAAATAGTTCAACCGATCTGTTTGGGGCGAAAAATTCAAATTTCCGGAAAGAGCCTCAAAGTCCACATTTCGTAAATAGTCTTCTTGTCATGTTCAGAGTACCTTATAGTGTATATACGAGCACTTGTATCAATTAAAATGTCTTCTTATATGCTATTTACTGTTGGAGTACCTGGCATAGGCACTACTGAACACGAGCTAGTTTATTTGGTGCCATCAATGCAATTCACACGAGTTCTATGTCTTCTCCAGAAATATACATTTTTCTCTTATTTTACTGAAATATCCACAGTAAGACTGACAATAGCCAGGGCACATACCAACAATTAATGAAGTTAGTTTTGTTCAATTGCAGCACAGTAATGAGTTATAGGCTTGCAAAATATCACTGGTTAAAGCCTTTACATAAACCTTAAGACGTTTACATGCTTTATCATAAATATATTCAATGTGATGCAATTTCATTTTAGAATAAGATATCAGGATAAATTGTGTTCCTTTTACGACTAAAAGTTAATGACTCAGTTTTATTTGGATTAAATTTAATGTCCCATTTTTTGGACCACACATCAATATTAACTAGGTCACTGGATAAGCTATTGGCAGCATCTATTGGAGTGGTATGTATTACTCTAAAGATAGATGTGTCATCTGCAAATAATCTTTTTTCATTAATTATACAATCAGTGATATCATTAATATATATAAGAAATAGAAAGGGGCCGAGGACTGATCCCTGGGGGACACCGGCACTTACCTGTCGTGGAGATGAACAGAAGCCTTCTGTCATAACCCTATGTTTACGATTTGATAGATAATCCTTAAACCAATTAAGGAGATTGCCTTTGATCCCATACATTTCAAGTTTGAATAGTAAACCAGGATGCCAAACTCGATCAAATGCTTTGCTTATGTCACAGTATATTGACCTAACTTCAAGTCCTTCATCAAGCTTTTGTATAATTGTATTATACATTGATAGAAGTTGGTAGACAGTAGAATCACCTGGGATAAATCCAGACTGATATTTTGTAATAATTTCATATTGGATTAGGTGGTTATATAAATATTTGAAAATATTTCTTCTAATATCTTACTAAAGCAACATGTGATAGAAATAGGACGATAGTTGGATACATCACATTTATTACCTTTACCTTTATATATAGCATTGATATTTGCTAATTTCCAAGACAGAGGAATAGAGCCTGTAGACATAGTTTTATTGAACAACAAAGCAAGAGGAGTTACAAGTGATGGAGAGAGGAGTTTGATAATTTTGGGTGCAATTTCATCAGATCCTACAGGCTTTCTATCATTCAATACAGTCACTTGATCCCTCACCTCCTGTTCTTGAAATAAAATATTATTTAGAGTACTGAGAGATTCAGGAACAGGAGGCAGTGGATCTATATAGTCAGAAGAAGTTGCTATAGTTGTAAAATAATCAACAAGACATTATGCTTTATCTAGTAGATGAAATAAAACGGTATTATTACAATTTAGTGTAGGAATGATAGGTGATTTGTCATCAATTTTCAAGATTGATTTTGAAGATTTCCACCATTTTGATGCTGAAATAGACTCGTTGTTAAGAGAGTTTTCTAAATTTTCTATGTATGCAGATTTAACTGTACGTATTAAGGCAATAAGTTCATTTCTTACATTTCTAAAATGTGCCCAATGATCAGGATTATTACTTTGTACTGCTTTTTTATGGGCTCTATTTCTCTGTCTTATTTTTAGCCTGATCTCATTTGACATCCATGGTTTATCATTTGGTCTAACTGTAATCTTCCTCTTAGGTATACAATCATCAATAGCTTTATTTACAGTGTCAACAAGTATCTTATTAAAATCATTTACATCATGCTGCTCATTTATACTTACCCAGTTTATACTATCAATCATACGGTTCATTCTGATAACATCAGCATTGTTATAGAGGAGAATATCTCTTGAGTATGCGTGTTGTTTGTATACGGAGTAACAAATACTGAAGTTGATTACTGAGTGGTCGGCAGCACAGTCACCCTGTAATTAGTTTTTAAAACATTTAATATATTTTGAATTCTTTTACCCTTCATGGTACATTGTACGTTACTTTAGATAGAATGCGTTCATAAAACATATCAAGCTGTAACAAAACTCATTTTCCAACACAAGCATTCAAACATTATTCTAAAGTGAAAATAGGGTATTAGGAAATGACTGTTTTCAATTTGTATTTGACGAGATGGGCGGAGGTATTTTTTTCGATTACACCATCAGTTGCCAGGCTACACGAACGTTGGGTGGAGCTAGTTTCCAATCAAGCCATCTTCGTTGCCGTAACCAGGCAACATAGGTATCTGCCAGAAATATCTACGTATCAATAAATTAGAAAGCAGTCAACAAGCTGCATGCTAAATAAAAAGATATACTAAGAATATAAACACGCATTATCTCGGAAGTACAAAGATACATGATATCAGACTTAGACATCTAATAGGAAATGGAATGTGGCAATAATAACAATTCATAGCAGAATCGAATTTTGACCCGGAAGCACAGCTTGAATACAAGAAAACAAACGAACATATGATATCTTGCATAGAACATTTTGACAAGTTTCTGCTTTGACATATTAAATATCAAAATTACATCATCTTAGACTGTGTTTAGTTTAAGTCTCAAAATTCCTGACCTTTTCCATTTCCCTCGCCTTAGCCTCTGATTGCACAAAGCAAAGTCAAGGGAAATCATAAACTTATCATATCTTTGTTTGTTTGTTTGATTAATTAACGTCCTGTTAACAGCAATGGTCGTGTAAGGACGGCCTCCCATGTATGCTGTGTGTTGCGTGTATGTTGTGCGAGGTGCGTGTTTTAGGAGACTGCGGTATACTCATGTAGATTCTTCTTGTATAGTCGAACTGTTGCCCTTTTTATAGTGCTATATCACTGAAACATGCCGCCGAAGACACCAAGCAACACACCTCACCCGGTCACATTATACTGACAACGGCCGAACCAGTCGTCCCACTCCCTGAATGCTGAGCGCTAAGATGGAGCAGAAACTATCACCTTTATAGACTTTGGTGTGTCTCGGCCAGGGGACAGAACCCAGAGCCTTCCACACAGGAGCGAACGCTCAACTCAAGGCCAAAAGTGAGGCGGTGCCAAGGGAGGCATTAGGAAGGACAAAGTCAGTTAGGAATAATAGAAAAGATAAGATCCTAAATTTAGTCACCTTTTACGATCATGCAAAAGGGCAGCAGGTAAAACTCTAACGCCCTACCTGCAGGGCAGACTTATTATATCAACATGACAACTTCACACTTTAAAGTTATATGGGCAAAACAGTTGACATGCTATTTTGTCTTCGCTAAAATGAAAACATACCTGTTGTAGTCCCTTTACATTTACAGATAGCACTGTAAAAATGTAGACCACAATTTGACTTCACGGTCATGATCGCATTATAGGCGTAAATACATGTACTGTACATGTATAACAATTTTTGGCAGTACTGCGGACATTCATTTTGAGCTCTTATTTAACAATTAAAGGATTGTTAGATTGCATTTATTGGAGATATAAATGCAATCTGGGTGGCAGATAAATAGAATGGCGCCCGTTAGGGCGCTATGAATATTTATCTGCCACCCAGATTGCATTTATATATCCAATAAATGCAATCTAACAATCCTTTAATTGTTATATTTACATTTTACTTTCTAGTTCAAAGTAAAACATAATTGAGATGCGAGTGAATATTTAGATTTCCCACTTCAGCCATTTAACCTCAACAGCCAAGTTCAATGTAATAAAAAATAGTCCCTATAAAATATTGAAAAGATAACAAAATTTCAATGTTTTTCAATAGCGTTTCATTTTACTTTCAATTATCCAGACATTTAAAAGATTTTTTACAAGTTTCATAAACAAACTGGTTCATTCAACTATAATGTCAACTTTTCTGCGCGGACTAACATGGTTTCAGCAAAAAGACTAACATTCATTTATTAAGATATTACTGCACCAAGTCTAGGCTGCATTTATTGGCTCATAATACAGATCACGATTATCATTAGTGTAATGGGAGTCGCAGTGGCCAAATGTAAATATTTGACTATACATTGCAAGTATTGTAATTCCCAAAATACTGGTAACGTTTGGTGGTGAAAAACATTTTAAAATCTTATCTTGATTCGTGAGTAGGATAATTACGTAACATATAACTTTAACTGTATATTTTTCGTTCTAAACGAAAACACTTTGTCGTATTTGGATATTTATCTTAAATACCATTACAATGTGTAAATAGATTACACTAAAACTAGTCGCACTTGGCAATTCATGCTGGGAGGTCTGAAGGGGACATAATTTTTGAAGATGGTACATGAAGGTAAACAGTCGTAAAATTTTCATTGAAACTATGAAGCGAAATTGCATATAATACAAATGCATTTTGACCTCAAACTCTTCATGCTTACTTATATTTATTTTCAAGCATGACCTCGAGAAGCTGAATGCATTAGCGGGTTTTTTTCTTGCAAATTTCGATTATTTTTTAATCAACCCATATATCTTCTATGTCTGCTTCCAAACACACTTACAATTATAAAATACCATTTTTCTTTACATGAAAAACTTTCATTTAGTCTTCAAACTCAAATACCATAAACCACAATATGTTTGCGAAAAAGTGGGTGCTCTGTTTTCGTTTATTCCATAGTCAAAGAGCTTCTCAAAATATCGTTTATTAGTCACTGAAATTATATAGCAGTAAGACGGCCTATGTTGGCGGAAAAATAACAGAAGGAAGTTAAAAAGAATAACCGACTAAATAATTTTACATAGACCACATTGTTAAAGTTTGTTGAAGTTTTGCAATGTATTATTAAAACAGAGGAATATTAGTTATCTATTGTATCCTATAATTAAAGTCTAGGTTCTCATATAACACAAGATAGAACAAAAGTTTGGGTTCTTTAGCTCAAACTCCTACCAGGTTAGCTATGTTGACATTAGACGCACTTTTCACTAATTATCCTGAAATTCTAATGTTTTAACCTATTTATTAACAAAATCGATATTTTGAACCTAAATCTCAATCTGAATTTCCAAAGTCATATCATGGTTATCTTGGAATAATTACCAGTCTGAAAAAAAAATTCCTTTAAACTTTAAAGTTAAAATTCTATCCTTGGCTCAATCTTGTATACACAGGGGCTATTTCGGAGTGTTTTTTTTCATTTAATTGGTTGTTTCCTAAAAGGAAATACGTATACGTAACCATCGTTTTGTATTCCCAAGTACTGGGTACCTACTGGTTCATGAGGTGACACTAAAGGTATCTAAGTAATCAATGACCTCAGATTAGTAACTTGTGACCTCGGATGACTAAACCGTACCCTCGGTATAGTAATAGGTACTGTGAGAGTAATCGGATATCAGTCATCAACATTTTTATATTCAAGCTTGTATCAGAAATCGATCGAACTGACTAATTATCTAGGCAAGATTAAGAATAATTATCTAACTATGAGCTACACAAGTAAACATATGTCTTCCATCGGGAGGAAGAAAGAGATGTATTCTTACAACCGTGATCTGATTATTTCTGCGATTAATTCAACTAATTCGGCAGTAAGGAATCAGAAAGTTTGTCTTGATATATTTGCGATATTATATCGATTTGGAAAAATAAATCAGATATCGATTTTATGAGCAAAGATAACGGTAGCTAACATTTAGAGTGAAAACAAGTTTTATTTATTATTTATCACAAAAAAATGTAATTTAACCACACATTTATCTCGAAATCCTATCAATATATGGATACTCTGCAGTATTTGATGTGCTTAAACGTTAGGTTGTGTAATAGACAGACGTCTCAAGTTATTTTGATTCAGGCTAATTAGCATGTTTTTTAATTGTATTATAAGTTGAAGAACTGTTAACAGCTAAGGGTATTCAAAGCATACCTTTCCTATAACGACATTAACTAGTTCTTAGGTGTAACATATGCAGAAAAGATGTTATCGGTAAGACAGGCATGAGGAGGAATACGATTTCCAAAAGGAAAGAAAGATATTAAAGTTATTTTCTTGATACAATCACATAGATTTACACAGTGGTTGTACTTTCTACACTTTCCGATATCTACTGACGCCTTACCAACATACCGACATTTGATTCGCATTATGTATTTCAGTAATTGAATTCCCTTTTACGCACCTTTCAGAATTCTTTCATCATGTAAACACGTGTTCTTTATGTTGTAGACACATATCAATTTGTCGTTAGACTTTTTCAAGCACCAGTAGGAATGCAACTTATGTTCAACACATTAAAAACTAATGTATCCGTTATTTATCTTTAATGAGATTGTGCCTATGTATATTTGTATCGCTGGTCCTGAACCACTCAATGTATCCGATGATCGCTGAGAACAGAAGGTAGGTGTGCATTTCTTATTTCAAACCGCCGTTTTCCTTATATAAAGTTATGTAAAATTTAGCGATTTTAATCATTAATAATTATGATACATCTTTAGATTTTAATTTTAATCAACCGCCTTGGGGATAATTATGCACATTAATATATTCTTTGATACTGATGGAATATCTTCTTTCTCAATTTTGAGGCCTAGATATTTATTTTGACTATCTGATTCCCGTGATTATTATTTAAGCACGTCAAAAAGAATGGTTTTCAAGTTCACCTTTGAAAATTAACTCATGCCGTTAAATGACACTTGTTTATATGTACTGTTAAATTCCATGTCAGTCTGTTGCCTTTTATTCTAAACAATTGTATCTTGGAGCCCTTCGCCCGTTACAATATCTGATTTTTAATTTAAAGTTTACTGAGATGAACTCTTTCTAATTTCATTTTTGTTGCAACGATATTATATAGCATAACGTTTTATCACAAAACTTCGTATGCCTGGAAATATTTTTCATTTCCTTCTGAAAATGGTTATTTCTTTGTAAATAGTTTTTATTTTATTATTCAAACATGCATATCTTAAATGTCCTAAAAGTCACCGGAAATTTTATTATTTGCAGAAATTACAAAATGGATTTCCCGGGATTTGTACTGATATTGGCAGCCCTTGTCTGTTTTAAAGTTGAAACATCAACATGTACCTGTCCCATGTGTCCGGATAAGATCCATCCACAGGACGCTTTCTGTTCAAGCGATTTCGGTAAGTTTAAGCACGGTTTACTCCCTTTGTAGTAGTAATTTTGATAATTTGCTTTCAGTTTTTACACTCATTTTCAGTGGGTTGAAGTTTGGGGTTATTTTTGCTTAGTCTGAAAAATTAACGTCAAGTATTACGACTTAATGCACGAATAACGGGAAATTTTAAGCGGCAGACATTGGACAAACTCATTTACTGTCTAAGATATCAATGCGCTTCAACTGAATTTGCTTTTTTGTAAAAAAAAAAACAAGTAAAGCTGTTAAGCACGAAAATCAATGCCGAATTAGTAAGAGTTATTAAAATTAAATCATAAACGTTTGTGAAAAGGAATGTCCCTTTTTATGACATTATAATCTCAAAAGATTTTGAGAATAAAGCTTTTAAAATGATTTTCTTATGATAAATTGATTAATAAAAATGGTTATTTTGATAACATACAATTTATACCTAGATTTATAAATAAAATGGACGTTGGAAAAGTCAATGCTATTTTCTTTAGAGCTACAAATACATAAGTGATTAAAACCAAATAATAAACAAGAAGGTGACTATTGTCAAACTGAAAATGTTACAATTTTTTTAAATTGACAATAGAAAAAAGACTTTTATTTCACATAGAAACGATTACTGTAAACGTACTTATTTTATGGTAGTTTTATTTTAATTAAGCGCTGATTTATGTGCGGAGTTAAATTATGTAAAGGTATATTTCCGCTTCTACAGAATTGCGCTAATTTACATATTCGCTAATAAATCATACCTTACAGTGTTTGACACTTGCGTTAAGATACGACTACGCTTAAATAAGTAAGTTAACAGTATTTCGATTTAAATTATTTTTAAAACAAATTATTTGATCGATCAAATTGAATAAATCATACAAAAGATTATGTGAAAAATGTAATATGATTTATAATTATATCTGTCACTGTATAAAGCCATATTGAATATTATAACAATGGTGTTTGTATGTGTAATAGTGATGAGAACCACAGTTACCGATATAACTATGGTTGGAGACGATCCAGAAACGGCAGACCTTGATCCACAAATAAAGTACAACATCATCATTGACAAGGTCTTCAAGGTAATGTCTATAACGGGGAATTATAGTCTTTAAGTGTTGGTTTTATTCTGTATACGTTTTACAAGTTCAGGATAGTCGCAAATCCGTGGCGTTTTTTGGGCTTCAGAAAAGTCACAATCGTGAGATTGGTCAATAAAGATCATCTACCATTTTCCTCATCTTTTACACTCATGGAAATTTATAGAATCCTCCCAGGATACTTATCTGAATCAACTACGGCAGGAAATTCGAAAATATCACAGTTGTACACAGTTATATTTTTGATGAATGATGTTATTTTCGCTTGGTCAGTGTTGCTCTCATAATCCATTTTCAATCCAATAATGATTTTGAATGTATGGCTCAATGAACACCGTTCGAAAGATAATGTGTGAGCACCGTGGCAATCATGTATAGATTAAGGTCATGGAATCATTCGTTATATCACATCAATCAAAACCATTGAATTATATTATCACAGAAGTTTACCGTTATATATACATATGTATATTAGATGGTTTGTCATCCATCCCTTCCAACTCATTTGTCTTTTCTTTCACACTGGCTTTGTTCTTTGAGAGGAGGGATACTTTGAATATTTTCACAGAAAAATAAAAATACTATCTGCCTTTATTTATTGATTATATGTACTTCTTATAATATTTACTTCTGATTAGGATGTCATGTAGATGTATATTGCTACACAGCAAAAAGTGCAACGCATGTTTTACATACGTTTGAAAAACATGCGTTAAACGTATGTTTAAAATATGCGTTTTACCTATGTTTTGGCCACCATGCGTAAAACGTACGTTTGGAAAAAAAACACGCGTTAAACGTATATTTCACATATTTTTTACGTACGTTTGTTTTCCACCACATGTAAAAATGACGTCTGTTAAAAATAACCCTACTAATTACACGTAAAACATTAATTGTATCAATGTTATTGAAGACATGCAATGGTTTTTTTTTTCAAAAATGATAATCCCATATGCAAATACATGTTTAATAGCCTCTATGGTTTGGTTTCATTTTATCTATATATGTCTTCAAGCAACTTATAGTGAGCCTCATACTAGCCTCATGATAGAACAATGCAGCTTCAATATCGTATGATGATACATGTAGGTCTACAATTATATGTACATCTACTGATTGTGAACAGAAGCAAAACCGCTAATGTTGATTTCGTCTTTTTAAATTTTAATTTTAACAGTTTTGAAGACTAATGCTCTGAATAAATATGATCAATATTAGCTGACCAGCGCTTCATGGTGTACAATGTAGTAGGTCTACAACTGCTGTTTGATCATCCTCGATACCATAGCTGGCGTCTGTTTCTGGTTTAAAAATAATAGCTTTCCCTACTATATATGTAGTAGGAGTAGGTTATTGTATGTTTTCAAAACCAGAAGCAGACACCTGTGCTATAACATGACAGATTCTAATGGCCGGACAAATTTATATTCCGGTAATCTTTATTTATTGTATATTCATAGAATACATTTGAATGCTATTCTGAGATTCTGTGTAAATATCTGAAGTTTCTTACTTGGTTTCTGGACTCTCTGAGCCAGAATTTGAAAACAATTGAACATTGGGCACGACTTCAGTAATTTTTTTAGCCTTTAAAATCTAAGTGATAAAGTGACGTTACGGACAAATTGATGTAGGAAAAATAAAATCATCCTAAGATTATGAAATTTATCAATGTAGTCACTCGTTTGTAAATACAACATACTATGTATGAAAAATATCAGTCATTGGACAGGAACCGAAATACAAATAAAATGGAATTAAACTTTACTTTTGAAAATGACAAAAATATATGGTGCAAATTCAAAGACAATGTAAATGTACATAAAAACAAAAAAGGTGGATTTTGTAATAGGATCAAACATTTGTATAACATATGTTTTGAAACATCCGTTTTACATGCGTTTACGTTTTACGCCTGTTTACCATGCGTATTACGCATATTTAACACATGTATTACATACGTTTCGTACGTACGTTTTACATGCGTGGTCCTCAACATGCGTTTTACACGCGTTTTATAACTTACGTAAAAATGTATGCACTTTTTCCTGTGTAGAAGTACTATTTGCCGGGTGTCAATTTATCAATAACATAATTGACTAGAGAATTTAATTAAATGAAAGGTTGCCTAATAGCCAAACGAATTGGAGGATACAAACATTTTACAACGGCAATAAAAGATAAAATATTAATAAAAAAAAACCAATGGTGTTGAATATCATTGATTTTGATTTCAAAACACTATATGTTTCGGTAGATTATAAGTCATAAGTCGTCAGTTAAACGCAGTCACAGTTGGATTATTTAAAATGTATATATTTGAAGCCAATTTGTTATTTTCTCTTTCAGGAACCGTCAGTACCAAGTGTTGAAGCAACATGTGTCGTAGAGAGTTTGACGGTATGTATTGAAATCACAGTATACTTTCTTCGTCTATGTTTACACCATATAAACATACTGAGTTTTATAAAGATATATCCAAATGTTAATTTTCTTTTTTATTTAAACCAAAATCAAAATATATAAATCAAATCATTGTATTGTATCTTTTTATGACATTCTGTACAGCGGATGGTGGATATCATGATTAATGCAAACATTTGAAATGGTGGCTGTGTAATACGTGTTGTATATAATTGATAATCATTTTTACTGTTACTATAACGAGATGTATTATTCTGATTCTGGATAGATTCTCTGAATTATAAATAATTCCGGTATTCTATATGAAGTTTGTAAAAGACTTAAAATAACTCCATGAGTTTATTAGTATCATCTTCCAACGCATTATGGTTAACTTTTTTATAATTATGTTTAAATAATTAAAGGTTAATAATGATTAATTACTTGATTGACAACATTTCTCTATACAAACTAATAAGTATTATAATACTAATTATACTAGTCTGAACATATCAATATAAGTTCTACATTTTCTGATAGAAAAAATATATGTTTCAAATTCGTAACGGCGACCTTTGTCAATATCTCTTAGCAAAATGTTATTATCGACGAACTCACAGTTACACTAAGATAAAATATATTTTATAATTTACAGAGTAATGCGACGGTAGGCTGTTTTTTCTCTCTGTGTACACTGGAACAATGCAGCGTACAACTTGATGTGGATCAAACGTACTTGATAAGTGGTAGGTGTTTTAACATAGTATTTCTTACTCAAGTTGAAAATTCATGCACTATTTTTCAATCATTATTAGTTATATTAACTATACTTTATCCAGATAGACGAAATCGTGATTATTTCAGCATTGATGTTACTATTTTTTTAACTTCATAGGGGTATGAAAGAAATTTTGTTTGCAAACTGGGTGAATCCGCGTAGCGGATTCTCAAAAAAAATTACAAACAAAATTTATTTCATTCACCTTTGAAGTTAAAAAATAGTTACATCAATACTTATAATTCATTTTTGAGACCATAAAATACGTTTAAACGTACGATTCTTGTAAATTTCCAGTGGATTTTTTTCTTAATCAATATGCAACGTCGACGTCTCTATTGTGACGTCATGATAACATCGAATTTTCGCGCCAATCTCGGATTTTTTCTTCGTAGTATATGAAGAAAAAGAATCTGCCAATTAGTGAGTTTGATTTAGTATGAAAAAAAATAATTATTTTACAATGAAACGATCTAGCTTACTTTGCGGAATCCTCCTCCTTTTCTTTCATTCTTTCTTTCCTTCTTTCTTTGTTAATCTATTCACCTCGCATTGATATCGTATATGTTATTTACTGTTATCAGCGATTGTGTAATAACCTATGACAAAACTAACATTATAAATTCAATATGCAATTTTGAAATTTAGTTTGTAGAACAATACATTTCATAAAGTAGCAAACTGCTCGTTTATATTATGTTTAGTTTGAAGCAAAAGTGAACACCAAACTACTGTATGGTTCATATGGCGTCTAATGTAAATACTTGTAAATGTTCATTCCCGCGTTACAGGATTTGTAGTTGATGGTCAGCTGAAAATAGATGAATGCGGCCTTCACATTCCCTGGGAGGAAGTGACGTCACACATGAAGATTGGCCTCAACAAGAGATACCCTAACAACTGCCAATGTTCGGTGAGTCTTAGAATAAACAATTTTCGTGATTTATCGTATTAAATTTGCAATTATTGCACACATTATCATCATAATCCTGATTCTTTTGGCTGAAAATGATACAAACGTGTCTCATTGTGAGTTTGATATTTTGATTGGTTTTGTAGGTGACAGTAAAAACCTCTGTTAAGTTTGGAAGTCATAGCTTATTACAATGTTTTGAATACACCAAGAAAACACTGTTTATTACACCAAACTTAATTTTTTTTTCTTTCATTCCTTTCAATCATGCCAATTGAAGTTGTCTATTTCAATGGTTTTTATGGCAATGTAAAATTGAGTGAGTAATAAAATTGCGAGGTAATAGAGAGGAAAACATGCTCACACGTATAGTCATGTATTTTAAAACTATCTGTATTAAAGATGCTCCACCGCTTACAAATAGTGTTTTTTCTCTATCAAAAACAGCAGCAGGCGATTTAGTATTTTTCTTCAATTAGAAACCTTACTTACTTTATACCATTACCATCATTGAAAAGTTGAAAAATATTAAAAATGATTAATTGCATCCCGAAAAAAACCCGTGACACTATGTCCTATATGGAATGAAATACTTATTTCACTTGCATCAAAGGCAAAATGAATTATTTTATATTATTTTTGAGTGGATTAGACATTTATGTACAGGATTAAACACCAATTATTGTTCAAATTTTGAGTATAGTTTATGCTCTGTCGGCGGTGGAGCATCTTTAAAGGGTCCTAGTTTATTTTATTTTATCTATTAATCGAAGAATTTGAAACGGTTAAACTAAAAATTCACTTTACAATTCCTTTCTTCCAAAGACGGGCGAAGACAAGTGCATCATCGATCCTCCCCCGACAGATATCTGTTTCTGTCAGTATGCATCTTGTGTGGAGGTTCAAAAGGAGGGTTGTGCTCCCGAGTGTAAATGGAAGAAGAGTAACACATTTAAGTCCTGCGTTCAGCAAGCTACTTCCCCTCCTCTATAATGTCGTATCCTTCTTATGACACCATAGAAGTGGAATCGTTATCTTGAAATGTATGGTTAATCACCATCTGTTGAAATAAACAATCTTTGCATTCTGAATATTTTAGTTTCTGATTATCATTAATTGTACGCTGCCTCGATGCTTGGTTTTCTGCACACACATTGCCTCCAGGTAAACACGATAGCATGAATTACATACAAATATGATTATTATTACTCGTTAAAAGTTATAAGTACGTATTTATCGGTTGGTATCTGATCTGGTAAAACATTCTTCCAATGTTCAGGGCATCTCGGGTTCCATCCCCGGTCTGGGCGTGTATGGTCCTACTCATGCAACATTTCTTCCTGAAATTTAACAAACCCAGTTTCATGAATCGATGGTAACTTAACAGTTGTAAACCGAACCTAGGTTTTTTATATTATCACGTCGGTAATTAGATGAACGAAAGACACACGATTACAAGCGTGAACTTACTTATGTGGTAAACAGACGACGGGACGAGGCAAAATTTCATTAAGATTTACAAAAACGTTCAAATTAAAACAAAATGAGACAACAAAATATTTGTATTAAATGTTTATTGTTAGTATTTTTACACTACAATGGTTATAAGCGCTACAGTATGGAACTGGTGTGCTATTTTACAGCCGACAGTGAGTTTTCGACTTTAGCTAAAATAAAAAAAAATGTTTTGACATATTGTAAATACTTGAAAACTAGGTTTGTTTGTAAAGAATTTGGTATAATAAAATAAATACTATCAACATTAGAGGGTGACAGTGTCTTGTGTCACCCCGAGGAACATCATTGTCACGCTCGGCTTCGCCTCGGGTGACACTAGGCACTGTCACCTTGTAATGCAGGTAGTACTCCGAAACATTCATCTTTCTTTGAAATCCTATGTCCATTACGGAATTTCCAGAAATGCGGAAGCGTCTAGTTTGCGGGTACGAATTGTGCCAACACGGGAGGTGGGCGACCTACAGTCAAAATACATAGCATACCTTATAATTAGCAAGTCAGATACTAAACGGTTAAATTAAAATTGAACGCTTCTAAATTAAACCCTATTAAAGACACTGTTACAACAGTGTTGGTTTACCAGAATCTCGTCGTCGGCATGCAACTAAAATTACAAGTATTTATGAATACCATTCCAGTAAATTAAACATTTCCTAATAAGTTAATTAGTTGACTCCACAAAGCTAATTGTCATTACGTCTAGTAAATCATATTTTTCAATTCCGTTTTAATGACGGCATCATGGCCAACCTGTTACCGGTAGTAGTTAACAAATTCTTATTCATTTTCACAAACTTATATTCAATTTATACTCCGAGAGCGTAACTTAACTCACTGTTGAAACATTTCTCGGCATCCTTCTTGCCCATCCATTCACATTTTCCCCCATTGTATTGGCAGCTGAGGGTTTCGCCATAACACGGTTTAGTGTCCGTGATACAGATCCCAGGAAAATTCCAAACAGATGTACAGTGTGTGCCATGGCAACTCACGACCTGAAAATGAAAATAAACTATGGTGTTTTTTAATAGTGAGTGTCCAAGTCATCTGTGCTCAGTATAGTTAACAGCTTTTTAAATGAGTGAATTAATATGTTTCCCAGTAGGATTGGAATATTTCACTAAGTTTGATTACTTTCGCGTGTATGTATTTAAATTGTGCGCGGGGAATTCGTACTTACTTTTTACTCTTTATATTTTGATTTTAGATATTTAGTTTAAACAATATTCATTCAATTCAATAATTATACAGTACAATATACATGTCATAAAAGGTTGGATTTAGAAACAAGTCCAATGTACTTATATAAATCCATCTCCAAACATATAACACATAAGCAATAGGACAGTGCTGATTTTAAATATTTGCCTGTAAATATAAGAACTTGTTGATATGTTCTTATCTGTATGTATTCACGGATATTTAAAGAAACAAAAAAATCCATGCCGTTGATAATTTCATTTGTGTTTTAATTGATTCAGCATTTCATGTTTTAAGGTTTTTACAGTGATCCTTAGGAATGCGATGGTGATAACGGAATTGTTACCATGAAATTGAAAAAGCTTAAACTAGGTGACTGGTAGAAGATGACTGATATCTACAACCCAGATCTACGAAATATTAAAGTTACAAAAAATGGTATAACGTCAAAGTAAGATGAAGACAATAAAAATGAAGACTAGGAGCTTGTTATCATGTTCTGGAGACACTACTTTCAGCAAAAAAATATCGGCTTCATTACATTTTTAAACCGTTAAAAAATTCATTTTGTTATTATTTCACAATCATTATAAACATAAAATATCAGATACTTAGGATTGATTGACAATTCTTTGCTTGCATTGACTGAAGAAGAATTCAATTCATACACAAGGGTTTGGCTCTATAGACAATGGGAATACTCTAAATCGACAGTCAGATAATTTATCTTTAATTTGATATATGATACAATATATATACCATGCCATATAAACGTCAATAGGTATCCAGAAGCATCGGAAAACAGCCAGATTTCAACTGGTCAGACACTGTGGTGTCCTCCGATAAACACGCCAGGGCTCAAATGGGTAGCTCAAAAACCACTGCATGTCAACACTTCAGCTTCAAAAGAATGTAAATTTGATAGAAAACAAGCATACCTGTTATTTAGTTCATGTCTAAATACCATCCATTTGCTCACTAACAGCCCTTTGAAATTTCCGGTTGAAAAATTGTGTGTCTTGCCGCCATAATATCATATGTGTAGTACATTTGTTTTCTCGGCTTTGATTGGTCAATTATTTTCGAGAGCCAATCAACGCCGAGAAAACAAATATACTACTGACATACTTACATGGCGGCTAGAGACACACATTTTCAATCGAAAATATCAAAGTGCTACGTTGGGCAAATGAATGGTATTTAGACATGAACTAACTAGCCCTGGCGTGTTTTTCGGAGGACACTACAGTGTCGGACCGGTTGAAATCTGGCTGTGTTCCAGTGTTACCGGATACGTAGTGATGTTTATTAGTATATGGCATAATATATATTTTTTCATATATCAAATTAAAGATAGATTATCTGGATGTCAATTGATATTATTCCCATTCTCACATCTTATACGGTTTCTTTTTTCTGAAATTTGGTAGTGTGATATGGCCGGCGGAGCTATAGACCTTAACATAGTATTACATATATATATAGAGAGAAATTTCTTTAGAGCCAAACGCCTGTAATTCATATAACATTTGCACGAGGTTTAAATTATACCATTAAACATTCTTATGTCAAATACAAAACTTTCTGCGCAATACTAGAAATGCAGTGAATGTGTGATCTGGTTGCTCGATTTAGCAAGGGTCCGGGTTCGAAGAAAATGACGATTGGTGAAAATGATGAATAGTCGGTATCTACACATAATCAAACCTTTTTAAACTCAATTGCAATGTTGTATTTCTGTTTGGTTATTATTTGCAGCTGACTTTTAAATATTTATTAACTAAACCTAGTGTGAAACTAAATCATTGTGTCTATGGTATGGTATGCGATACCATCCAATAACATGATAATTTTGGGCTTCAATAAAACGTATTAACTGTGGATTTAGTCGTCGAGAATCACTATAAGACTTCTGTGTTTTTTGTGAAACTTCGGTATCGATTTGAGATTTGGGATTAAAATTATAAATCAAGTAAGTAGAGAATCATCGATTTAAAATGTTGGCGGTTTCCAACGACACTCCAATGTCGTGGGTTTTTGACACTCCTGGAATCGTTTGGTTGATAACGGGCGTTAGGCCTAATGTCGCTGAAATAAATCTGTTTACTATTTGAGCATTTTTTCATGGAATCTATCGTTTCTACATACATGTATGTCACCGTATACAGATTCGCTTTCGATTATGCCTACTTTCGATGAGTGGTGAACCTCACTGCCTTCCTTATGTTCAGCATTTTACCGGAGCTTGAAGCTAAGTCAGCGTTTTATCAAAGTACGTACAAATTATCGGTGTAATTTCATATTACTGACGATTTTTATTATCACTTTATCAAGTATTCCCGCCTGTGTTTCTAATTGTACAACGATATTACCACAGACAAGAAAGTTTATTCAAAACTGAAGTGGCGTAAAACTAGGTCATAATGTAAACAATGTCAAAATGTATTCAAGACACCCCGGTCAGAGGTCGGCGAACGACCAAGCATCTTCAATGGGAAATGAAATGATCGAAGTTTTTAGTTTCATTGAGGTTTGAAGAAGTGAAAATGTAAATATAAATTATTGTATTTGTTCCATCAAAAATCAAATATCTATTGTTATTAATTATTTCGACACTTAAAATTACATAAGATTTTTATCTTTGTTTACATTTTTCAAACTAACGCAATGATGGATTCGTTACTCACTCTACATATCTCGCAATTGACGTTTCCTCTCCCGAAATATGTTTCCCCAGTATAATTTCCAAGGAAGGCGTTTTGTTGTGGGGTAAGTGTGTCAACTACTCTGTTCCAGCCACGACACAGATCGATATAAAATGTACTCTTTCCTGTATCGTCAATTATCTTTCCTGTATGTAAATAAAATAGACACGACGTGGATATATTCATAAAGGACTCGTATTTGTAATTGTCCTCCTAAACTGTGCCTTACAAATCTGGCATTCGGTGTTCCTATGGTAATATAGACTTTGATTCAAACATTCAAATAAATAATTAAGACATTACAAAATATACTTGAAAGTTACAGCAAGACAAGTTTTACATGTAAGTAATATTGAATCGTAATACAATGAACCACACTTTATTATAACACTGTGTTCAAATGTGATCAGTCATACGCGTTAAAATGATAGCAAACAATATAGCATACAGGTAAAGAACTGTGCCACAATTCCGTAGGGTGTCATGCGACTACAATGCATCATATGTAAACAATCTTCACGTAAACAAAACTTTATCATTTACACTTGAAGGAAACTCGCGTGCGCTAATATTACTTTATACTTTAATCAAATTCTTTTTTTAATATGTTAAGTACATTTAAGAAATAATGACTACATGTATGCAACATACGTATAAGTAACCTTTTGAATATGCAACGTACCTGTAAATACTAACTAACATACATGTACGTAAGATTTTGACTATATTACATGCATGTAGGTAACATTTTGAGTACATTTGTTTATTTATTACTGGTAAGTAACCATTTAACTATACATGTAAGTAACCTAATAGGACCTACCTGTAAGTAACCGTGTGACTATATAGCATACCTGCAAGTAAACATAACATGTCTGACCATACATAAACACCACATAGATCGCTTGGTGTAATGACTTCGATCTTTGAGCCCACTTCTATCTTCTCCGCGCCCTACAATAAAAAACAAAGCGCTTGTTAAGACGGACCGAGGGATATACGGACGATGAAGAGAACGCGGTCATATTTAGCTTCATGAATAATTTGTTTGCTTGTTTGAATTTTACGGCCCATCGATAACTAAGGTTATTTAGGGCCAAACTACAAGGCAGGCATTAGAATTAGGATACAAACAAGGACTGTATCTAAAAGATCAGGATAAGAAAAAGTAAAAAAAAAATGAAATGTAAATGTTGATATAATAAAAGGAGTTGCATAGGATTAAATAGTATTGGCTAAAACACACGAGAAAACTCATGCACAATGTTGATGAAACGATGAGTGTTGCGTTGATATAAAATCAATACAATGCAATAAAACATGCTCCACTCTGAGAGAAGAATCCCCTCTCAATAGATAGGAATGTGTAAAAAAATGTGTGTCCAGTTCGGAGCCGAGAGAGAGAAACTTCCTCTCTGCGGTCTATCCGACTGGAAGGATGAAGTGTAGGTTGTATTTTAAACAGTTTATTGTTTGTTTCGGTATACCACCTTTGTTGCCAATGGTGTTTAATGGCTGAAGAATGAATAATAAATATGTAACTATATATCCTACCTTGTAGATAAACTTTATCAAAATTGTGTAAATTCTTCCAGCAGATACATCTTCTCTTTCCCCCACCTGGATGCCTTCAATAACTGCAATAGGATGTATTAAAGGCGATATTGTGTCAACAAATAAATTTCAACTGATAAGAGAGCTCTAGACTATAATGTAACAAGAAGTTTGCAAACAGAGGGTATCAATGTTGGCGGAAACCGACTTATATATAATTATTCAGAGAAACCATAGTAAAGGTACAATTGTATATAGGCTCAGATTCATGAACATTCGACAACTTTAAGGAGTTCTTTATCTTAACTTTCCCCATGAAAAGCATTATAAAAATAAGGAAAATTCTAAGTTATGGAGGTTTTCCTTGAAATCTGTAATGGAGAATTTTAAGTCAATGGATTCAACTTGGTCCTGTTCCATACTTGACCACATCAGATCGGATTGGTTGCGTTGGTTGAAGGTGAGTGCCTTACCAAGGTGTCACCCCCTCCCCCCTCCCTCGACATTAACACAAACATTATTGGATTACATAAATCACTTTAGTCCACATATTATGAATACTTACCAAAATCTGACTCACAAATAGCGCTTTGTGGGTGAGCGGGTGCATGGTTTAATATGATGCATGGACAATAATTATAGGCTGACACTAATTGCAGCAACATACCGACAGCAACGAAGACGACAGCAACCAGCATTTTTTCCTGTTTATTTAAATAAAGAAAATCACAAGAACGATATTATCTATGAGGGTAACTTTTATCAAAATCGACTTGATGTACCGTCAGCACGTGTGATACGTCATCTCACTTCGTATTACAATATATATTTATCATGCATTATATGTAAATGATAAACTTCTCAAAAAGGCCTAATAGCATATAAATGTCACTATCGAGGGTTGATAACTCATAGTATCCACCTGAACACATGTCGATAATTTTATAATATTATTGATAACTAACAAAACTATTAACAAATTCAACTGGTTGATAGCTAAATCCAATACTTACCGAAATGATTGGATGCAATATACCTGGACCAATTTTAGTGATAAAATGATCTATAGTCTATATATACCTACTCTAGGAGCTCAGTGTGGTTAACACTTATTGCTTTGAGCGTTTCAGCCAAGGGAACATGATGTTTCAACAGATTAAAAAAACATTAATGCTGTATATCGAGTTCCTAATTTCCGTAATGACTGCTGAAAATTCACCAGCTTACCTTATCACCCGAATCAAGTTTCTGCGTCTTTTAAAACCACGTACCTAACAGTAGCTTTTCGTTTGCGATGTTGCTTAACTGTTTTGATCTCTAACCAAGTTCAAAATTAAGTTCATAAATCTGTTGTTACTTGAGGTTCAAAATTTTAAAAACTTTAACAACACAATTTATCCATTGTTTATGCCATATGATAGCGAAAAAGCGAAAATGGCACAAATCATCCACCATACAAACACGAACAAATTATAGCTTCATCATAAATACTTAAACATATGGCTGTATCTCACCAATGGATGTCCAAAACGGTGGCAGTTTTAATACACGATTAATATAAAAGATATAAAGTTCTAAAACTCAGACACACACAAACAACTATTCAAATGTTAAAGAACGACGAGAAAACGACTTGACATTGTTGGCGCCAAATTGGAATTTATCTTTTTGCAAATTTGCAATCAAAATTAATCATGTGTACTCAACAGCTATTCTGCTAAAATAGATTCGCTTTTGTTTTACAAATTTATACTTCACTAGACAAAAATGATTTTTTTTTTTTTTTTACAAAAATTGTTTTTGTCATGACAAAATTTATTTCCATGCTTTTCTTACAGTTCAGTTGGTATTCGTATTGGCTATGAAAGCCAACTGAAAGACGTTCAATGTCTATACATGTATTTAATACCAAGATTTTGCGTATATAATGAATAAACACATTCGGTATCGTCAAGAATGGAACAGGCGTTTGAACAGTAATTGTCCGTGATCGCTGCGTTGGCATGACAAGTTCACATCACAATAATAATGACGTCATAATAAGCGAATGGCAGTTCATATGCTGATATTTGCCAACCTCACTTGGTAAGGTTATACAGAGGGACTAAAATTGAAAGATAAATATTACGTCGGTTACAACGACGTTACGAAATGCATTCTACATATCGCTACACCAAAGGAAGTTATAGCAGAATTGTTTGATGTTATTAATTCCCTTTTTGTTTGGTAAGGTTGTATAGTGCCAGTCGCGAGCAAATGGAAATATATACCATTACACTATTGATAATATCTCCACTGAAGTTGGTCCAAATATACTTCATCTAATCTTTTCGGCAAAACGTATTAAATTCTGATGTAAAACTGCAAAATTTGTTTAAAATGATCTTGATGTTTTATTATTTTGTATTTTATCACACTATATTATACAATTATTACCTATTTTTAGGTGTGATGGTTATCATTAGGAATCACTCCTCAAAAGTGCACGCATCAACCCGAAAAGAGGCCGATAACTGTTTTATTTTATTTTATGACATTTACATGCTATTAGTTCCTTCAATGAGACTAACAGGATAAAATAAATTGTTCAACTTTCAAAATTATGAATGTTTAGCAAATACAGATTTATAAAGTTTTGGATTAACTGGTTAGAAATCAAAACAGTTCAGAAACATCGCAAACGTACGTGATTTTGAACGAGACAGAAACTTGATTCGTGTGATAAGAGAAAACTGATACACTTTCAGCACTCATTACGGAAATTAAAAAATCGATATACAGCATTAGTGAACTTCTTTTTTCGATTGAAGAGAGTGACTTATGAATTAATTAAAGAAAAACATATTCGCTATACACGCTGTACTATCACTATGCACTTTATATGCTTATTTACATTTGTCAATTCCATCGTTAAAGACTAGCAAAAATAATTTGATTTGGTTTATTTAAATACAAACAACAGCTTGATTTATTGATTTTAATGTGTCTGCACGATGTCTTAATGAAGTTAAATAAGCATTTTTTTCATATAGCACTAAGATGTCATAACGGGTTAAGTTCCTGTTGCCTTTCGGATTGGCCAATCATGAAGAATTAACAGATTTGTTTTTGTGTATGTAGTCATTTCACTATAACAGCGAATTATGTGCTATGTTTATGTGAATTAGCCGGTTGGAGAATACATATCTCAACCGCAATAAGTGTACATGAATGATAAAATAAACAAAATTTGCATTCTGAATATTTTAGTTTCTGATTTCGGTTAACTGTCCAGTGTCTTGATGCTTGGTTTTCTGCACACATATTGTCTCCAGGTAAACACGACAGCATAAATTACATTCAAATATACTAATTATTACCCCTTAATATTACTGCGTATGTATTTATTGGATCTGGTAAAAAAAATCTGCTTATGACCAGGGCATCCCGTGATCCAACCTCGGTCGTGGTCCCATTCCTACAACATGTCTTTTAATAGACAACCTTTACCAAAATTGTGTAAATTCTTCAACTTCCAATACCAGCAGATGCATCTTCTCTATCCCCTTCCTGGATATCTTCAATGACTTTAATATGACAATATAGAAAGTGTTTCATCAATGAATAAATATCATCTTAGAAAAACGTTCTCCTTTGGACATTAACAATATAATGTAGCTTTGTGTACAATGTGACTCAATTTGGGCAGAAACTACCGATGCACACATAGTAAGGTATATGGTCCCATACCTTCCCACCTCCGATAGGATTAGTTGTGTTAACGTTGGTTAAAGGCGAGTGCCTTACCACGGTGTCACTGACATCTCTTTCCCTTGGCATTCCCTTACCACGGTGTCACTGACATCTCTTTCCCTTGACATTCCCATACCACGGTGTCACTGACATCTCTTTCCCTTGACATTCCCTTACAACGGTGTCACTGACATCTCTTTCCCTTGACATTCCACTATAAAATATAACTATTGATGTGCATGAAACAGCATAATGTAGTTACTCGCAAGGACCAACTAGCCGTTTAAGGCTTTATAACGTTACATTGATCAAATTTATATGACTTTTTTAGGAATAGTTACCAAAATCTTACCCACACACATTGTTTTATGAGTGAAAAGATGAGAAGCATAAACAACTATCATCGGCTGATATTAAGGTCAGTAACACACCACTAGTAACCACGATGGCAGCAACCAACATTTTATCCTGTTTAATAAAGAAAACATTTAGACCATATACATGTAGTCTAAAAGGGTACGATGGTCCATATCAGCCAACATGCCATTTGCTTTCCTAAACTGTTGCAGTATACACATTTCTACCATTGTGTTCAACCAGCGTCAAACTCGGCTTGATATCGGTGGTGTAGAATCTTAATTGTCTCAAAAGCCAGACACTCGTCAATACGGCTAATACGGGCCATTAGTAAGGATGACAAACATGTAAAATGACAAACATGTTTGTGAGCGTTTTTTTTACTAAATCAGTTGCCATGATAATCACCACAAATGTGGATACAACTATAGTTTGATAATGCAGTTGCCATGTCGGCTGATATGGGTCATCTTACGTTTATCATAATCGATTTTATTGCGATCAACGGTGATCAAACCGAATCTTTAATTGAACGGAAAACTTTCAATAAAAGAAGTTTAGGGATATTTATCATATACTACATGTAAAGGATAAACTTCTTATGAAAAAGAACATTGCACATACTTAAAATATCAGCATGTCACTCTCTTTGAGGGGCTAATATCAAGTAAGTGTCCCATTCGAGGGTTGAACTCATCGTATCCAGTTGAAAATAAGTCGATATATGTATAATATTATAGAACATAATATAGCATTACTATTAACAAATTCATTTTTTTTCAGTATGATATCAAAGCCAATACTTACTCTGTTGCCGAAATGACTGGATGAAGGAAAACTAGAAATGCTAACCGCTAAGGCCATTACAAACCAAGCTTACATGAATGTTTCAACAGATTAAAAACTCATTAATATTGTATTTCGGGTTCCTACCTCCCGTAATGAGTGTTGAAAGTGTACCAGCTTTCCCTATCACCCGAATAAAGTTTCTGTCTCTTTTAAAACCACATAACTTGGAGTAGCTTTTCGTTTGCGATGTTGCCCGAACTGTTTGATCTCTATGCAGTTGATCCGAAAGTTTGTAAATCTATAGTTGTTCAT
This sequence comes from Argopecten irradians, assembly GCF_041381155.1. Classification (NCBI taxonomy): domain Eukaryota; kingdom Metazoa; phylum Mollusca; class Bivalvia; order Pectinida; family Pectinidae; genus Argopecten; species Argopecten irradians. Next base: position 31,272,520 of record NC_091145.1, on the reverse strand, counting down.
AATTTTGAAACATGAACAACATAATTCATCCGTTGTTAATATCATATAATTGTGTAATTATCTAAATATTTTTCCACTAAATTATCAACATTAAAGACGTTTCTAAAAACACCGAGTCGATATGCTATATATTGAACATCAAGTGATAATGTATAAACCAATGAGAATAGTGGAAATTCGGAGCATATTTTATATACAGAGATAGATATGTATATAAATATATTATCCATAGATAAATACCACCCGTTACCTGAGTTTATGCAAATTATATCTTAGCCAAAAGGTCATGTTGATGATGTATAGAATAAACAACATGAATAACAAGGGTCCTTTACTTTTACTACATCTACTATTGAAATCTAATATATTTAGGACCTTTTACCTATGGGTGAAAAGACATTGTTTTCGTTCTGTTTTTATTGTTATTCTGCACAGAGGGTTGTATACAAATGTTTCTCGAAATGTTTGTGAAATGCCAATGAACGTGTCACCATATTATAAGGCATGAGTTGAAGGTGTGACACCAGCAATTTGATATTGGTCAAAAATCAATATGGTCGCCATGACCTCACTTCTGGTTTTGCATTTTTGACAATAACTCGTTAACAGGGTCAAAGTTCATGAATTCATTTTTTTCGAAAATATCACAAAAAAAATCTTCTCGAGTTCTAGAAGGCCCAGAGACCTACTATTAGGCATGTAGCATGCTAACATAAATTCCTACAAAGCTTATTAATTTGAATGACCTTGGCATATATTCAAGGTCACCCGGGCCAAACAACCTAAAATCTTCGAATGACTTCTTGTGAAATTAGGCATGTGACATGCTGACATAAATGCTTACTAAGTTTGATAATATGAATGACCTTGACCTTCATTCAAGGTCACATGGACGAAATATACTAAAATATTAAACTGCTTCTTGTCAAGGTTTAAAAGGCCTTATACCTAAAATAGCACGTTCAGACAAAGGACTACCAAGTTGGTTAATATAAATGGCCTTAACCGAAATTCCTTTTTGGTGAAAAGCCATCAAATTATCCAGTGACAATTTTTAGTAAAATATGTTTCTGTTATATGTAATATTGGATAAATTTAACAAACTGTTACAAACTTTCGGTTATTTTGAACTGCCCAAGAATTTGATAAATATAGGTCACGTTACGAGAGATTAATGGACATTGAATTAATTCTACGCTAGTGAGTTATTTTTTAAAAGTTAAAAATGACACGGGCTTTCTCGAGCTTCGTTTGTAACTTTTTAAACATACATTGTAGTGTGAAAAAAATCCATAGATAACAACCACGTGAATTGTGGCCTACTTCAATCACAATCAAATCCTCTTTAGCCGATGGAAATGTGGCTAGGATAGTTTTCCGATAAAATCTGCAAATGAAGTGTACTGGTACATATGTAGTGTCATCAGTCAAATAAGAGATAAGTCATACAATTACATAAAGCAACCATTGGTTTAAGTTTCCTGTATTTACAAGTAATTGCAACATCAACTATTACACATTACGTATTTAGAGCCTATTAGTAAGTGGGGCAGATTTCAACACCGTTAACAATAGCAGTTTCGTAATATACATGATCCAATCAGTATGCCGTGACACGCTTTGATGATGTTGACAAATAAGAGTTAAATAACACATATTGTTATAGAAATAATGTTGATTGACAATTTCCCTACGGGTGTTAGCATTCTGATTGGCTGATTCTGTGACATTTTCATTATTTTCACACCATATATTTGTCAACATCACCAATAATCGAGTGACGTCATATTGCGGTGTTCTGACAGGCATTGTGGCTTGGGCTTTTTGTATGGACCTCTTTCACGAACAATGGAAATTTGCCCACGAACCAATCGAAACTAAATGTTATATGTAGCAACATTAATGCAAACCCTTGAAATACGTTTAAAAAATTCAAAAGGTCCCAGGGGCCTGTGCTATGGCCAAATTAAAGTTGCCCAGTAGAGGTGTATGACAGGATTCCCTTTTTCATCCAAAAATGTATCAAAATAATGTTTTATGTCATCAAACTGTATTATTTTCTAAAGTGTATAAATAATTACATATTACGATCACAAATATGTAGGCAAAATGTAACAAATAAAATTTTGGCTGCATTTTTAAGACAGAAAATGTTGAAATTTCGGCCATGTCAATTATTAACAACGGTGATTCACCCACTTCCGGTTTGAGTGCACCAAAAATATTTTCTAAAAAGTTGGCTCATTACCATAAGTAAATGTAGTGAAAATATCAGAAAAATTGTGGACCGGTAAATTTGTCGTTTAAAGGTTATAATATGGCAAGGTCTATTTTTAGAAACGTTACATAATTATATGAATATGCTTATTTTGGATCATTAATCACGAATCTAACGGTGTCAACATTAATATATAATCCACTACTCATCTATAACGCTTGAAATGATTTCAAATTGATTTATTCAGTGATGCTTTGTAGAAAAATTAAGTTTTACATAATCAAAATTACAAAACATTTGGGTGTTTTAAGACCATAATAAGCTGTTTTGCATTTGAAGTAGCTTCACTAATATGTCCTGTTCTAATGATTTATTTTGTAATTATAGAGCATGTTTACAGTGAAGAGAGTGATTAAAATGGGATTCTGTAAGTATCTAGTTTGAGAGCGAAGAGTTACCAAGTTACATGGGTCATTTGTTACAAACCTACAGTAGTTCAATTAGTTGTAGGGCTAACACTTCTGATAGATTAACGTTTATGTTGATTCATGCTAACAAATGTAAATCTTATCACTTTTGCATATTGCATTGTTTTAGATTTTAAGTTTAATTTGGGAAACTCATTTTATATACCATTCCAAATTTAGATACATTAATGCCAAATACTTCTTTAATCTTGCAAAATAACTAACTGAATGTAGCAGTTTTAATAATGAAAATACACGTTATCTGGAATTAGATAATCAAAACTTGATTAAATCTTTATTGTCAATAATCATATTTGAATTCCATATTAGTATTATTTGATAATTAGAAAATTAAATAGCTTTACTGAGTATTAGATACAAAAGAATGGCTTCGATAACAGTATATGTACATGGTGTATATCCCTGTGGTAAAGAGTGTGTGGTGTTGAAACCGTCTTATTGCATAATATATAAATTGACTTTGAGTTCAGAATTATATGAATTTTATTAGTAATTCTGAAGTAATTAATCCTTATGGACAAAAACATATCTGAAAATGTTAATTGGCCAATACGGTATTAATCGTACAGAGATAATGGAGAAACAGTCAAACAGGAAATAACAGTGTTTGATCAAACTGGAATTCATTGAGATGCATTGTATTATATATACTTATGTTACTTAGCTTTGTGTAACGTGTAAATTAATTTATTTGGCTCCCCCTGACATGTATAATTCATGTTGTGATAACCAAATTTCCTATAAAATCAAAATTTAATACCTGAAATGAAAACCTTAAGCCATTTTGATTGATAGTATGATGTATTTACGAAACACAAAGCTAATTATGAAAAATAAAACTGTGGACCTCAAAACATTTTGACTGTTTCATTAACCATAGAAGATGCTGTTAGTTTTTAAACTGAAAAAAAATATCTAGTTAACCTTTATGGAATTCATGAAAATTCTGAAGAAAATTCAAAAACTCGAAATCAAACTTCAGTTGATTGATCACAAAATGTTCTGAACAATTTAAATCTTACACTGCTAAGAAATACTAAATATGGTTAAATTAATGCAACTTTGAACGAAAAATCATGTATCAATTTGTCTTCGTTTTTAACACAAAAACTTGTAGTGGTGTGATTTAATGCCATTGCCAACGAACATTTTGAAAGCACAATATTTTGAAGAAAAATAACAACATTATACATATAAATGTATGTACTAATATACAGAATGTGTGAAAATTGGTAAAAACTTGATTCTCTTGCATAATAATCTACTTCCACCCATTTTTTTTCTAAACTTTGTTATTATTTTACTTTATATGCCTTTCAGCTGTAAATAAAAAGAACATTGAGAATGCAGTTGCGATCATCATCTACGTGTAGCTTAAAAAGTGAATGATGAAGCCCTAAAATTCCGAAACACTTTGTTATTGTGATTCAATATTTTGATTATGCTACAATATATAGGTTATAAAATCATATCTTACTTTACATTTAATGTAACTAATGAGTATTAAATAAGATTAAGGTTCATGTAAAGGCTTTAAACAGTGATATTTTGCAAGCCTAAAACTCATTACTGTGCTGCAATTGAACAGAACTAATTTCCTTAATTGTTGGTATATACCCTGGCTAACTGTCAGTCTTACTGTTGATATGTAATTTGTGAAGCTGCTTGTAAAATTCAGTAAAATATGAGAAAAATGTATATTTCTGGAGAAGACATAGAACTCGTGTGAATTGCATTGATGGAACCAAATAATCATGCCATCGTGTTCAGTTGTGAATATGCCAGGTACTCCAACGGTTTGTTTGGCAAAATCGGACCAGCAAATAGCGCAGGAGCCTATTGTAGTAAATGCAAATGGCTGCTCTAAATGGCGGATCACAAATATCGCATATAAGAAGCTATCTCAATTGATACAAATGTTCTTATAGACACCATAAGGTACTCTGAACATGACAAGAAGACTCTTCACGAAAAAAAGTAGTTCAACCGACCTGTTTGGGGTGAAAAATGCAAATTTCCGGAAAGAGCCTCAAAGTCCACATTTTAACTATTTTTTTCGTAAATAGTCTTCTTGTCATGTTCAGAGTATGTTCAGAGTACCTTAAAGTGTATATAGGAGTACTTGTATCAATTAAAATGTCTTCTTATATGCTATATTTGTGATCCGCCATTTAAAGCAGTCATTTGCATTTACAACAATAGGCTCCTGCGCTATTCGCTGGTCCGCTTTTGCCAAACAAACTGTTGGAGTACCTGGCATAGTCACTACTGAACACGATAGCATGTTTATGTGGTGCCATCAATGCAATTTACACGAGTTCTATTTCTTCTCCAGAAATATACATTTTTCTCTTAGTTTACTGAAATTTAAAGCAGCTTCACAAATTACATATCCACAGTAAGATTGACAGTCAGTTAGCCAGGGTACACACCAGCAAATTAATGAAGTTAGTTTTGTTCAATTGCAGCACAGTAATGAGTTGTAGGGTTGCAAAATATCACTGGTTAAAGCCTATACATGAACCTTAACAAATAACTTTCTTTGTTTTCTCAATTTTATGATTGAAAACGGCCGTCGTGCGACCATAGTGTTATATTGCTAAAATAGACCTTGCCTCAATAAGACCTTTAAACGACAAATTTACCGGTCCACAATTTTTCTGAAATGTTCACTATATTTACTTAAGGTAATGAGCCAACTTTTTAGAAAATATTTTTGGTGCACTCAAACTGGAAGTGGGTGAATCACCATTGTTAATAATTGACATGGCCGAAAATAACACCCAAAATTTCAACATTTTCTGTCTTAAAACTGTAGCCAAAATTTTGTTTGTTACATTTTGCCTACATATTTGTGATCGTAATATGTAATTATCTATACTCTTCAGAAATTAAAACAGTTTTATTACATAAAACATTATTTTGATACCTTTTGGATCAAAAAGGGAACCCTATCATACACCTCTACTGGGCAAGTTTAATTTGGCCACAGCACAGGCCCCTGGGACCTGAATTTTTTAAACGTATTTCAAGGGTTTGCATTAATGTTGCTACATGTAACATTTAGTTTCGATGAAATTGGTTCGTGGGCAAATTTCCATTGTTTGTGAAAGAGGTCCTTTAGAAAATACTCACTTATGTGGAATAAATGGGACTAATACACGTACCATGTGATACCCGATATCGTTTTGCGGGACTAGTATCTTCAGTGATGGTAAAGCATACTCTTCGTTATATGATTATCTTTCTACTAAAATAACGTTTGCGCGGATTGTCATATTTTAACGTCATGCAATCACCAATAGAAACAATAGATATTTCTAACATCGACAGAGACACAGACTCGGCGTAGACAGCAGCGGTTTGAGGGGTAATTTCAAAATACATAACAATACATTACGTATCAACAAGTTAAAACCTTTACTTTCGAAGCTTTGTGTTGATTCTATGGTTAGCCATATGTAGTATTTACAATTAAAACGTGTACGCCAAATGTATCGGACATCATTGGAATGAACATACAGATTTGTTTTCTCATTCGTGTACACTCTTTGCGGTTGAGATGCGTAAACTCCAACCGGCTTATTCACATGCACAAGACATTTCATCACATTATTCCTATTTCGTTTTACCTTCGTGATTGTCCAATCCGTGCCGTCACCGGAACGTGACCCCTTATGGTATCTTAGTACTATGTGCATATCGTGTAGACATCGTTTTAACAATGAAATAAAAAAAACATGTTTTTTCATTGAAATAAACTTGTATCCAATCAAAATATTGACTTAACTGTTAAGTAAATAAACATATGAAGCGCATATTGATAGCACCAATGAGAAAAGAGGAAAAACAGAGCATATCTAATATATAGAAGTCAAACGAAACAAGGTGAGGTGTAGTGACATAAATATATTAAATTTGGACTGTTAGATATTTCAAAAAATGAATACAACGCACAATATAGTCAGATTTCCATAAAAAAAAAAAACAAGAACCGACACAGGTTTTATTCCATTTACATTTTATTTGATACATAACGACTGTGCTGGTGGAATGTTTTCTTCCATCAACATAGACACAATGTACTGTATTGTTCTTTTTTACCCTATCTGAGTCATTTAAAGTTATGTTGAATATTTGTATTAACTAATTTAGATAACTAATTTTGTTAACGCAACCTTGAATCGACTCGGATAGTAGACCACTGACAATTAGGATATGAAATCATTGCTTGATTAAATGTCAATGATTTCAGAAGAGTTTGAAGTTAAAACTTTTGACAATTAGAAGCCCAATCGATCTGAAGCTTCTAGTCTATGCTGTCATTTTTACCATCATCATCACCTACCACTTTCAAAGTAAAGTGTTGACGATTAGCCGTATAGCCGATTATTTTCGTCAGTGAAAATTTTCGTGATTTTGATGCAAAACTAGAAAATCAAATTTTAGCCAATCAAAATTTTGCAAAGTTTACCCATCATACAATATATAATTCACCAAATTTTATATTTTATGAAACCATTTTTTTTTTTTTTTTTTTTTTACCAAGACGATGACCTGTGAAATCTCGCAAAGATCATTCCCGATAAAGTAACCGGCTATCGGGTATTCCTACTACACTGTACCTCCATCGTCGGTTGGCCAAGTAATTACACTATACTGCATCTGCGGTCTGATTCGAAGGGTAGTAGAATTTAGATACTGCGGATTCCAAAGGTGTACCTCACTAAACATGTATTTGTAACGTCGTTAGCGATTCATAAAAAACAACATTTCTTCGGTGTATATCTGGAAATTAAAAGTAGGAAAGAAAAAGTTTTGATACAAGAAATACTTGTAGGAGAGGAGATTCAAAATATACAAAACAATATCTGGATTACTGTGTTTAATCTGCATTTAGCCCATTCCGCTGTTTGAGTAACATCTGCATTTTCAATAATTCTGATTTTATTTTTCAAGATATCCTCCAAAAACGTACATACACGTATTTTGTTAAATCATTTTGACTTCTTTCTCTTTTGAACCAATGCATTTCTTGGCATCTTGCTTGCCCCTCCATTGACATCCCTTCCTCTTGTACTGACAGCTGAGAGTTTCGCCATAACACTGTTTAGCGTCTGTAAGACAAGTTGTTGCTGTCGCTTTCACCGCACTACAGTCATTGTTGGGGCATCTTGTAATCTAATGAGAAAGCGAAATAGAGGGTGTTACGTGATTTTTTTTTTTTAATTTCTGATCTATTGATTAATTGGTTACAGAGTAGTTACTTTTCCAAAATTAACGTAAAAGCTCCATTGATAAATAATTACTTCTCTCATGCATCTGTTATTGTTAATTCTCACTAGTTCAAGGTGCTCTGTTTTGTGTTACCACTCACCAGCCGGTATACATACTAGGGCTATTGTATTGTAAAACGTTTTCTGAACTTTTACATTTCTATATACCGTTATTTATGTATTAATTTGAGATAAAAATACGGTTTAAACTAAACGGGTATATAGTAGCTCATTATAGTTAGACACTCTTTGAATTAAAAGAAATCATACGAAACAGATAGAACTACATATTAGATTTTACTTGCGTTATAACGAAGGACCTCCTAATGTTTCGTTCGGTTTCAATGTATATAATGTTTACAAAAACCGAAAAGGACCAAAACGGAAAAAAAATTAAAAACAGTGCTTGGTGGGTTGCTTTGAAAATCTGACAGGTAAATGTGATTAATCTTAATGAATGGTGAAAATACACTGGTATGTACTACTCATAGTACAAAATATCGTACAAATGCACACACGAAAAAAATAAATTGTGCTGATTATAATTTAAATATGACATTATAGCAACCGCTAACATAGGTACCTTTACATTGTTACTTAAGATCGGTTGGGATTTTATTTATATCTTTGAGAATATTAACGCAAAAATGGATTTGTTACTCACTTTACATTTCTTGCAATTTTTATTTCTTCTTCCAAAGTAAGTTTCCCCGGTTCCAAGGAAGCCCAGCTGTTGTGGAGTAAGTGTGGAACATTCCCTGTTCCAGTCACAGAGACTAATGGAATACACTGTCTTTCCTTTAACTACACTTATTCGTCCTGTATATAAATTAAATAAGATTGAAAATTTAAAGACATATCATTTGTCCTTATCTACACAAATGTACAGTGAATCAGTGTATAACGGACACGCTTACAACGAATTCATGTTTATAACTTAGTAATTTTCATTCCCCATCAGTGTTCCTATCAGGCGTCTATATGTAACGAACTGTAATATCACATTTATCTGTACAGCTTTAGGTTTACTCTCTGTTATCATAGGCTGCCATACAGGATACAAAGAACCACTTTGATCCATACACGTTAAGGCGACTATGTTATTTGTTTATCTAAATATAATATTTTGAATTTTGTGTCTATTTTACATACCTGTAAATATTATTGTGGCTAGATTGCATACAAATACGTAAAATTGTGACTATAGTAAGTGACATTGTAATTGTTGTGAGGACACTGGGTGAGTTGGGGTTCCACGGAGTTGGCTTTCACCTCACCTGAGACAACTCGCCCAAAGATGGTGTGCTGAAGTCCGTGACCATTATCGGCGTAGTTTACACCTGGTCATGATAGTATTCGAACGTATCATACGAACCCGTACTCGCGTGTGACCGTAGACTTCGACTGCCCTAAACGGCACTAGGTCCACAGAAATAGGAGTTATTTGAAAATAAACGTTTTTAAACCTGACTCTATCACAAATTATCAATGACAAAACACAACAGACAACATTTGTAATATGTTTCAATTACATAAACTGAATTTCTTTAATCTTATTTAAAAAGAAAATCCTTAAACGAAACTCGAAACTGGTTCCGAGTTCCATTTTACTTAAACGGAACACGAAAATGAGAATCGATCGAAAAATGAATTAAAGTGGATTTACCACTAGTGTAACAAAATGGGTCGATATTTAGTATGCACCACTAAGTTTAAAAGTACATTTGATATAGTACACATGGGAAAGTAAAACAAATAATAGATTGATAGGTATGCATATGTGATAGTCAGAAGCAGCAGTGTTGCCTTGCGCGGTATCACATAATCTGTCATATCCAAGATGAGCAGGACGGACTTGCAGTTTATCAAACTGGTCAGCGGTGCAGCCAACATGATAACGCAGCAAAGCGTAAGGTTTAAGTTAGATGGGGATTATATATTTTGGGACACACGTGCCTTTTTAATATATTCACAAAGGGGCATGGAGAAGTAGGTGTTAGGTTGATAGATTTACTGGGAATTGAGAGAGTTGAGAGAGAGACTCTAGGATGTAGGCCACAAGGCAACATTTCCCGGACGGGGGATCCGAGGGGTTAGGAACTGGAGTATGCAAACGATATGTAATACACAACGCGAAGTACTATTAAAATAACTTTTAACTAAATACCATGTGTATGTGTTTTGTCACATACGGTATTTATAAATGGTGCTGTGACCAGGATAAGAACGGGTAACCGAGGAAAGGACAGTTCCTGTTACTTATTTCATTGATGTATTGAGGAGTCGGAAAGGGATCTCCAGTGTAATGCCGTTCGGAATACGGAAAGCGAGGCTTACGCTCTAGGAATAGGGATATATTCCCCATCACTGTGGCAGGAAGCGAACAGTTCCTGCAGGAGAGTTTCCGAGGGACCAGGTGTGTCTGTGTGACCCTGGTCATTATTTAATGGAATAAGTTACAGGAAAGTGTGTCCTGGAGGAACAGTTTAAATTTGTATGTATAGAGTAGTTTTTGGTCGTATCGTGAGCTATTGGAATACCGTCTTTGTGGATCATGGATTGATAAGTATTAACTGTTTTGCATCATTGTTTGTGGACTGTGTGTTGTTTTACCAAACATTGTGTAGCCGTGTAAAACTGTGACTGAATCTTAAATGGATCCTGCTGATTTGAAACATTCTTTACAAGCATGAAGTTTTATGACTCTACAAGTTAAGTGATTAATAACTGTTGCGAGAAGTTATATTTAAAGAGACTTTGGAAACTAGCAAGACTACAAATTTAATTATGGATCCGCTCAAATATTTCAAATTTTATATAGGATATTAACTGCAGTAAGGCGAGTAATCAGAAACAGGTGAATAGCGTGGATGATACTTTGTCACAGGGATATACAATTCGTCTCATTGGACCGATATGGGAAATATCGGAATAACCATAGAACTCGCCAATGAACATCATTGAGTTAGAAATAATGTACAGCATTAATTGACTGCTAAAGGATACCGCTGTATATTTCACCAAACAAATAACATGATATTTCCAATGTGGAGATTGAAAACGTAATTCATTGGTTCAAAATGGAACTGGGCTTGAATTACTACTGCTGGAACCTGTGGAATTATTGAGATGGCCTTGTACAAACTTATGGAGGTCGCGAAGTCATGGACTATGTATTCATTTATGCGTAACTTAATGATATTGTGGACGTTCAGTTTTGTAGCTTATCGCAATGCTGTGAACTGTTTTCTTATCAATGACTGAAATGTTCGACCAGTGGATTATGTGAACTATTATTGGATTAATGTTGCGATGTAGTTAATGGCCATGTTGTGAACTGTGCTACGAGTCGTCATTTTGTAATCAATGACTGGAATATAAAACAAAGTTTTATGAACATGCAATTCAGTTTAGGACACTGTGAAGTTTAATGAACATGTTAGTCAGTTTAGGACAATGTGAATGATTAATGAAAATGCGATAAGATATAGTAGTGCATATGCGTCATTGGTTGATGCACACTTTATTGAATACAAAGGAAGTTGCTGTGAATTGAAATATTAGGACACTGTGTGACATCATGGATATGTAATTGCAATAGGTTCGTATGTCGAGAATGTTATGTCTGATTTCAGGGAAATGTTTTAATGGGAAAGATATTAACGAATGATTACTTAGTGATAAGTATGAATATCGGTAAGGTTAATGGTTACCATAATTATTAGTTAAGATGGCAATGAATCTAACTATCAGTTAAGATAGTGATGGGTCTTATTATCAGTTAACATTTTGTATATTGGTTTTGGAATATTGGTTAATATTCTTGGCGGTGAAGGTATGTAACAAAATGGGTCGATATTATGTAACACTAAGTTTAAAAGTACATTTGATATAGTACACATGGGAAAGTAAAACAAAAAATAAATTGATAGGTATAAATATGTGATAGTCAGAAGCAGCAGTGTTGCCTTGCGCTGTATCACGTAGTCTGTCAAATCCAAGATGAGCAGGGCGGAACCTGACTTGCAGTTTATCAAAGTGGTCCGCGGTACAGCCAACATGATAACGAAGCAAAGCGTAAGGTTTAAGTTAGATGGGGATTAGATATTTCGGGATACACGTGCCTTTTTAATATATTAACAAAGGGGCATGGAGAAGTAGGTGTTAGGTTGATAGATTTACTGGGAATTGAGAGAGTTGAGAGAGAGAGAGACTCCAGGATGTAGGCTACAAGGCAACACCCCCCGGACGGGGGATCGAAGGGGTTCGGAACTGGAGTATGCAAACGATATGTAATACACAACGCGAAGTACTATTAAAATAACTTTTAACTAAATACCATGTGTATGTGTTTTGTCACACTAGTAATTTATGCAAAAAGACAACAGGTAACATTTCTAATACGTCCAAAGAATATTGACTGATTTTATCTAGAATGATAGAGAATTTCCTTTTACTGAAACGGAACTAGGTCCACGGAAATAGAAGTTATTTGAAAACGTATTTAAATTGACTTTATCACAAACAATCCATAACAAAACATAACAGACAACATTTGCAATATGTTCTAATCACATAAACTGAATTTCGTAAATTTAATTTTAAAGACAAAGTCCTTAAACTAAACTCGAAACTCGGAACTCGGAGCCAACTTCAGCCTCCCTTCACCATATTACTATTTGACATAAATTTCGGTATCCTTCTGACTTTATTATACTAATTTGGTGTCAATATTATATACATTTAAGTAGCCATGTGACTATATAACATACCCGTAAGTAACGTAGTGACTATAAAAAACATACCTGTAAGTAACCATAAAACGTTTGTCTTTACATCAACACCACATGCATGTAGATGTAAGAAACCTTGTGACTACATAACATACCTGTTAGTTACCTTGTGACTATATAACATACCTTTAAGTTACCTTGTGACTATATGACATATTTGTAAGTAACCTAGTGACTATATAACATACCTGTAAGTAACCTTATGATTATAAAACATACCTGTATGTTACCTTGTGACTTCATAACAAACATGTAAGTAACATAGTGACCATATAACATACCTGTAAGTAACATAGTGACCATATAACATACATGTAAGTTACCTTATGACTATATAACATACATGTAAGCAACCTAGTGAATACATAACATACAGGTAAGAAACCTAGTGACCATATAACATACCTTAAAGTTACCTTTAGACTATATATCATACATGTTAGTTACCTTGTGACTATACATTGTATAACATATATAAAAGTAACCTAGTGACCATATAACATACATGTAAGTTACCTAGTGACTATATCCCATACCTGTAAGTAACCTTGTGATTTTATACCATACATTTAAGTTACCTGGTGACTATATACCATACACGTAAGTAAACCTGTGGGTATATAGCATACAATTAAGTTACCTTGTGACTATATTGCATACCTGTAAGTAACCTAGTAACTATATAACATACCTGTAAGTAACCTTGTGACTATATACCATACACGTAAGTAACCTTGTGGCTATATAACATACAATTAAGTTACCTTGTGACTATATTGCATACCGGCAAGTAATCTAGTAACTATATAACATACATTTTAGTAACCTAGTGACCATATATCATACCTGTATGTTACCTTGTGACAATATTTCATACTTTGTGACTATATTAAATATATGAAAGAAACCTAGTTACCATATAACATACCTGTAAGTAACTTTGTGACTATATAACATACATGTAAGTTACCTTGTGACTTAACAACATATATTTAAGTAACCTAGTGACCATATTACATACATGTAAGTTACCTTCTGACTATATGATATATCTGTTAGTAACCTAGTGCCTATATAACATACATGTAAGTAACCAATTAACCATATAGCATACCTGTTTGTTACATTCTGACTATATATATGTAAGTAACCTTGTGACTATATCACATACATATAAGTAACTTAGTGACCATATAGCATACGTGCAAGAAACCTTGTGACTATATAACATACCTGTAAGTTACCTTATGGCTATATAAAATACTTGTAAGTAACCTAGTGACTATGTAACATACTTTTCAGTAACCTTGTTACTATATAACATACCTGTAAGTTACCTTGTTACTATATAACATACCTGTAAATAACCTTGTGACTTTATAACATACATGTAAGTTACCTAGTGACTATATCCCATACGTGTAAGTAACGTAGTAACTATATAACATACATGAAAGAAACCTAGTGACCATATAGCATACCTGTAAGTAACCTTGTTACTACATAACATACCTGTAAGTAACGTAGTAACTATATAACATACCTGTAAGTTACCTTATGGCTATATAAAATACTTGTAAGTAACCATGTGACTATATAACATACTTTTCAGTACCTTGTTACTATATAACATACCTGTAAGTTACCTTGTTTCTATATAACATACATGTAAGTTATCTAGTGACTATATAACATACCTGTAAGTTACCTTGTTTCTATATAACATACATGTAAGTTATCTAGTGACTATATCCCATACCTGTAAGTAACCTTGTGATTTTATAGCATACATTTAAGTTACCTAGTGACTATATACCATACACGTAAGTAAACTTGTGACTATATAACATACATGTAAGTTACCTAGTGACTATATCCCATACCTGTAAATAACCTTTTGACTATAGTATACCTATAAGTAACTTTGTTACTATATAACATACCTGTAAGTAACGTAGTAACTATATAACATACCTTTAAGTAACCTTGTTACTATATAACATACCTGTAAGTAACCTTGTTACTATAAAACATACCTGTAAGTAACCAAGTGACTATATAACATACATGTAAGTAACCTTGTGACTATATAACATACCTGTAAGTAACCATAATACTTCTGGCGTTACATTGACTCCACAGGCAGCACTGTTTAATCCTGTACTGACTTCGATCTCCGAACCCTCTTGTATCGTCTTATTACCCTTTAGGAAATAAAGTGCATAATAAAATATACCAGCGGGTACTGGAACGGATAATCTTTACGAAAATATGCATCTTGAATATTTATAAATATATATCCTTATTGATAGCCTACCTTGTAGACAACCTTCACCAAAATTGTGTAAATTCTGTTTCCACCAACCGGAGGAAGGTTGTCGTCGGAAAATGGAACCTCTCTGTCTCCGATTTGGACGCCTTTGATGACTGAAATGTGATTGAAAAAGGACATATTTTAAAGGAAAAGATAATACCATTTATATAGATGTACATGGTCTACCGTGTAGAATGGACCATTGAAAAGGATTTTGGCTGCTCAACACTCGGCAAGGAATTTGTTGTCCAAGAAACATATTACTCTCAGGTAAATATAGCTCGGTCAACTTGCCAAATAGAGGTTACACAACGGGTGGGTGTTAGATATGGAATTTATTTCACATGAGTTTGTTATCCTATTTTTTAAGCTCGTGTCTTTTGTAACTTTTAAAATATAACTTTCGAGTGTGAAATAAATTCCATATCCAATAAACCCGAGTTGTCTGACCTGTCTCTACCACAACTAAATCATCTTTAAGAAAGCCAAAATAAGATAACGTTATTTGCCGACATATACAATGGCCTAAGAGTGGAATAACACGGCGTATTGTGCTAGACACTATGTTTGATCATTGGTTTCATACATTTCCAATAAGATAATTTTATAGTTCCAATATAACAGAAATATTCTTAAACGTAAAAGTTGGTGATGTCGTTCACAATATCCGGAACGATCGGTTACACCACGAGATAAATGTGGCAGAAGAAGCAAGTCACTTTGGATCTTTTAAAATGTTTCTTTCCAAAGCGTTAATTTACATGAGAATACTTATTGATTAGTAGGAAATATGATTGCTATCAATTGTCAATATTTCCACGTCATCACGTAAGAATGTTTTACACGTTCTCATTACACAACATTTTTACAGGTAATATTTATTGGGTACTTACCAAAATCTGACTCACATACAACTTGTTGTGGGTGTCTGAAGAGGCACGTACAACCATTACTGGCTGGTATAGAGAACAGTAACAAACCACTAGTAACTAAGATAGCAGCAGCCAACATTTTATCCCGCTTAATAAAGAAACCAACACGACATCATTAAGTATGTGGGCACAATGTATCAAAATCGCTGTGATATGACACTTATTTGTCAATCAGTTAAACTATACACGTGGTGGCTTTGATTAATTTCAAACTTTTTATGCTTTATCCTCGTGCAAACCAATACTATTTGTGACACGTATTAATTAGATTTAGCTGTTTTGGTTATATCGAACGTCACATGTTAAACGTCATATCAATTTTTTCTTGTATTATATTCAATATTCCGTCTTTGCATATTACAGAGTTAGCTCCCTTGCGGGTAGGTACCAATTTTACGTCATTATTTTGTGGACGCTATTCACGTTGTTTTCTCCGAAAAATATGACGCCTTTTTCACAAACACGTTACGTCACAATCAATACATACAAGCAAGGATAGCATATATCATCAATGAAAATAAAGACTTTACCCTTCCCTAACAGATAGTTTTGTTTCATTGTGACGTCGTTATTTTCTTTGTGTTTCCGCTTTGCAAAAGCAAATCAAGAACATCATACAAAACAATCAGATGGTATTTTTTAGTCTAGTCACTTTCGAAAACAAAACAATATATTGTCCAAGACTTTTCTGATATCAGTTTCAAGAATAAAGATGCTCTACATAGATATTTGTTCGAGTATTTACTTATGATTTGTTAATATAATACATTTACAGTTAAATTCAATACTTACCCTAGAGTCCAACTGATTAGATGAAGTACCTGCACAGGCTTAAGGACACCAAATAGACGGTATCCTATATATACTATTGGAGAAACATATGGTTCACTCCTAATCGGATTGGCAATTTCCTATCAAGCGGACAAAAACATATAAAAGGTTAGTACGTAAAGATTGACTGTATTGTTTTTTTGTGTTGCGAGAAAGGTATTTAAAGGTTTAAAACAAAACATGAATATTGGATATCGACCGAACCCTCCTGGCTTGAAAAGTGCAAAAAGTTTACCTGATGTCTAGCATATTACAGAATTATCTCCCTTGAGGGTAGGTGTCTATTTCATCGTCATTGCTTAATGAACACAAATTACGTCGTTTTCCAGAAAAATATGACGTTACGCTCATCACAAATACAATATACACAAGGTAACAATCAAAACCTTCCCTAAGGACAGATATCTCACCTATGCTTCATTTTTAAACTATGTCGATTCTGTCAATTAGAAGTAGGACAAGTTACTTCATCTACTGTCACATGGCCGAGTGACATTTTATATATACTGTAAACAAACTTCTTTCGCGGCTATTCATTTTCGCGATTTTCATTTCAAAACAAATTTGCGAAGATTAGCCTTCACGGATTTGAAAAATCTAATGGAAACTCTCATCAATATAGAGGATGTAGATATTAATTAGCTTCGGGGAATCGCACGCGAAACATACATTTTAGTTTACAGTTTTTCCTTATATTTACATTGCCACTGCACATTACCTACAGTTGCTACTAAACCCAATGTATGATAATTTCCAACATTAAAAATATCAGTGAGATACTTGTACCTTCATCAGAATTAAAGAGGTCATGAAAACACTGGGTTTAAGTCATTGGAGAATTCACTGGAATAATGTTAAATATTCTTAAAATTGAAAATATAAAGATATATTTTAATCAAAATATTAAAAATAAATCGAAGTGTTGTATTTATCTTTGTATTTTATGGTCTATCGATAGGTCTATTTCATCTACTTTTATTGTTTAGTCGGTTGTCCATGGTAACACATCGGAAATCACAGGCACCCACCATTTCCCGCCAAACACAGGCTGTTCCATCAGCTGATATTTTTCTCTAACCAGACGTTCAAGTTTTATATTCATGCTTTATTTTTTTCCAATTTTTTGAAAATGATAAAGACTCGTTTATATGCAAATATAAGCATTGATTGTCATATTTTTGACATGCTTTAGTGTGTAACATACATTGGGTGTTCTAGCAAAGCTAATAGTGTATATGCACATAAGATAGATATGCTAGAACATCCAATATTTTACACACCTATGCGTGATACAAATATGACAACCAATGTAAAAACATTGCAGCTATTATGCTGTCAAGGTCACAAACACGAACAAACCACAACTACAAAATTATAACTGTCTGTTAGTAATATCAGGCTGTCTAAATACGGAACCAAAATACAAGATAGAGCCCAAAGCACCCAAACACACAACACCGAAGTTCAAAGACACCAGACTATTTTGTTTGAGATAATATCGTCGTGATGTCTTCTGTCCGTAGATAACATTATTCGCAACATTTTCGATCTTATCATGCAGAATAACAGAGATTTGGAAACAGCTTGTCAGTACAAAAGGATTTGATAATGGATTTTTCCTATATTACATATTGTATATGCAAGTCCGACTTTTATTACCTATGTTCGATGTAATCACCTTTACCATTCACTTTTAATCTTTATTATACATTATTGAAATCTGATATGAAGGTCAAGGTCAAAATAACTCACCAAAGGTTATTGTTCATGTTTTATATGGTCATTTACTGTCCGCATCCTTATCTAGATTTTAGAAAAACTGTTGGTCATAGGTTACTTTATGCTAAAACATGACGTACCTGTATGGTGTTATGTTATCTAGTTAAGAATTAAATTGAATAGTTTTTTAAGGTTATGGAGATACATTACACAAAAAACTTGATGAAACTACACTCAGATTTCACTGTTATATTTCCATAATATTTTCTGTAAGGACTGATAAAGTACAATTTTTAAGCCAATGAAAATGATCGTTACAAGCAAAATTGAATTATTCATCGATAACCACTATACAGTATAAATACCTATCTGAGCTTTATATTTCACGATCTGTGCATATATCATGACTTTAGATTATATCAACATTTACATGATTTAAGACACCATTTGATGCTTGTTGAGGACCACAACTCTCTCTGCTTTCCTGATGAACCCGGACATACATCGCGGTAGGAGACATGTTATGCCAGATAAATATGAAGCAATGGTCGAAAACATTTTACAACGTTAGTAGTGTGTATGACTATCCTTTTACGTAGTGTAGTATTGAGTGAGTCGTATAAGGATATTACATTTCTCTTGAGACATTCGATTCTATTTGTATGTATACTGTTATCACGGGTGCCTGTATACTACTTTAATTAGTCAATAGTATGACGTTGAGATATGCCTTGTAATTTTATTTCCTTCATTTAAATCATAAGGACTTAACTAAATTTCCATGCCAAGATATTACATATATTATTTTCTATTTTAGCGATAGCGTGGTTTCAATAACATTAATTCAGCCGACGCGCCTTACAATGATGCTTTGTGTCTTCCAGCAATTCTTCCATCAAGGTCGATTTTCTATTATGAGGGTTTCGCGATCCCAAAACGACGTGGGTAAAGTACTATTTATCGTCGATTATTCCCACATTCCGGTAAATATGACGTCACAAAAATCACGTCAAATGACGACGTCATAATCACCGGAAGGAAGGTTCCAAACGAACACTCTTGTCAGCGCCGGTAGCTGGCATTTAATTTGTAAAATCAGTTTCGTATTTTTAGGTATGCGATTCCCTGTGTATCAATATACAGAGAATACATTTCAAACACGGTATGTTTCCATTGTTAAAATCTTGTCGTTTTGTCAATTAAGATAGCAGGTTTAGTTAGCATATAAATAGCGGTAGCTTATAATGTTAACATAAATTTATACAAATATTTCCTATGCACTATATATTTTAAACAGGGGCGGATCCAGGTCTTGGTGTGCAGGGGGGCGGGGCACAATTTGAGGGGAAAAATTCCCATATGATGGCATTGAGAATTCATTATGCTATTATTCTCAGATCTCAGCATAATTTCTGATAGAACTACTGCTTGTGAAAGTGACAAAAAGTCTTAGAAACATTGATTCATTTTCACAATTGAACAGGAACACTGTATATATTACATTTTGGAAAAATATGAGATAAAAATTTCTTTCTTGTCGGTATATAACTTGTTGAAAAGAATAATGTAAAGATGCTATAGCTTGTAGCCAAAAACATTATCTAAGTGTTTAATTCAACAAATTACAACAAGAAACCTATATCAACATACAAATTATATTCTGACTTCATGCATGTATAATCAATTGTTATTTTTTAAACAATGATCATCACTTACAAGACTAGAATTTAAACTACATATTGAATTATTAATGACATATATATATTCTTATGAATGATTTGAGTGCTACATTTTATAATTAAAAAAAATTGTTAATAAAATTGCAAATATGAAACCAATAATTTATATATTAACACCAGTACTACTATCACATTAGGCACTACTGCAGTAAGTCATAAGCTTAGCATTATTTAACAATTAAATCTGGGTGGCAGATAAATAGAAAAGCGCCCGTTAGGGCACTATGAATATTACTTCCATCTGCCATCTGCCATCCAAATCTGTGTTTATGCAGTTTATATCTCCAATAAATGCAATCTTGTATATAATTAAGAATCCTAAAGTTTACCGCCCTGGTATAATTTAAAATATAATGACCTCGGGCTTCGCTCTTTATTTATTTTACCGATATAAACATATATACGCGAGTGCAGTGCTTTTATTCTTTATATTCAGTTATATATTTCATTTACCATTCTGCTCCGTTCGTTATAATCGAGATATTCGGATGCCTTTTACCTTTATATGATGTAGCTTAAATTAAACATATTCGGGTTCATTTATATGATGTGTCAAACCTTCTTTATATAATGTGCAAGAACATATGTGTAACTCCTCGATTGGACACCGATCTTCGAGTCGTCCCAGGGATTGATTGCACTACACTACAGTACAGTTATTCACAAAAAATTGAAAAAGCATAAATACAGTGTATACGTTAAGTTATCCATATGAAAGAGTGTTATATTGTAACATGAATCATGCCCATAAAAATATAGCATTTATGTGATATAAAATGTAAGATATTTTCTTTCTTTTTATGATATTTTCTTTATCTGGGCATACAATTATTTTCATTAGCGAAGCCAAATGGCATTTGTAACAGGAAGGCGACAAGTCGACAACTCGAACAACACGACAAGTCGAAGATAATTATAGATTCATAACCAAACTGGTTCATTCAACTACAATGTCAATTTTCCCGCGCGGACTAACATGGTGTCAGTAAACAAGACACACATCCATTTATATAGATATTACTACACAAAGTCTAGGCTGAATTTATTGGCTCATAATGCAGATCACGATTATCATTAGAGTAATGAGAGTCGCTGTGGCAAAATGTAAATATATACTTTTATACATCAACAACTTGGAAAATATATTGAACCAACACTATCATCATATTATTTACTATTGCAGTAATTAAATTATAGACTTAAAGTATTACAAACTGTGTACATTACCAACATACTACAAACCACAAGGTTGATGTGAAACTATTATCACATTAATAACTACTATTTTCATAAAATAATACTTAATAACATCATTATCACATATATCACCTATTGCTACTACTTCAGAAAGTCTTAAAATTGATAATATGATTGTAACCCTGGTCAATACTTGCCGCAATATATCGCTCGACTAGAGAGAACTTCTCTTAAGCTCGATCGGTTGAGCGTCAGACTAGTAATCCAGAGGTCCCGAGTTCGATCCCTGGCAGAGGCAGGTATTAATTTTTTTGTAAATCCTGCACCCTGTTACATCGGCGCCCACGTAGGGACTCGGGAATGATACTTCACGATACCTGCGAAGGAATCGTTGTGACCCCTGGAAACTCGAGGACGAGTTGATTCCTGGAGGGGGAGTATGTAACCCTGGTCAATACTAGCCGCAATATATCGCTCGGCTAGAGAGAACTTCTCTTTAGCTCGATCGGTTGAGCCAGAGGTCCCGAGTTCGATCCCTGGCAGAGGCAGGTATTAAATTTATTGTAAATCCTGCACCCTGTTACATGATGTTAAATGTCTCTAATGTCAGTTAACACTCCATTGTATATGTCTAATCCTCAAACAGGATATTTGTGGACCTGCATTCTCCTTGGGTGTTTCCTGGCAAATTCTGTCACAATATCAGTGACCCTAATACAATCACTGTCCTATGGATAAACATCAGTGCAAGAGCACTTAGTCTATCCTGTCCCATGGTTTATCTCAGATAGGTTTTAAAAGTCGCAGACAACTTAAATACTTCTCTCACACTCACAGCTTGTCACCGGAAAAGGTTCCACATATCTTTAGAATGATGTGAATGACTCACATCATTCTAAAGATATGTGGATGTTTGAAAAGAAATCTTTGTCACAAGCCTTGGTGGTGGTAGAGATGGTTGAGGGGTTTTCTAGATTTTCCTTCAAAAATATTTTCCACTGTAGCAGGTAGAAAATCAATGAAGACATGAAAGGCATCATGGCGTTCGACCCACCTATAGTTCTATACAACTCTATGAGTTGGTGACGCTTGTTTATATAGAAATGTTAGTGTTCTACAGTGCAGTACAAAAACCAATATTCTTGTGGTTAAGTAAGTGATTAAGATGTCTCGACATACTATATCACAAGCCCTCCACCTCTGAGTTGCAAGTTTGAATCCCATGTGGGGTAGTTGCCAGGTACTGACCACTGGTCTGTTTTTTCTCCGGGTACTCCGACTTTCCTCTGCCATCTAAATCTTGCACATCCAAATCTTAGATCCTTACAATATAAATAAGATTAATGAACATGATTCTGGAAATTTTGAAGATCATATCACACTAGAAGAGGCTGGTAAAACACTAAAAAACATGAAAAATAATAAATCTCCAGTGATAGTTGGTTTCACAGTAGAGTTCTTTAAATGTTTCTGGAAATCCTTAGGTAATTTTGTAGTTCATTCTATAAATTTAGGTTATAAGAATGGTATTTTATCTATCTCGCAACAACGAGGCATTACGAAGTCTGTTCCCCTTCCCCAAAGAATGTTTTAGGCCAATTTTGGTTTCAATCCATGCAGGATTCTAGGACTAGTAGCGATTTATAGGATTTATCTCTATTTCCCCTATTGCGCCCCGCCCTTCCTGCCCCTGGGGGGTCAGAGCCAACATTTATACAAGCTCTGTTCCCCTTCTCCAAAGGATGTTTAGCAAATCAAAAGGTTCCAAAGTGTTTTACAATAGTCTGATAAAAACCAAAAATGTACCATCAGGACAAAAGAAATTCCATTTGTGATTTTAAAAGAAACACATAGTTCCAGTGGTTTCAATGTAGAGTTAATCATACGTATTCTAGCAACTAATTCTTTCTTATTTAAAGCTCAAATTGTTCAGTCGCCTATGTGTACACTTTGCAACTCGGAATAGGAAACTATTACACACTTGCTTTGGAAATGTCATGTTATATATATATATATATATATAATGCGTTAATGTCTTCACAAATCTTTAAATTTAAATTCTCTACTTAATGCTATTCAAGACTATCATAATGCTCAAAAATATTTGGCTTATAACAAAGGTAATGTTTATGTAGTGAAATTTCGAAAGGAATGGCAAAAATGGGAAAAACTTGTTTTGCTATAATTAATGTATAATTAATTTATTTTATTTCTCCTCTCTGTCTCTCTCTCATATGGACCAGTAAAATCTTATATATCAACCACACAGGCCAATGATATCTATTTGGTCTACAATCAAGCCACTAATCGGAGTAGGGGCAAGACTATCTCCCCTTACAATTTCCAACAATGATATGTTGTCAATATTGGGTATGTAGCTTGCTTGAATGAAGGACTTTTAAGTTTGTGGTAAATGAATGACATTGACTGTCATTCAAGGTCACAGGGTCAAATGGCTATAATATTTAAACCACTTCTTACCAATAACTTAGATGACTAGAAACTCGATATTTGATCTTAATATCTTGCTTGGATGAAGGGCTTATATAAATAGAACATGCAATAAGTTGATCAAATAAATGACCTTGACCAATGGCCATCATTCTTAATCACAGGGATCAGATAGGCTGAAAATTTTTTTTTGCCACATTGGGCATGCAGCTTGCTAGAATGAAGAGCTAATATGTTGTTCAAATGAATGACCTTAACTGTTATTCGATGTTGAATGGGTTAAATAGGTTAATATCTTTAAACCACATGGACAGCACAACTTAATGACAATATATGTATTCTTGATAATTACTCATAAATACAAAACACAACAATAACAGAAGAGTCTTAGATATATAGACTCAGATAGCATAAGTGTGAATGGAGTTGCAATATTGCAAGCAATGCTTGCACAGAATTATTGCTGTATAAATGTTCACAAATTTTTTGCTTAAGTTAAAATCTGTGTAATGCAATAATAATAGAAACCCCCAATTTCTGGTAGAAGTATAATCTATCCATTTTGCAATAAGAGAGAAATTCATCTTGTAACAGTTGTGACTTTGATACTCAACCTATTTTTTCGAAGATTTTTAAAACTGAAAGTGAGACATTTTTGTAGAATGCCTCATATATGTATAGTTTCATTTTTAAAAGGAAGAGTTTAATACTGCTTATGTTTGATTTTGCAATCATTGGATGATAAATACACTGTATATATGGCATGAATCAAATTGCTTTCAAATGATTTAATTCTAATATTGAGTTGTCAGCACAGAAATCCCAAACATTTTTAACAACTAATAAACAATGTATTCAGTATTTCCCCCTATCCTGTTACTATAAATGTTACTTATTTGGTTGATTGTAAGGTCTAAAGGCCCCTCTACCAAAATGGTATATTTCATAGTCCTGGGGTATCAGATTTTCTCATGGGGAGGGGGGCAAAATTACTATAGTTTATTTAGGGAAAACACATTCATGAGCATTATTTACTCAATTTTGTATAGGAAATGAATAAAACTTTGGGTGCAATTAGGCCAATAAATATAGTGCTTACAATGTATATAATGTCTTTTGTTTCATTCTGTATCAGAACTCATGATCAGGTGACCGTTTGTAATCATTTGTTATCATTTAATCAATACAGTAGGTAAGCATGGAACTACAGGTACTAACACAAATGTCATACACTTTTACACTACATTTATCCTCAATGTTCCAAGAGTTACTATCACTGCCGTTATATCCACCCCTAGAATATTTCATAGCAAAACTACTAGAGTATGGAGGATGATCTACATTCAAGCTTCTATGATCTTTTATTGTATGCTACTCACTGCATTTATAATGGCTATAAGGGAGGTGGGGGACAAAAACTGAGTCAGTGTCAAAACAAAATGCATGAGAAATAAAGAGAACAAAAAATATATATACATGTTGATAAATATTAATTTTGAAGAGGACAAAAATATACACAAAATTTAAAAGAACACCAACAATCACACACACAGCAGAGTTTTTACACACACACACACCCTCACCCACACACACCCTCACACACAAATAGACAAATAAATTATACACACAAATGAAAAGAAGAAGAAGGAAAAGATGAAAAAATAGTTTATTAGTCCTGTATTTCTATTTCAAAGGATATTCTATTGAAGCTTCTTTCATAGTTTAACTGAATTATAGAACGTACAACTTGTATATTATAAAACAATATATGACAGCATAGATGTATAGTTACAAATATTATTACTTCGAATTGATATTAGATTTGATGTATGAGTTGTCATGTTACAGACTTGGGCGTACACAAGACATTTATTTAAATTTCATGAATAAAACATGCATGTATTTGATACCAATATTCGTTTTCTCTTTACAAGTATCGATCTATAGATATATATTTTTATAAGCAAAATAATTTAGTCAAGTTTTAAAAGTTGAACTATTAAAATTATTCAGCTTTTTTAATTTAGTCAATATGGAATAAAAAAAAGAGTATCCAATACATTGTATTATGTCAAATATTTCTAGAAAGTTTAGGAATATATTACCAAAACAAGAGACATGTGGTCCTATATGGTCATCTGATTCGATAGCTGTGACATTGAATGAAGGTCAAGGGCGTCCATGTTAACAAACTTAAGCTTGTAGGCCTTCATCCCAGCATGTCACAGTCCCAATATCAGGAATCTAGGCTTAGGCCTCTTAGTTATTCACAAAAAGATGTGTAAAGATTTGACATTTTCACCCCTGTGACATTGAATGAAGGTCAAGTTTATTCATTTGAATAAAATTGGTATACCTTCATACCAGCATGATCGATGCATGTCTAACATGATGAAAAGTTCAGTCAGATGATCTAATTTATATATGACTTGACACTGCATATCTATATATACCCAATGTAGATAGGTAATATTAAGGTGACAATGTTAAATGGATAGAATAATAATTGTTGAAATATTATCAAAAAAAGTTACTTATAAAATACATTGTATCTAGTGGGGAAAGTGTTTATCTGTGTTGCAGATACACACTTTTGTGGCGGATTTTTACAACCCCACTAGGGCTAATTGTAATAATGTTTGGTAATGTAGTTTCAAAATACTTTTTGAGTGAAAAACGATTTTTGATGTCATAATGTTATTGTTTTAATTCTTCATGATAATAAATATATGTCACCTATGGTGGCCATTTCAATGTCTATTCTGTATTGAGTTATTTTTAAGTTGGAGGAACATAAAAGGCAGCTAATTTATTAGCTTAATTTATGTTTACGAAAACTTAAAGGCCCACCACCTTTCCGGAGCAAAATTTAAAGGTTTCTTAAAAACATTAATACCAAAAGAAAATATATATCGATGGCTTAAGATGAGGTTACAACACCAAACATATGCAAGATTTCCTGTCTAATGTACGATAACAGTGGAGATTCATTTCGCTGTTTTGCCGTGTGGCGCAGTGATAGTCAACTACCGCGCGGCATTTAGGACGACGGCGGAAACATAAAGCGACCCGCGTTATGAAAATTAATATTTTATTTATTCTAATAAAACAGTTCTGAAGGTGATGATAAGTGTGCTAGTAAACGTATAGTTAATAACTTCTGCGACTCTACAAAATTATTGATCTCGTTTTACATTCCTATTTTAAAAATTAAAAGCCGTTTCGGAAAGGTAGTGGCCCTTTTAAGAATACTTATAAATATAGCATTAGATATTAAGTTTAGGTAGCTATATAGGCTTTATACTGCCTGCGTGTAGGCATGTTATCATAATGTGTTTTACAAGAATCTTAAAAAACTTGGGTAGCTTTAAAAGAGGTTTATGGGGTAAGCACCTTTAATATAAATTGTAATTTGTGGGGAGATAAATGATTCTGGGAACTCTGATTGGTCAAAATATTTAGGTTTGGGTTTACATGGAGAGGCGCATGCGCAACTTTCTCAGTTTATATTTAGAAAAGAAAGACGAAATCCTTTGTGTTAAAGCTTAAACAAATTTTAGTGTTTGGGACAATTTTGCAACCCACCCACGTGCCACCCTCTTTATCATTTATTTTTGTTTGTCAGTGTGGCGGATTTTTACAACCCCACTAGGGCTAATTGTAATAATGTTTGGTAATGTAGTTTCAAAATACTTTTTGAGTGAAAAAAGATTTGTTTTGATGTCATAATGTTATTGTTTTAATTCTTCATGATAATAAATATATGTCACCTATGGTGGCCATTTCAATGTATATTCTGTATTGAGTTATTTTTAAGTTGGAGGAACATAAAATACATTGTATCTATTATACAGTGTATTATGATACATTAGATACATGTAATACAATATCAATGTTAATTATATGGGTAGTATATAGGAGATATACATCGTGTGGGTCAATGTTATATTATTGTTATATAGAGAGGCGATATAGTTATACAGACAGGCAGTATAGACAGGTGGTTACTATAGTTATATAGACATGTGATATATATAGACATGCGATAAATATATATATATATATATGTGATAGATATATATAGACATGTGATAGTTATAGACATGTGATAGATATATAGACAGGTGATAGTTATATATACAGGTGGTAGTTATATATACAGGTGGTAGTTATATAGACACGTGGTAGTTATATAGACAGGTGGTAGTTATATAGACAGGTGATAGTTATATAGACATAGTTTTTTTTAATCTTTTCTTAATATGATCATTTAATTGAATGTGAAATTATCTCCAAGGTCACTTTACATCTATATGTACAATTTTAAATACACAACTGTACATCCCAATTATAAAAAAGTATTATCTTTGTATATAATATTTATATATAGGTAACTTTGTTTTAAAAACAACAAAATGATTAATCAAAAAATGTATTAATAGTCCCATGACCACACTAATAATCAATCCATACAATTAACTTGTCAATTTTAATGATACATTGGGTATACATGTATGCAGTGTCAAGTCATATAGATATAGGTATACACATAAAAAGCCCCAGGGGGTCATCCTCACACTTACAGGTCGGTGTGACACCTTGTGTCTTACCTGAGCAAACTCAGGTAACATGTAGAGCTATTTTAGCGGTTAAGCCAAATTCCCAGATATGATAAATCAAATATTCTTCATAGAATACAAGGTATCTTAGTCTTTTACACAAATTGTTATGGGTTATGAGTATTTCCTAAAGTATATGTGAGCACATACATGTATAACCTGAAGGTTTTTGGTGTGTTGGTGGTCATCTTTTTGGTGATGAGGTTATTGGGGAGGAAGACACTATTAGGCTGTAAATGCAGTTTTACTTGTTTTATTCATTTGTTGGTGTATCATTTTTACAGTTCAGGTGTTATCTCATACTTCAACTCCATACTCGCTTCTTCAATTTCTTCCTCATCGCCACTACCTGGGGAATTATAACTCTCTATCCATTCTGTCTCTGTCACTCTGTAATTCTGCCCTGATCTGTTCTCCATGACCACCTTCTATCACTCTCCTTATATCTTTCCTATTCATATCATATCTGTCCTCATTCGAATTCTCAAATTCTATTGGAATCTAGAAGGTGTGGCTACATTTCACTTCACAAGTCTTTTGATGAAACTACTGTCCTGTCTCGGGACCAAGATTACGTGTCCACTGAATTATTCTAAATTAACCTCGCATCCTATTGTCCATAGCCACCTCAGTAACCTCACAGACACTTTCTCACACTCCTGACCCCTTTGTGTCCTAATGACCCTTTGTGTGGTCCAGGTCATTTAAACTACTATATACAACAATTAACTATAGCCAATAATCCTTTTTTTAATTCCTCACTCTCTCTCCAGTTTTCCAATCTTTCTCACATTCGATATTTTTATACTGTCATACATGTGAGAAGTGTAGTACATTTAAGCATTGAACGTCTTGCAGTTGGCATTCATAGCCATATGAATGCCAAGTGGACAGTGGCAAATTCCATGGAGCGCTTCATGTTGGATTTGCCTCTGACCAGTTAGCAATAATATTGGCTATTAATGCCAACGGTATGACGTTCAATGTTTATATTTACATTTGGTTATAATTTTGTGTTGAAATACTAGGGGATTTTGCATCTATAGTGAATTAATCATTCATTATCGTCAAGGATGGAACAGCCATTAGAACATCCGTTTTCCGTGATCGCTGGCATGACAATTATGGCGTCACAATAATAATGTCGTCATAATAAGCGATTGAAGGTCATAGTCTTTATGACTGCTAACTGCGCTTGGTAAGGTTACAGAGTGAGATTGCAGTGAAAATGTATAGGTACATGTACATTAGTGCAGAGGTATATTATATCTTACATTTCACACTATGATCAGTGATTGTAAAGTGACATCTTCAATTTTCAAATTTCTGAGATATCTCACACTTGTGTAGAAAGTTTGTGTTCTTAATTAATTTTTTATTCATTGTGTCATATAAATAAATGGCTAACAATCTTTTAATGACTTCTACAGCTTACATTGTATTTCATTGTGGTATAGAGTATATTTCGTCCAGTTCATAAATCGCTATGGCACTTAGATGCCTAATATTTAAGATGAAAATGTAACACTAAAGCAGAGATGTATTAGGCCTATCTACGACGTATTATCTGCGTCTCTGACTAAAGATTTTTTTTAAAATATAAACAACTATTTTATGTCGGAATTTATGTAAAAAGTTTCAGAAAATTAACGAGGTACATGTATTAATAATAACATGACATGTTCTTCAATCAGATGAAGGCGACCATTATTGCATAGCCATAGATTTAACTAGCTGTTTTGAATATCGACTAAAGGTGACTCAAAACGATGCATAATTATGTTATAACATTAAACTCTGTAACATCCACATGTTTAACTGTCTCCAAAGAAGTAAAGATACATGAGCAACGAAGAAAGACGTTTTCTCTGTGCCACTTTCGGTTTGTGAACTCACTCGAACTCCTCGGATTTAGATTAGTTCCGGACGCAAATTGAGGGTAAAGGTCAAAACAAGGGTGATCAGAAGCCATATTGACCGGAAGGTGGGACTAATCGACGATAAATAGTACTTTACCCACGTCGTTTTGGGATCTCCCCATGTCCCGCTATTACAAAGCGATACACCACGAACATACTGCAGTCTCCCAAACTATTGAGACATTAACGTTCGAAATACATTTCTTACTTGGAAGGTCGCTCGACCTTAACTATTAATATGATGTTAAGCTAATAAAAAAACCAACCAACAGGATACAGAAGAAAATACTGGAAGGAAAATTCATTTGAAAGTTCAAAATGAAACAAAATGTCTTTTGTGGTTATGTGTTTTACATGAATAGTATACATTAATTTTAATACATACCATTAAACACATTATTTGCATCGAATTTTAATTTCTTAATTACGACATGTCAACAAGTTTTTCGACATTTGATAATGAAAGTGTGATCTAATGATATTAGTCACTCGGGTGAACCGTTAGTGCAGCTTATGACATCGCTCCCACTGCTCCACTGGCAAGAACCTTGACTGAATTGGCAGCTGAGGTTGTCCCTGTAGCACTGTCCCCCATCCCAGCCGCAGACTCCGTGTGTAGGATTTACGTTGCTGCAGTCATGATCGGGACATCTCTTTATCTGGTAAGACAAAGTTCAAAAGAATTTTGATGGAAAAACAGTATCATAAATTGAGGAATGTCACAATAAAAAACATTCTGCTCCGCTTTGGTAGGCATAGTCGATATAACTCAACAATGCAAAATTTATTTTGTCGAAAGGTTTAGTTATTAAGGAAATGGCTAGAAGTTACTAAAGATTTATGCTTGATAGTGTTCAAATATGTTTAATACCTACATAAAATAGAAAACAACTACAGGTTTAAAAATAATCATAATTAGGATGTAACAAATCAACAGTTTAATTATCAAAAGGCGATGTAGATAAACTATGATACCGTGGCATATATTGTCATTCAGTTGCATATTCCCAATTTTTTTAAACTACAACTTCTTTTTGTATTTGCACACTAAAATAGTAAACGTCCTTGCGGATAGGTATTAACTGTGACGTCATGTGTTTGCGATCGTTACGTCAGATGACGTGAGTTACGTTCACAAACTTATAATTAATTTTTATTTGTTTTGAAGCTATATCCTACTTTCTGATTGACAGCTACTCTTTCTTCATAGTACTTTGAAAAAAAAATCTGAGAATGGCGCGAAAACCCGGCGTTATCATGACGTCACAATAGAGACGTCGACGTTGTGTAGAAAATCAATGAAATCGTACATTTAAATGTGTTTTATGTTATCACGTAATCTGAAAAAAAGTAATTATCTGCATTGATGTGACTATTTGTTAACTTCATGGGGTTATGAAATAAATTTTGTTTGCAAACTTTTGTGAGAATCCACTACGCGATTCACACAGCTTGCAAACAAAATGTCTTTTATACCCCAATGAAGTTCAAAAATAGTCACATCAATGCTTAAATGACGTTACAATGGGATACTTATCGGGTAGTGAGATAAAATATATAATCATATCCAAAAACGTAATATCACGCGTATTTATAGTCATTATCAATCATGTAAATCCTGTTATGAAAAATTATGTCGACAATAAAGCACATTTCATCCTTCATTTTAGTTTTACCAATTTTTCAAGTTCTACAGCATAATTCTCGAATGTAAGTTGTCCGATTTTCTACGTGATTACAAAATTGTGATACTCACTTCACATTTGTTGCAGTTTTGGTTTCCACATCCTAAGTACGTCTCCTTTCTTTCGTTAGTTCCTTCAATGAATCCCTTTTGTTGTGGTTTGAGTGAGGAATACGGTTTGTTCCAATCGCATATACTGATAGAGTGTACCTTCTCCCCATTAATTAGTCTTGTGTAACCTGTGTGTCATTTCAATAGAAAACGCTTCTGTTTTAGCGTAACCTGTCCACAACCTTTTTCGAAGCGGCTTTGGATTTATTTAATGGGAAGGTAAAACGAGATTGATAATAGAGTCGCAAAAGTTTTACGTATATAATACAATGACAATTACCCACTGAACAATTTGATTAAAAGAAATTAAATGTAAATTTGACATACCTATCGATAACCCTATGACTATAAAGCATACATGTAAGTTACCTTGTGACCATATAACATACCTGTAAGTAATCTTGCGACTATAACGCATACTGGTAAATAACCTTGTGACTATAAAACATACCTGTAAGTAACCTTGTTACTATATAACATACCTGTAAGTAACCTAGTGACTATATAACATACCTGTAAGTAACCTAGTGGCTATAAAACATACCTATAAGTAAGCCTGTTTCTATAAAACATACCTGTAATTAACCTAGTGACAATAGAGCATACATGCAAGTAACCATGTGACTGTATAACATACATGTAAGTAAACTTGTGACTATATATAAAATACCTATAAGTAACATTGTTGCTATATAACATACCCGTAAGTAACCTTGTAACTATATAACATTACTGTAAGTAACCTTGTTACTACATAATATACCTGTAAGTAACCCTGTGACTATATAACATACATGTAAGAAAACTTGTGACTATATATAAAATACCTGTAAGTAACCTTGTTGCTATATAACATACCCGTAAGTAACCTTGTTACTATATAACATACCTGTAAGTAACGTAGTGACCATATTACATACATGTACATTATAAGTAACCATGTGACTATATAGCATACCTGTAAGTAAACTTTTGACTATATAACCTACCTGTAAGTAACCTTGTTACTATATAACATACCTGTAAGTAACCTTGTTACTATATAACATACCTGTAAGTAACCTTGTTACTATATAACATACCTGTAAGTAACCTTGTTACTATATAACATACCTGTAAGTAACCTTGTTACTATATAACATACCTGTAAGTAACCTTGTTACTATATAAGATACCTGTAAGTAACCTTGTTACTATATAATATACCTGTAAGTTACATTGTTACTATATAACATACCTGTAAGTAACCTTGTTCCTATATAACATACCTGTAAGTAACCTTTTTGACTTGATAACATACCTGTAAGTAACCTTGTTACTATATAACATACCTGTAAGTAACCTTGTTACTATATAACATACCAGTAAGTAACCTTGTTACTATATAACATACCTGTAAGTTACCTTGTTAATATATAACATACCTGTAGGTAACCTTGTTACCATATGACATTACCGTTAGTAAAGTTGTTACTACATAAAATATCTGTAAGTAACCTTGTGACTATATATAATCTACAGATAGATTTTCTTTATTTCCTCTTTTCAGAGATTTCATACCTATTTTACATTTCAATTAAAACAAATCCATATTCAGTTTAGAACTTCAAAATCACATTTTCAAAGTAAAGTGTTTATATGTTCAATTAGTGATGGAAGTAGGTCAGTTATGTTTATCATCATTATTTCCAATCTATCATGATCAAGAGGAATATCCACCTGGCTTCCAAGTAGAAATTGGCTTTGCTTTTCCTCTGAAAGGTGGTCGAATGTTACATATTCTGTAACTTCTAATAAGTTTACAAGAAAGTCTAATATTTTATCGCGACTATAGAACAGTGAAGCTTGCAGCTTATCAACGGATTCATGTCGCCACAGTGAACACCAACGCTTATCAATGAATTCAGTGATTGTCTCCCATTCTGACAAGCTTTTTTTATGCTCTCGTCGCAATGCAAATTCTGAGTCAAAACTATACCGGCGTATTCCTTGGTTGTGACCCACGGAATAGGTTGTCCTCCGAGTGCACAATGAGTTCGTGGAACGCGCTTTGTGTGGCCCCTTTGAAACTGTATCTACTACTTTTCCCGGGGTTGTAATTAAGACGCCATTTTCGTGAGAAGCTATACACTAAGTCCAGGAGACACTGCAAGTTCCCAATGGAACAGTCCATAAGTAAAGTGTCATCCGCTAGAAATATTGCTGGTATGTGTAGATTATGACCAGTGAGTCCAAACGGACACGAGTCAAGCTCTAGAATAAGGTCGTTGATCATAACTAGAAAATAACATGCGGATAATGTCCGACCTTGACCCACGCCTTGCTCGACAGGATATGGACTTCCAGTTCTGCCTTCGTGCAGTATGCATGATGTAACACCCTTAAAAGAGTTCGCTATGATCCGCAATATCTTACCATTAAAGCCAAGATTGTAGAGTTTACTGAGAAGACCATTTATTCAGACACTATTGAAGGCTTTCGCTTTATCTAAAAACGCTGCGTACACTTTCGAGTTACGTTCAAGAAGATGACTTACAGCTTCCCTTACCGTGAAGGCAGCAACAATACTAACACAGTCTTCTCTAATCCCTTGCTGAAGGCGATGAGGAAAGCTTATCTCGGAACAAACTTTCGCTATTCTATAGTAGAGTACTTTTTCAAATAGTTTTTGTAGTTACTATATAGCATACCAGTAAGTAACCTTGTTGCTATATAACATACCTGTAAATAACCTTGTTGCTATATAACATACCTGTAGGTAACTTGTTACTACAAAACATACCTGTAAATAACCTTGTGACTATATAACATACATGTAAGTGACCTTATGATTATATAACATACCTGTAAGTAACCTTGTGACTATATAGCATACCAGTAATTAACCTTGTTACTATATAGCATACCTGTAAGTAACCTTGTGATTATATAACATACCTGTAAGTAACCTTGTGGCTATATAACATACCAGTAAGTAACCATAAAACTTTTGCCTTTACATCAACACCACACGCAGCACTACTTGATCCTGTACTGATTTGGATCACACAATTCTTCCATTTTTTATCACCCTGTAATGTGAATTATTTTTTTTTCACTCAGAAATAATCTAATATAAACTTTTTTACAAAACGAAATTATAAATAATATATATATTTACAAAACTAAATTATAAATAATATATATCTAAATGAGTGTTTAATAAAGCGTTTGCAATGACCACTTTGACAGGAGAGAAAGAAAGAAAGCAGAGAGAATAAAATTGTAAACTGGCTGTTGGAGGACTGGGAGGATATGCTCATATGTAATGAAATTACAGATTGAATTCCATATGTAACATTAAAGAGAATAGCGAGAAGGGAGAAACTAATTGGGAGTACTACTTTTTTGCATGAATGAAAAATAGATTCAAAGATGAAAGAGAGAAAAAACTCACTAATTTAAGTTACCGTGCGTTCCATTTGCAGATACAACTGGTATGAACCCGCTGTATCTGTAATGGAACGCGCTGTACCAGCCGAACCGAACCGATACAAGTGGTTCGTTTTCAGAAGCGTTCCACTTGTACCCAAGATGGCGGACCCGAGATTCTTCCTTTGTCACCGGAATGTTTTCTTTGATAAAATTACATGGGTCGTTATTTCAATGTGTGCTGAAACTATTTAGGTATTATTTTTATTTCCATTTCATTGTAAACACAGAAATTACTTAGCTTTTATATTCGAAGCGTATCCTTCATATGGGTGCTGCCATCATGGAAAAATCCAAACGCGTTCCGTTTGGCGGTGCCGTATCACTTTAGTGCATCTGGTACGAATCCGCAAATGGAACGCACGGTTAGTGTTGGTGTTGAGTTTAAACGCATTTTATTGCAAAAACAATTACAACAAGAGTGTTAGGATCAAGATATATACCATACAAAGCATAGGAAAGTTTTAATATATGTTTGCGAACAACACATTTAGCATCAAGAATGTTCGCAAATTCATCCACATACATAACCACATTACCTTGAAGACCTCCATCACAGAAAGTGTGTAATTTCTCTGTCCGCCAATAGTAGGAAGGGTTCCGGAATCCGGACTCTCCGGATTCATCGTATCTCCAATTTGGAAACCTAGGATGACTGAAATACAAACTATGAAATTATTTCTTATATCAGAATATGATGAATTTCCAAATTTTGTAATGATTTTTTAAAATTTTCCATGCTCTTTTCGTTCATATTTTATTCACATTCGTGTTATGCTTTTCAAAAAACATAAATCTAGGCTCTCAACAGTGATAAGTCAATCATTGGAAACCAATCTGATTAAAAATACAGATTCTTATTATTATCACTACGTTTGATAGAGGATCTGACAACATCCCATTAAGGGTCACATTCTGATTACCTTTGAAAATGGCCAATCAAATTGCTACCTCCAGAATCTTGACTGAGGACAAAACAGTTTGAAAAAGCTGTGTGAATTATTTTCGTGTATGTAGTAATCTCGCCCAAAATGCACAACAAAGCTCATTGTATATGTTTATTGGGGAGAAATGGCGTTTTCAGCTGATGTAGCAAGGAGTAGAAAATGAACTTGATCTGAAGTGCAGGTGGTATCAAGGTCATCCAAACATGACCCCTTATGGGATATTGTCAAATTCGCTTTTGAACGGAATGATTATAAGCATCTGTATTTAAATCAGATTGGACGGAAACCAATGGGTGGATAGAGCAGTGACACAAAACTACATATAAAGTAATCTTTTTACTTTTGTTGTCTGTGCAATCAGTAAGCCTACCTTATTCTATATAAGGCATAGTGACATGGATTTTTAATCATTTTAGGAAGAAATGAAATAATAAGCCAATGACGGTAAAAGTGTTAAATAAGCAACTTTTATTACTGAAGAAAAGTACTATACTTATTATTTTGCTTCTATCTTTAATAGATTAAAAAGATACCATTCGTGGGCGGTACATTAACTTAGAAGCACTAAAATAGCATCTGCTATTTCAAGCCGTGGTTTTCTTTGTTATATCTCGTATTTATTTACCAAAATCTACATCACAGAGAATTTTTTGTGGGTGTCGAGGAAAACATGAACAGCCATTACTCGTTGGTACCAACACCAGAACGAGGCTGGTGATAAAAAAGATGGCGGCACCAAGCATTTCCTTTTGATAAAATAAAGAAAACAATTATAAAAAAATCATTTGTATTATCAATAACCTAATTAACTACATTTGCACAAGTTCTCTTTCTTTGAAAAGTTGACTCTACCCGGAATCGACTTAGAAATATATATAACATAACGGCCTCTATACAAATCCAGGTCAAATCACGGCCTACTATACTTATATAATATCCGTCGAAAAGTCTACAATATTGAACAATAGCTAGTGTTTACATAAAAGGTATAAGAGACTCTTTAAGATAGGTCCATACTTTTGAAAACCGCGCCATTTTATATGACGCTAAACCGTAAGCTGCCAAGGTTGTTTTGAATTCTGGACTGGTTTCCGATACGCTACGACATTCCACTTGGATATTTTCAATAGGTGAAAATTGTTTGCATATAATGATGTGAATATTAAATGCTATCTCTGAGTTTTTGCTATCCTTTTCGTAATGGGAAAGGATTTTCAAACACCGGATGTAACGTTCGTCGCTATAAATTATAAGAGGTGACCAGGCCGGACCGAAATTCCGGAATTCTGAAAAAATTGCCTATGGATTTCCTTATAACACAAAATTTGGAGAAACTCATAAAAATAAACAGACAAAAACCAGATACGATATCACAAAAACATATGAAATAATGTGGATTGCTTTTTTATATGACATGATTTTCAAAACATAGTCAAATATGACCCATCTTAGCCCTAATGGTAATGAAGGTAGAGTTATGAGTTACAAACTTCAAGCTTACAAAATTGTGAAAATTTGATCGAGGACCCCATGTGTCTATATGATATTTGAAAAATGTGTTACATTGGGCATATCACATATAAATATCGTGAAATTGACATAGATTTTCATTTCCTTTTTTGCCTATTTATAGATTTTTAGGGGCGAAAATATGGCAAAACATGATAATTACATAAAGAAACGGTCCACGGAAATAACGAAAATTTATACGGATGGCATCCATTTTTCTATACAGATTTGAAATCTGCATGAATAATGCAAGACAATATGACCTGTTAGAAAAAAAAATTGCATGGGTTTTCTACCTTAAACTAGTGTTATTTTGCATACCTATATTTCACTCTTATTAAGTTATACTTGTACATAACGAAGTTGATAAAAAGTGTGTAAGCATCAGGGCTAACATTAGGTAGTAGCTTGTACACTTTGGCAAAATATGCGACAAATGTACATTTCAGGGTTCTCAGCATATTTCTGTCACAAAATAATCAGGATATAACGTTTATTTTAGTATCTATAGCAGGTATACAAGAGCGTTTGTTTTACTGGTTGACTTCTTAGACTGAAAGGTACACTGTTATGTACATATTGCCAAATTATTCAAGCTACATATTCATAACACTTTACATAAAAAATTAATGCATATGATATACAACTGTATGTGGAAACCCATTTTCAAACAAAATGCATGTCTCACTCCATTATCAGCAAGAAATCTACTAATATCATCAGGAATCCGTCAATATGGTCTATAAGCTTAGTATCTTCTCATACCTACTCTCGTCCTGTGCAGTGCTGTATAAAATATTTCACACTGACTGCGAGGTCAGACACAAATGTTGCACCTATATACGTATTTACATCAGGCAGATGTAGTACAAGTGTAAACAGTCAGACTTGATTAAATCCTAATCGGATTGGCCATTTTCCGTGGTTCACGCCCAATCGTATCGTCCGTTTCACCCATGTGATCAGCCTACACTGGCTTTCTACGTTTTGATACTGAAGTGGTTTCTATGCATATTATCACGAAACAATGCATCATATTAATTTTAAGCTTTCTGTTTTTAAAACTGAATTATGTGTATTATCATCATATGTAGTCAAATTGACCAAGAATAGGTCGTTGTTTCGCGATTTTGGTTAGTTGGGCGTTTTAGTAGATGAACGTCAAATTAAAGTTAAATGTGTCATAACTTTTGACATTTTTACTTCAGTTCAAACACATAACTGTTGAGGAATTAAGCTGTAAAAAATCATTCAAATGGATATAAACTTGCCTCATAAATTGTAGACCACAACTTGGCTTGATGATATGACCGTGTATACTTATTCTCTACTATACGATTTTTGGCAGTACCGCCATAATTTATTTTGAGCTCTTATTGTAGTTGTACAGTTAAACCCTACGCATTTTAATTCTCAGAATGTCATTTTGGTGGTGAATAACATAAATTACCATTTCTCGCAGTTAAATATCAGGTTTTACGGTGAATATAAAAACGATATACTTCACTGAACATATCAATTTCGATATTTTTACTCGCTTTTGACCAATCGAAATGCAGCATTGACAGTGAAAATATCATTTTGATTGTTACGTTATTACTTTGTACACAAAAATGACGTTATATTTTTGTGTATAAATATATGACGTTATGCTCACAAAACTACGACATAATAATAGCAAGGACAAATAACTCTTTAAAATACAATGGCGTAATAACCTTTGGCGGAACTAGTAGTAATGGTTATCTGTAAATGGAATTGAGAAAACAATTGTAATAAATATAATGCTCCTTGTTTCTTGATAAATACCAGTAATAGTCCATCTCGTGAGATGGAAACTTTGATATTTTTCACTCGGCACTCGTGAAAAATATCAAAGTTTCCACCTCACTCGATAAAATATAACTGATATTCATCAAGAAATAAGGGATATCCTCTATCTAAAAGCTTTTCTTGATTCGTAAGTATGAATATTACGGCACATATAACTTTCACAGCCATGGTTATTTAAAGAACGGCCTCTCGGGTATGTTGTATGTTGCGTGTGTGAGATGTGTACCAGTGTAGTGGGAGGCTGTAAGGGGTCGTATCTAATAGTTCATGTTTTATGTTGAGCATGACATCACCTTATGTACAAAAAATTATGTTCATTATTTTTACAAAGACTAAACTATCAGGATAATAAATATGTTAACACTTCCATACTGGTGAATCCTGTTATCAGCTCCTTCCACCATTCCATTGGTACGTGCGTATGGTAACTTTAAGTCATCATTACTATAGCCACACCAAACCAC
Source organism: Argopecten irradians (assembly GCF_041381155.1). Classification (NCBI taxonomy): domain Eukaryota; kingdom Metazoa; phylum Mollusca; class Bivalvia; order Pectinida; family Pectinidae; genus Argopecten; species Argopecten irradians. The sequence continues at coordinate 31,232,005 of NC_091145.1, read as the reverse complement.
ACCTTCCGTCAATAATTCTTGTTACCAGTATCGCTATTTCTTATAAAGTAATGAAGGGATCTAAAACAAACAAGTAAAAGCAACAGAGATGATGAGAGGGAAATTATTCGTAGAACTGGTTATGTCCGCATTATCAGCAGAAACACAAATGATGAGAGTGAGACAGTTTTGAGAATTTTAAAATCCGATATTTTCTCAGAGTGCTTAAAACTGCATCGCCAACAGAAACAGAGATGCTAAAAATGAGATAATTTCATTGAACACACAACTCAGATTCGACATGCGAATTGGGGACGTTTAAATTGATATGATTTCATAAAACTCATTACCACTGCATCGCCAAGGCAAACAGCGATATCATGAATGATACATTTCCTGCAACTCCTTAAGACCGCATCACCAGCAGAAACAGAGATAATGAGATTGAGATGGTTTCGTTGTACTGGCTATGCCCGCATTGCCAGCAGAAACACGGATGATGAGAGTGAGATATTTCTGAAAACTCCATAATCCGATATTTTCTGTAACTCCTTAAATCCATATCGCCAGGGGAAACAGCCATGTTGTGAAAAGAGATATTTCCTGAAACTTGTTAAATACACATTGCCAACAGAAACAGAGATACTGAAAATGAGATTTCGTTGAATTTGTTCAGGCCGCATTTACAGGAGAAACAACCACGTAGTAAATAAGACATTTCTTTCAAACTCGATGAACCGAAATTTTCTGGAACTATATCCATTAAGACTACATCACCAACAGAAACAGATATGCTGAGAGGGAAATGATTGCGTTGAACTGGCTATGAAACATAGTTGATGAGAGCCGCATCGAGCGGGAAGACGTCAATGATGTGAATGAGATACTTTCTTAAACTCCTTCATCAATATTTTCTGAAACTCCATTAACAGCACATCGCCAACAGAAACAGATATTTGTATAGATAATTTAAGGAAACAGATCATGTTTGGAAACACAGTTGAAAAATATTCATCAAATTGTGACCATTGAATTGGTGTTGTTTTTCAACATTTTCAATTTTACTGACCATAAGGAATGAGTGTGACCGCCCAAAAGTAGCAGAGGCGGTTTAACTACTTCTAAACCATGAACTTCGTGGATATAAAAGACCGCATCCAGTTCATAGCAAGGAGCCTATGGCCTTAAACATTCCAAATGATCAAGTCACGAGGCTACTAGGTCGCAGCATCCGCACATGTTTATAACCTCCTTCGACATGTACAGTCGGGTAATGCTACCATCAGGAGACAATCTAGCGAAGTATTATAAGAAATCACAGACAAGAAGTTGGTCGTCTGGCAAAAGGTCACATTTTAACAAATATTCGTCACAATAGCAGAGTGTTTAACCCGCTAGGAGAAACACATACAGGAACTGGAACTTAGATGATGTCGTAGAACTCGTTGAGCCAATAGGAAACTGCGGTTGAGAAAGAGATAATTTCAGGAAACTCAATAAGCCGCATCGACAGAGAAAATACTTCATTAAGTCCACACCGTCATGGGAATCAGAGATCCTAAAAATGAGATGATTTCGTTGGAGCTGTTAAACCCAAATCGAAAGAATAACCGGGGATGTTGTGAAACAGATATTATTTCCTGATTTCATGAAGCATAAAAAATCTGGAACACCGTAAAGACCGCATCGCCAACAGCAACAGAGATGATGAGAGGGAAATTATTCGTAGAACTGGTTATGCCCGCATTATCAGCAGAAACACAAATGATGAGAGTGAGACAGTTTTGAGAATTTTAAAATCCGATATTTTCTCAGAGTGCTTAAAACTGCATCGCCAACAGAAACAGAGATGCTAAAAATGAGATAATTTCATTGAACACACAACTCAGATTCGACATGCGAATTGGGGACGTTTAAATTGATATGATTTCATCAAACTCATTACCACTGCATAGCCAAGGCAAACAGCGATATCATGAATGATACATTTCCTGCAACTCCTTAAGACCGCATCACCAGCAGACACAGAGATAATGACATTGAGATGGTTTCGTTGTACTGGCCATGCCCGCATTGCCAGAAGAAACACGGATGATGAGAGTGAGATATTTCTGAAAACTCCATAATCCGATATTTTCTGTAACTCCTTAAAACCACATCGCCAGGGGAAACAGCCATGTTGTGAAAAGAGATATTTCCTGAAACTTCTTAAATACACATTGCCAACAGAAACAGAGATACTGAAAATGAGATTTCGTTGAATTTGTTCAGGCCGCATTTACAGGAGAAACAACCACGTAGTAAATAAGACATTTCTTTCAAACTCGATGAACCGAAATTTTCTGGAACTATATCCATTAAGACTACATCACCAACAAAAACAGATATGCAGAGAGTGAAATGATTTCGTTGAACTGGCTATGAAACATAGTTGATGAGAGCCGCATCGAGCGGGAAGACGTCAATGATGTGAATGAGATACTTTCTTAAACTCCTTCATCAATATTTTCTGAAACTCCATTAACAACACATCGCCAACAGAAACATATATTTGTATAGATAATTTAAGGAAACAGATCATGTTTGGAAACACAGTTGAAAAATATTCATCAAATTGTGACCATTGAATTGGTGTTGTTTTTCAACATTTTCAACTTTACTGACCATAAGGAATGAGTGTGACCGCCCAAAAGTAGCAGAGGCGGTTTAACTACTTCTAAACCATGAACTTCGTGGATATAAAAGACCGCATCCACTTCATAGCAAGGAGCCTATGGCCTTAAACATTCCAAATGATCAAGTCACGAGGCTACTAGGTCGCAGCATCCGCACATGTTTATAACCTCCTTCGACATGTACAGTCGGGTAATGCTACCATCAGGAGACAACCTAGCGAAGTATTATAAGAAATCACAGACAGGAAGTTGGTCGTCTGTCAAAAGGTCACATTTTAACAAGTATTCGTCACAATAGCATAGTGTTTAACCCGCTAGGAGAAACACATATAGGAACTGGAACTTAGATGATGTCGTAGAACTCGTTGAGCCAATAGGAAACTGCGGTTGAGAAAGAGATAATTTCAGGAAACTCAATAAGCCGCATCGACAGGGAAAATACTTCATTAAGTCCACACCGTCATGGGAATCAGAGATCCTAAAAATCAGATGATTTCGTTGGAGCTGTTAAACCCAAATCGAAAGAATAACCGGGGATGTTGTGAATCAGATATTATTTCCTGATTTCATGAAGCATAAAAAATCTGGAACACCGTAAAGACCGCATCGCCAACAGCAACAGAGATGATGAGAGGGAAATTATTCGTAGAACTGGTTATGCCCGCATTATCAGCAGAAACACAAATGATGACAGTGAGACATTTTTGGGAATTCTAAAACCCAGTTCATAGCAAGGAGCATATGGCCTTAAACATTCCAAATGATCAGGTCACGAGGCTACTAGGTCGCAGCATCCGCACATGTTTATAACCTCCTTCGACACGTACAGTCGGGTAATGCTACCATCAGGAGACAACTTAGCGAAGTATTATAAGAAATCACAGACAAGAAGTTGGTCGTCTGTCAAAAGGTCACATTTTAACAAGTATTCGTCACAATAGCATAGTGTTTAACCCGCTAGGAGAAACACATATAGGAACTGGAACTTAGATGATGTCGTAGAACTCGTTGAGCCAATAGGAAACTGCGGTTGAGAAAGAGATAATTTCAGGAAACTCAATAAGCCGTATCCACAGGGAAAATACTTCATTAAGTCCACACCGTCATGGGAATCAGAGATCCTAAAAATGAGATGATTTCGTTGGAACTGTTAAACCCAAATCGAAAGAATAACCGGGGATGTTGTGAATCAGATATTATTTCCCGATTTTATGAAGCATAAAAAAATCTGGAACACCGTAAAGACCGCATCGGCAACAGCAACAGAGATGATGAGGGAAATTATTCGTATAACTGCTTAGGTCCGCATTATCAGCAGAAACACAAATGATGAGAGTGAGACAGTTTTGAGAATTTCAAAATCCGATATTTTCTCAGAGTGCTTAAAACTGCATCGCCAACAGAAACAGAGATGCTAAAAATGAGATAATTTCATTGAACACACAACTCAGATTCGACATGCAAATTGGGGACGTTTAAATTGATATGATTTCATAAAACTCATTACCACTGCCTAGCCAAGGCAAACAGCGATATCATGAATGATACATTTCCTGCAACTCCTTAAGACCGCATCACCAGCAGACACAGAGATACTGAGATTGAGATGGTTTCGTTGTACTGGCCATGCCCGCATTGCCAGAAGAAACACGGATGATGAGAGTGAGATATTTCTGAAAACTCCATAATCCGATATTTTCTGTAACTCCTTAAAACCACATCGCCAGGGGAAACAGCCATGTTGTGAAAAGAGATATTTCCTGAAACTTCTTAAATACACATTGCCAACAGAAACAGAGATACTGAAAATGAGATTTCGTTGAATTTGTTCAGACCGCATTTACAGGAGAAACAACCACGTAGTAAATAAGACATTTCTTTCAAACTCGATGAATCGAAATTTTCTGGAACTATATCCATTAAGACTACATCACCAACAAAAACAGATATGCAGAGAGTGAAATGATTTCGTTGAACTGGCTATGAAACATAGTTGATGAGAGCCGCATCGAGCGGGAAGACGTCAATGATGTGAATGAGATACTTTCTTAAACTCCTTCATCAATATTTTCTGAAACTCCATTAACAGCACATCGCCAACAGAAACAGATATTTGTATAGATAATTTAAGGAAACAGATCATGTTGGAAACACAGTTGAAAAATATTCATCAAATTGTGACCATTGAATTGGTGTTGTTTTTTTTCAACATTTTCAATTTTACTGACCATAAGGAATGAGTGTGACCGCCCAAAAGTAGCAGAGGCCATCCGTAATGTTTCAAAACTGAAAAGTACATCAATCAACTCGTCATCAGGAAACCTAGCGAAGTTTTAGATATTCAAACAGTATGACGTAGAAAGGTATGATTTTTCACAAGTATTCGACGAACTAGTAAAGTATGAGAAACACATATTGTAAACGGTTCAGAAGAATTTTTTTCTAAGTGACTCCATCAAACTGCAATCGCCAACAGAGACAGAGATAATGAAAAGTGATAAGATTTTTTGTACTCAAGTTCAGACTGCCAGCATGGGAATAAAGAAACAAACTTAAATGATGAAAAGAAAGATGACATAGGAGTAAGGTCAAATGGTTATTCATGAAAATAACACAATAAAGACCGTCTGATAATTGTAAAGGTCATAAACAGAAAAAAAGAAAGTGGACGGTAGTAAGGTCAGACGTTACTAATGAAAGTAAAGTGACGGTAGTAAGGTCAGACGTTACTAGTAAAAGGAAAGTGACGGTAGTAAGGTCAGGACGTTACTAGTAAAAGGAAAGTGACGGTAGTAAGGTCAGACGTTACTAGTAAAAGGAAAGTGACGGTAGTAAGGTCAGACGTTACTAGTATAAAAGGAAAGTGACGGTAGTAAGGTCAGACGTTACTAATAAAAGGAAAGTGACGGTAGTAAGGTCAGACGTTACTAGTGAAAAGGAAAGTGACGGTAGTAAGGTCAGACGTTACTAATAAAAGGAAAGTGACGGTAGTAAGGTCAGGCGTTACTAATAAAAGGAAAGTGACGGTAGTAAGGTCAGGACGTTAACTAATAAAAAGGAAAGTGACGGTAGTAAGGTCAGACGTTTACTAGTAAAAAGGAAAGTGACGGTAGTAAGGTCAGACGTTACTAATAGAAAGGAAAGTGACGGTAGTAAGGTCAGACGTTACTAATGAAAGGAAAGAGACGGTATTAAGGTCAGGTATTACTAATGAAAGTAAAGTGACTGTAGTAAGGTCAGACGTTACTAATGAAAGTAAAGTGACGGTAGTAAGGTCAGACGTTACTTATGAAAGTAAAGTGACGGTAGTAAGGTCAGGACGTTACTAATAAAAGGAAAGTGACGGTCGTAAGGTCAGACGTTACTAATAAAAGTAAAGTGACGGTAGTAAGGTCAGGCGTTACTAATGAAAAGGAAAGTGACGGTAGTAAGGTCAGACGTTACTAATAAAAGGAAAGTGACGGTAGTAAGGTCAGACGTTACTAGTAAAAGGAAAGTGACGGTAGTAAGGTCAGGCGTTACTAATAAAAGGAAAGTTGACGGTAGTAAGGTCAGGCGTTACTAATGAAAGGAAAGTGACGGTAGTAAGGTCAGACGTTACTAATGAAAGTAAAGTGACGGTAGTAAGGTCAGGCGTTACTAGTAAAAGTAAAAGTGACGTGTAGTAAGGTCAGACATTACTAGTAAAAGGAAAGTGACGGTAGTAAGGTCAGGCGTTACTAATAAAAGGAAAGTGACGGTAGTAAGGTCAGACGTTACTAATAAAAGGAAAGTGACGTAGTAAGGTCAGACGTTACTAGTAAAAGGAAAGTGACGGTAGTAAGGTCAGGCGTTACTAATAAAAGGAAAGTGACGGTAGTAAGGTCAGACGTTACTAATAAAAGGAAAGTGACGGTAGTAAGGTCAGACGTTACTAATAAAAGGAAAGTGACGGTAGTAAGGTCAGACGTTACTAGTAAAAGGAAAGTGACGGTAAGGTAACTTATAGTAAGGTCAGACGTTACTAATAAAAGGAAAGTGACGGTAGTAAGGTCAGACGTTACTAATAAAAGGAAAGTGACGGTAGTAAGGTCAGACGTTACTAGTAAAAGGAAAGTGACGGTAGTAAGGTCAGACGTTACTAATAAAAGGAAAGTGACGGTAGTAAGGTCAGACGTTATACTAATGAAAGTAAAGTGACGGTAGTAAGGTCAGACGTTACTAGTAAAAGGAAAGTGACGGTAGTAAGGTCAGGCGTTACTAATGAAAGTAAAGTGACGGTAGTAAGGTCAGGCGTTACTTAAAAAGGAAAGTGACGGTAGTAAGGTCAGACGTTACTAATAAAAGGAAAGTGACGGTAGTAAGGTCAGACGTTACTAATAAAGGAAAGTGACGAAAGTAAGGTCAGGCGTTACTAGTAAAAGGAAAGTGACTGTAGTAAGGTCAGACGTTACTAGTAAAAGGAAAGTGACTGTAGTAAGGTCAGACGTTACTAGTAAAAGTAAAGTGACGGTAGTAAGGTCAGGCGTTACTAATGAAAGTAAAGTGACGGTAGTAAGGTCAGACGTTACTAATGAAAGTAAAGTGACGGTAGTAAGGTCAGACGTTACTAATGAAAGTTAAGTGACGGTAGTAAGGTCAGACGTTACTAATGAAAAGGAAAGTGACGGTAGTAAGGTCAGACGTTACTAGTATAAAAGAAAGTGACGGTAGTAAGGTCAGACGTTACTAATAAAAGGAAAGTGACGGTAGTAAGGTCAGACGTTACTAATGAAAGGAAAGTGACGGTAGTAAGGTCAGGCGTTACTAATGAAAGGAAAGTGACGGTAGTAAGGTCAGACGTTACTAATGAAAGTAAAGTGACGGTAGTAAGGTCAGACGTTACTAATGAAAGGAAAGTGACGGTAGTAAGGTCAGGCGTTACTAGTAAAAGGAAAGTGACGGTAGTAAGGTCAGACGTTACTAATAAAAGGAAAGTGACGGTAGTAAGGTCAGACGTTACTAGTAAAAGGAAAGTGACGGTAGTAAGGTCAGACGTTACTAATAAAAGGAAAGTGACGGTAGTAAGGTCAGACGTTACTAATGAAAGGAAAGTGACGGTAGTAAGGTCAGGCGTTACTAATGAAAGGAAAGTGACGGTAGTAAGGTCAGACGTTACTAATGAAAGTAAAGTGACGGTAGTAAGGTCAGGCGTTACTAGTAAAAGGAAAGTGACGGTAGTAAGGTCAGACGTTACTAGTAAAAGTAAAGTGACGGTAGTAAGGTCAGACGTTACTAGTAAAAGGAAAAAAGACGGTAGTAAGGTCAGACGTTACTAGTAAAAGGAAAGTGACGGTAGTAAGGTCAGACGTTACTAGTAAAAGGAAAGTGACGGTAGTAAGGTCAGACGTTACTAATAAAAGGAAAGTGACGGTAGTAAGGTCAGACGTTACTAATAAAAGGAAAGTGACGGTAGTAAGGTCAGACGTTACTAATAAAAGTAAAGTGACGGTAGTAAGGTCAGGCGTTACTAGTAAAAGGAAAGTGACGGTAGTAAGGTCAGACGTTACTAGTAAAAGGAAAGTGACTGTAGTAAGGTCAGACGTTACTAGTAAAAGGAAAGTGACGGTAGTAAGGTCAGACGTTACTAATGAAAGGAAAGTGACGGTAGTAAGGTCAGACGTTACTAATAAAAGGAAAGTGACGGTAGTAAGGTCAGGCGTTACTAATAAAAGTAAAGTGACGGTAGTAAGGTCAGACGTTACTAATAAAAGGAAAGTGACGGTAGTAAGGTCAGACGTTACTAATGAAAGTAAAGTGACGGTAGTAAGGTCAGACGTTACTAATGAAAGTAAAGTGACGGTAGTAAGGTCAGGCGTTACTAATGAAAGTAAAGTGACGGTAGTAAGGTCAGACGTTACTAATGAAAGTAAAGTGACGGTAGTAAGGTCAGGCGTTACTAATGAAAGGAAAGTGACGGTAGTAAGGTCAGGCGTTACTAATGAAAGTAAAGTGACGGTAGTAAGGTCAGACGTTACTAATGAAAGGAAAGTGACGGTAGTAAGGTCAGACGTTACTAGTAAAAGGAAAGTGACGGTAGTAAGGTCAGACGTTACTAATAAAAGGAAAGTGACGGTAGTAAGGTCAGACGTTACTAGTAAAAGGAAAGTGACGGTAGTAAGGTCAGACGTTACTAATAAAAGGAAAGTGACGGTAGTAAGGTCAGACGTTACTAATGAAAGGAAAGTGACGGTAGTAAGGTCAGACGTTACTAATAAAAGGAAAGTGACGGTAGTAAGGTCAGACGTTACTAATGAAAGTAAAGTGACGGTAGTAAGGTCAGGCGTTACTAATGAAAGGAAAGTGACGGTAGTAAGGTCAGACGTTACTAGTAAAAGGAAAGTGACGGTAGTAAGGTCAGACGTTACTAGTAAAAGGAAAGTGACGGTAGTAAGGTCAGACGTTACTAATAAAAGGAAAGTGACGGTAGTAAGGTCAGACGTTACTAATAAAAGGAAAGTGACGGTAGTAAGGTCAGACGTTACTAGTAAAAGGAAAGTGACGGTAGTAAGGTCAGACGTTACTAGTAAAAGGAAAGTGACGGTAATAAGGTCAGAAGTTACTAGTAAAAGGAAAGTGACGGTAGTAAGGTCAGATGTTACTAGTAAAAGTTAAGTGACGGTAGTAAGGTCAGACGTTACTAGTAAAAGGAAAGTGACGGTAGTAAGGTCAGACGTTACTAATAAAAGGAAAGTGACGGTAGTAAGGTCAGACGTTACTAGTAAAAGGAAAGTGACGGTAGTAAGGTCAGACGTTACTAGTAAAAGGAAAGTGACGGTAGTAAGGTCAGACGTTACTAATGAAAGGAAAGTGACGGTAGTAAGGTCAGACGTTACTAATAAAAGGAAAGTGACGGTAGTAAGGTCAGGCGTTACTAATGAAAGTAAAGTGACGGTAGTAAGGTCAGACGTTACTAATGAAAGGAAAGTGACGGTAGTAAGGTCAGACGTTACTAGTAAAAGGAAAGTGACGGTAGTAAGGTCAGACGTTACTAGTAAAAGGAAAGTGACGGTAGTAAGGTCAGACGTTACTAGTAAAAGGAAAGTGACGGTAGTAAGGTCAGACGTTACTAATAAAAGGAAAGTGACGGTAGTAAGGTCAGACGTTACTAATGAAAGTAAAGTGACGGTAGTAAGGTCAGGTGTTACTAATGAAAGTAAAGTGACGGTATTAAGGTCAGACGTTACTAGTAAAAGGAAAGTGACGGTAGTAAGGTCAGACGTTACTAATAAAAGGAAAGTGACGGTAGTAAGGTCAGACGTTACTAGTAAAAGGAAAGTGACGGTAGTAAGGTCAGACGTTACTAGTAAAAGGAAAGTGACGGTAGTAAGGTCAGACGTTACTAGTAAAAGGAAAGTGACGGTAGTAAGGTCAGACGTTACTAGTAAAAGGAAAGTGACGGTAGTAAGGTCAGACGTTACTAGTAAAAGGAAAGTGACGGTAGTAAGGTCAGACGTTACTAGTAAAAGGAAAGTGACGGTAGTAAGGTCAGACGTTACTAGTAAAAGGAAAGTGACGGTAGTAAGGTCAGACGTTACTAGTAAAAAGGAAAGTGACGGTAGTAAGGTCAGACGTTACTAATAAAAGGAAAGTGACGGTAGTAAGGTCAGACGTTACTAGTAAAAGGAAAGTGACGGTAGTAAGGTCAGACGTTACTAATAAAGGAAAGTGACGGTAGTAAGGTCAGACGTTACTAGTAAAAGGAAAGTGACGGTAGTAAGGTCAGACGTTACTAATAAAAGGAAAGTGACGGTGTAGTAAGGTCAGACGTTACTAGTAAAAGGAAAGTGACGGTAGTAAGGTCAGAACGTTACTAATAAAGGAAAGTGACGGTAGTAAGGTCAGACGTTACTAATGAAAGTAAAGTGACGGTAGTAAGGTCAGACGTTACTAATAAAAGTAAAGTGACGGTAGTAAGGTCAGACGTTACTAGTAAAAGGAAAGTGACGGTAGTAAGGTCAGACGTTACTAGTAAAAGGAAAGTGACGGTAGTAAGGTCAGGACGTTACTAAAAAAAGGAAAGTGACGGTAGTAAGGTCAGGCGTTACTAATGAAAAGTAAAGTGACGGTAGTAAGGTCAGACGTTACTAGTAAAAGGAAAGTGACGGTAGTAAGGTCAGACGTTACTAGTAAAAGGACGTAGTGACGGTAGTAAGGTCAGGACGTAAGTACTAATAAAAGGAAAGTGACGGTAGTAAGGTCAGACGTTACTAATAAAAGGAAAGTGACGGTAGTAAGGTCAGACGTTACTAATAAAAGGAAAGTGACGGTAGTAAGGTCAGACGTTACTAATGAAAGGAAAGTGACGGTAGTAAGGTCAGACGTTACTAGTAAAAGTAAAGTGACGGTAGTAAGGTCAGACGTTACTAATAAAAGTAAAGTGACGGTAGTAAGGTCAGACGTTACTAGTAAAAGGAAAGTGACGGTAGTAAGGTCAGACGTTACTAGTAAAAGGAAAGTGACGGTAGTAAGGTCAGACGTTACTAGTAAAAGGAAAGTGACGGTAGTAAGGTCAGACGTTACTAGTAAAAGGAAAGTGACGGTAGTAAGGTCAGACGTTACTAGTAAAAGGAAAGTGACGGTAGTAAGGTCAGACGTTACTAGTAAAAGGAAAGTGACGGTAGTAAGGTCAGGCGTTACTAATGAAAGTAAAGTGACGGTATTAAGGTCAGACGTTACTAATAAAAGTAAAGTGACGGTATTAAGGTCAGACGTTACTAATAAAAGGAAAGTGACGGTAGTAAGGTCAGACGTTACTAGTAAAAGGAAAGTGACGGTAGTAAGGTCAGACGTTACTAATAAAAGGAAAGTGACGGTAGTAAGGTCAGACGTTACTAGTAAAAAGGAAAGTGACGGTAGTAAGGTCAGACGTTACTAATAAAAGGAAAGTGACGGTAGTAAGGTCAGACGTTACTAATGAAAAGAAAGTGACGGTAGTAAGGTCAGACGTTACTAATAAAAGGAAAGTGACGGTAGTAAGGTCAGACGTTACTAGTAAAAGGAAAGTGACGGTAGTAAGGTCAGGCGTTACTAGTAAAAGGAAAGTGACGGTAGTAAGGTCAGACGTTACTAATAAAAGTAAAGTGACGGTAGTAAGGTCAGGCGTTACTAGTAAAAGGAAAGTGACGGTAGTAAGGTCAGACGTTACTAATGAAAGGAAAGTGACGGTAGTAAGGTCAGGCGTTACTAGTAAAAGGAAAGTGACGGTAGTAAGGTCAGACGTTACTAATGAAAGTAAAGTGACGGTAGTAAGGTCAGGCGTTACTAGTAAAAGGAAAGTGACGGTAGTAAGGTCAGACGTTACTAGTAAAAGGAAAGTGACGGTAGTAAGGTCAGACGTTACTAGTAAAAGGAAAGTGACGGTAGTAAGGTCAGACGTTACTAATAAAAGGAAAGTGACGGTAGTAAGGTCAGACGTTACTAGTAAAAGGAAAGTGACGGTAGTAAGGTCAGACGTTACTAGTAAAAGGAAAGTGACGGTAGTAAGGTCAGACGTTACTAGTAAAAGGAAAGTGACGGTAGTAAGGTCAGACGTTACTAGTGAAAGGAAAGTGACGGTAGTAAGGTCAGACGTTACTAATGAAAGTAAAGTGACGGTATTAAGGTCAGACGTTACTAATGAAAGTAAAGTGACGGTAGTAAGGTCAGACGTTACTAGTAAAAGGAAAGTGACGGTAGTAAGGTCAGACGTTACTAATGAAAGTAAAGTGACGGTAGTAAGGTCAGACGTTACTAATGAAAGTAAAGTGACGGTAGTAAGGTCAGGCGTTACTAATGAAAGTTAAGTGACGGTATTAAGGTCAGACGTTACTAATGAAAGTAAAGTGACGGTATTAAGGTCAGACGTTACTAGTAAAAGGAAAGTGACGGTAGTAAGGTCAGACGTTACTAGTAAAAGGAAAGTGACGGTAGTAAGGTCAGACGTTACTAGAAAAGGAAAGTGACGGTAGTAAGGTCAGACGTTACTAGTAAAAGGAAAGTGACGGTAGTAAGGTCAGACGTTACTAATAAAAGGAAAGTGACGGTAGTAAGGTCAGACGTTACTAGTAAAAGGAAAGTGACGGTAGTAAGGTCAGACGTTACTAATAAAAGGAAAGTGACGGTATTAAGGTCAGACGTTACTAATGAAAGTAAAGTGACGGTATTAAGGTCAGTCGTTACTAATGAAAGTAAAGTGACGGTAGTAAGGTCAGGCGTTACTAGTAAAAGGAAAGTGACGGTAGTAAGGTCAGACGTTACTAGTAAAAGGAAAGTGACGGTAGTAAGGTCAGACGTTACTAATGTAAAAGGAAAGTGACGGTAGTAAGGTCAGACGTTACTAATGAAAAGTAAAGTGACGGTAGTAAGGTCAGACGTTACTAATGAAAGGAAAGTGACGGTAGTAAGGTCAGACGTTATAGTAAGGAAAGTGACGGTAGTAAGGTCAGACGTTACTAATAAAAGGAAAGTGACGGTAGTAAAGGTCAGACGTTACTAATGTAAAGGAAAGTGACGGTAGTAAGGTCAGACGTTACTAGTAAAAGGAAAGTGACGGTAGTAAGGTCAACGTTACTAGTAAAAGAAAGTGACGGTAGTAAGGTCAGGCGTTACTAATGAAAGGAAAGTGACGGTAGTAAGGTCAGACGTTACTAATGAAAGTAAAGTGACGGTAGTAAGGTCAGACGTTACTAGTAAAAGGAAAGTGACGGTAGTAAGGTCAGACGTTACTAGTAAAAGGAAAGTGACGGTAGTAAGGTCAAACGTTACTAGTAAAAGGAAAGTGACGGTAGTAAGGTCAGACGTTACTAGTAAAAGGAAAGTGACGGTAGTAAGGTCAGACGTTACTAGTAAAAGGAAGTGACGGTAGTAAGGTCAGACGTTACTAGTAAAAGGAAAGTGACGGTAGTAAGGTCAGGCGTTACTAATAAAAGGAAAGTGACGGTCGTAAGGTCAGACGCTACTAATAAAAGGAATGTGACGGTAGTAAGGTCAGACGTTACTAGTAAAAGGAAAGTGACGGTAGTAAGGTCAGACGTTACTAGTTAAAAGGAAAGTGACGGTAGTAAGGTCAGACGTTACTAATAAAAGGAAAGTGACGGTAGTAAGGTCAGAACGTTACTAGTAAAAGGAAAGTGACGGTAGTAAGGTCAGACGTTACTAAGTAAAAGGAAAGTGACGGTAGTAAGGTCAGACGTTACTAGTAAAAGGAAAGTGACGGTAGTAAGGTCAGACGTTACTAATAAAAGGAAAGTGACGGTAGTAAGGTCAGACGTTACTAGTAAATAAGGTAAAGTGACGGTAGTAAGGTCAGACGTTACTAGTAAAAGGAAAGTGACGGTAGTAAGGTCAGACGTTACTAGTAAAAGGAAAGTGACGGTAGTAAGGTCAGACGTTACTAATAAAAGGAAAGTGACGGTAGTAAGGTCAGGCGTTACTAATGAAAGTAAAGTGACGGTAGTAAGGTCAGACCGTTACTAGTAAAGGAAAAGTGACGGTAGTAAGGTCAAACGTTACTAGTAAAAGGAAAGTGACGGTAGTAAGGTCAGACATACTAGTAAAAGGAAGTGACGGTAGTAAGGTCAGACGTTACTAGTAAAAGGAAAGTGACGGTAGTAAGGTCAGACGTTACTAGTAAAAGGAAAGTGACGGTAGTAAGGTCAGGCGTTACTAATAAAAGGAAAGTGACGGTAGTAAGGTCAGACGTTACTAGTAAAAGGAAAGTGACGGTAGTAAGGTCAGACGTTACTAATAAAAGGAAAGTGACGGTAGTAAGGTCAGACGTTACTAGTAAAAGGAAAGTGACGGTAGTAAGGTCAGAGACGTTACTAGTAAAAGGAAAGTGACGGTAGTAAGGTCAGACGTTACTAGTAAAAGGAAAGTGACGGTAGTAAGGTCAGACGTTACTAGTAAAAGGAAAGTGACGGTAGTAAGGTCAGACGTTACTAATAAAAGGAAAGTGACGGTAGTAAGGTCAGACGTTACTAGTAAAAGGAAAGTGACGGTAGTAAGGTCAGACGTTACTAGTAAAAAGGAAAGTGACGGTAGTAAGGTCAGACGTTACTAGTAAAAGGGAAGTGACGGTAGTAAGGTCAGACGTTACTAGTAAAAGGGAAGTGACGGTAGTAAGGTCAGACGTTACTAGTAAAAGGAAAGTGACGGTAGTAAGGTCAGACGTTACTAGTAAAAGGAAAGTGACGGTAGTAAGGTCAGACGTTACTAGTAAAAGGAAAGTGACGGTAGTAAGGTCAGACGTTACTTGTAAAAGGAAAGTGACGGTAGTAAGGTCAGACGTTACTAGTAAAAGTAAAGTGACGGTAGTAAGGTCAGACGTTACTAGTAAAAGGAAAGTGACGGTAGTAAGGTCAAACGTTACTAGTAAAAGGAAAGTGACGGTAGTAAGGTCAGACGTTACTAATGAAAGGAAAGTGACGGTAGTAAGGTCAAACGTTACTAGTAAAAGGAAAGTGACGGTAGTAGGGTCAGACGTTACTAGTAAAAGGAATGTAAGGTAGTAATGTCAGACGTTACTAGTAAAAGGAAAGTGACGGTAGTAAGGTCAGGACGTTACTAGTAAAAGGAAAGTGACGGTAGTAAGGTCAGACGTTACTTAGTAAAAGGAAAGTGACGGTAGTAAGGTCAGACGTTTACTAATAAAAGGAAAGTGACGGTAGTAAGGTCAGGCGTTACTAGTAAAAGGAAAGTGACGGTAGTAAGGTCAGGACGTTACTAGTAAAAGGAAAGTGACGGTAGTAAGGTCAGACGTTACTAGTAAAAGGAAAGTGACGGTAGTAAGGTCAGACTGTACTAGTAAAAGGAAAGTGACGGTAGTAAGGTCAGACGTTACTAGTAAAAGGAAAGTGACGGTAGTAAGGTCAGACGTTAACTAATAGTAAAAGGAAAGTGACGGTAGTAAGGTCAGGACGTTACTAGTAAAAGGAAAGTGACGGTAGTAAGGTCAGACATTATTAGTAAAAGGAAAGTGACGGTAGTAAGGTCAGACGTTACTAGTAAAAGGAAAAGTGACGGTAGTAAGGTCAGACGTTACTAGTAAAAGGAAAGTGACGGTAGTAAGGTCAGACGTTACTAGTAAAAGGAAAGTGACGGTAGTAAGGTCAGACGTTACTAGTAAAAGGAAATTGGACGGTAGTAAGGTCAGACGTTAGTAGTAAAAAGGAAAGTGACGGTAGTAAGGTCAGACGGATTACTAGTAAAAGGAAAGTGACGGTAGTAAGGTCAGACGTTACTAGTAAAAGGAAAGTCAATTTCAGCAAATTTCAGACGTTACTAATGTAAAGGAAAGTGACGGTAGTAAGGTCAGACGTTACTAGTAAAAGGAAAGTGACGGTAGTAAGGTCAGACGTTACTAGTAAAAGGAAAGTGAACGGTAGTAAGGTCAGACGTTACTAAATAAAGGAAAGTGACGGTAGTAAGGTCAGACGTTACTAGTAAAAGGAAAGTGACGGTAGTAAGGTCAGACGTTACTTAGTAAAAGGAAAGTGACGGTAGTAAGGTCAGGACGTTACTAGTAAAAGGAAAGTGACGGTAGTAAGGTCAGACGTTACTAGTAAAAGGAAAGTGACGGTAGTAAGGTCAGACGTTACTATGAAAGGAAAGTGACGGTAGTAAGGTCAAATTTCATAAAAAAAAATATGAAAATGGATCAAACAACAGGCTAAGCCTATACAGATTCTCCCCCAGATAACACAATGCATTTAATATTATATACATGTAATTTACAAAATATACTCTTTTAAATAAAAAAAATTATAGTATCTGAATTTAGATAAACAAAGTTTGTAAATTATATGATGTATAATGTGATTTATGTTTTGTTTAGTTGAAAAATTGTGTATGTGAAAAATACTCCTTCCACTCGTGGGATACAGACCAAAAAAGTCAATTCGCAAATAGCGATCACAGGTCATCCACCCACGAGTTTCAGAAGTCAAACACATATGTACAAGATTCAATGTATTAAAGATTTGTGATTTTTATGCCAAATAATTCAATTTAAATATACATATATATTGCAGAAGTTGTCCAATTAATAATTAATACAAATGATACATTAGAATAGAAGCATGACATTGTAGGTATAATCAAACAATTTCAAAGTAGTTCACGTCCAAAAGGTGGGGTGGGGTAGGGTGGGGTTTCATTTTGGGATTGCCATTTTACATCTACTAATATACAAAATTAAATTAACATCGATTTGTAGCTCTGATGTAGTCAACAGTGGTTAGAAAAAATTAACATATTGACATTGTCATTATACTCGGTACAGCCATTTTAAAGTGCAATTAAGCATTTTGAGCTACAATATTACAGCTATGATTAAGCCCAGTTGTTTTTTTACAACTGACAGTAGTGGTTTACTTTTTGTTTTTTAAAAAAAATTATATGTAACCGAAAAAAAACACAGAAAGGCCATTATAAATGACAATGTGATCCGTTGACTTGTTTCAGATATTCTTGTAAATATATCGTGGTATTTGAACAAAGATGTAATCATGGTGCTTAGAGATGGCACCAAAGCACACTAGTCAGTGGTTTAGATTAAGGAGACGAAACATTTTAACAAATTCTAAATATCGGACTAAAGGATTAGTGGGAATGTTTTATGGGCCTTTCTCGTCAGTGTGTGTATTTGCTTCAAGATGAATACCAAAAAAAATGTTAATCTTGTATTACATCACAATAATCATTCTTTATTCCTCAAAGTCTGAAAGTACAGAGAAATATATATATATATATATATATATATATATATATATATATATATATAAAATAAAGAGTCGATGACTTTCCTCTTGTACATTCACCATATATATATATATATATATATATATATATATTATATTTACATTGTAAATATATTGGAGCGGACTTATTTACATTGAAAGTTCAGTTAGCGATATCCAAAGTTACGAAAACTGAATATTACAGCATTGTACATGTAGTCGTTATTAACTCAAATGGATACCCCGTCAAAATGCTTTTATTGAATTGATCTTTTTAACCCACCATCAGCAAATGGTTGGCGAGCTATAAAAATAGCCTTCCCCATTACTCGTCATCCGTCCTTCTTTTATTTCTGTTATTACTTTGAAAGTACTGGAATGGATTTCATATGTAGATCCAGTTATATGTATAACATATTTCGGAATCAATCCGAAATCGATTTACTTCGATAACCGCTACATGTATTTCCCAGAGAGTATTCAGGATCTTTTTTTAATTTCATGTTTAGAAAGTCATCTTTCTTGACTCTAATAGGTGGACTTGCTGCTATGGTTCAAATTCAACATGTGAGCTTAATACTTAATGAACCTTTCTGGAATTTTAAAGTAATAAATGCACCATGGGAAAATTGCGGTAGTCGACAACTTGAAGTTCGTTACCACGTATATATAGATATTTTCGATATAGTATATTTTAGATAATGTTTCTTTTAAGTTTTACGTAGTCTCTTGTTTTTAGTCACCTGCGGAAGTACATATATTATGTTTACTTTCACACTGCAAGTCCGTTAATATAGTATACCTTACCCCATGGAGAGGTAATTTGACATTCTTGTATTAAGGATTGCGTGATCTGCTAATCCGCTTCAGCTATAACATTCCACGCAAAGACAATGAAGAACAAAGGGTGTGATACAAATACTGTTAGAACAAAAACGAAAACAATATCAGTGTACGAATAACCAAATATTCAGCAACAAGAGGCCCCATGGGCCTTAACCGGTCACTGATTTCAGATACAGAATGAAACAATAGCAAATGCATATAAACATATATGTTGGCCCATCAGGCCTTGAAGTCTGTCATGAATTTTATAAATTTGACTTTCTTAATCTATGAAGATCATGTGAATTCAGAAGAAAGATTTTTGAAATGATATACTTGTTTGACCCCTTTGGCACCGCCCCTCTGGTCCCTGGGGTCGACCAAGACCCAATATGGATATGATGTTAAAATGTATCCTAGGCTATAGATACAACCACATCTTGACTAAGTCTTCTATCAAAATTAAGGCAAGTAATGTTCATCAATGTGTAATAATTTTATCAACTATAGTAATTGTTGAACTCCCTCCCCAGGGGAAAATTGAGACCCCAGACGGTCATATAATTCACTATTTTTGTAAAGGGACTTTAAGCTTTACCATCTATGCAGAGTAATTTGATTAACCGGTTCCGAATTTCAAGAAGAAGATTTTTAAAGTTTTAGCATATTGACCGTTTTGGGCCCATCCCTAAGGCCAATGCCATAAGGCCCCTGGGGATCAGTCATGGACAGTTAGTTGATAGATTCAATGGCCATTCACATAGGGATATATTTCTGACAAAAATGGACTAATTTCTTATTTTATGAATAAATAATGTTCATACATGTGTATTTTCCTAAATAAACTAAAGTAATTATAACTTAACCCCCTCCCCAGGGGAAACATGAAGACCCATGGTCATATAATACAATTTTTCATAAAACACCTTAAGACAGATGTCCTCTATGAAGAGTATGAGATCCTTTCCATTTTCCAGTATTAGACTGAAGATTTTTAAAGTTTGTGCCTACTTTGCCCTTTTGGCCCCACCCTCTTGCCCAAGGGGGGTTGACCAGGACCAATATAGATATATGATAATAAAATGTAATCTAGGAAAAATTCTAAACAATATCACACACGTTTTCTATGAAAATTGAGCAAAATATGCTATAAATGTGTTTTCCCTATATAAAAACTATAAAAAATAGTTACGATAATAGTTAATGATGCATCATGTATCTCGGTAGCATTTCTTCTTTACCTGAATTCTTATAGTTAGGGAAAACAACGCTGCAATATTTCAGCAATCTTTACGAAGCGACAAACCATTTCAAAATCTATGGATGTGACCGTTACCCTGTGAACGACATCCTTTTTAAAAACAACAAAACACCAACTAGGTTATACAGGTATGTCACTTTTGTAGAGGATTAAATGAACGATAGCTACTACTTGAAATAAGGTATTTTGTATCAGTGAATAACAGTAAAGTTAAAATACATTACACTTGACATATTTTCGGTGAATAAAATGTAACCAGTAGCCACGATGTGGAAAAAAAGACGGACGGATGACGAGCAATAGACGAAAAGCGATTTCAATAGCTCGTTAACCATTTGCTGATAGGGGTTAAAAAGTCGTCTTTCAAGATCAGATAATTCAATAAAAGTAATTTAGCGTCTTATCCACAGTTTTCGTAACTTTGGTTGTGACCGTTACCCCTAAAGTTCTAAGTGTGACCGATATCACTTTCATAATTTCTAATTACGCACCGTATATAATTCTCCACTAGCAGATATAATGAATGAAATATTTTCTTCCAACAGTCATATATTACATATTAGTAAACGGGACAGTTTTGTGGCAGCAAAATTTATTTATTTGCAATTTATAACGTTTTAGTGAATAAAATGTGACCGATATCCCTGCTGTCGAAAAATATTGTGTCGAGGTGTTTGCATAATCTGAGCTAGTTTGACGATATCTAATAATTTCACAGAGTCTCTAACAATACACTGTCTTTGACGCACAATAGGTTTAGAAGATGCATTGCTTTTATGTCATAATTTCAGCCGATTTTCATCTTGAAGCGGGCGTTTTTTCATTGTTTTTGTGTGCCCGATATCACTTTCGGTGACGTAGGTTGTCCTCATTGGTCATTGTCTGGGGGAAATGTCACTGGTCTGTTGTTTGATTATCTCATTTGATTTAAGACAAAAGCACATTCATGTGGTGAAGGTTATTTTACAATCTTAGTGATTAATAAACAAAAAAGTAATAACTGACGCCAACACATAATGTATAGATATAGATATAGCCTTGCTATAAATCCGGATCATTAAACCCCTAACCGAGCACCTGGCCTGGTAGATCGTTTTAGTCAGCAACGTTGAGGCATGCGCATTGGTAGTAAAAACAAAAATGGCGAAGCGGGATGTTTGAATTGCGGTGTTATACTCAGAAAAGTGGCGTATCTGCGTTAATAAAAGAGGAATCGTTATGGAAATGATATCCGAAGAATTTTAGGGATATAGAGAGAGATTCATTTAATGCGTTTACTATTGATGAAAACGGATAACAATGTAGCATAAAAATTAGAATAGCTGTCGAATGGATCTACGGCACCCACTGCTAACATTTACGCCTCTTTCGCACATTTCGATGTAGGCGTATACGAATATAAATCGACGATCGAAGTCAAATTTGAGTTTAAATTGTCATGTTATACTCGTATTTTCATATCACAATAGTATAGATAACAAAACACAGTAACTAGGATTCTAGAGGGGAAACCCCGAATTTTGTACCAAAAGGGGTCGTGTACCAAATGGGGTAGGGCCACGTTATATATCGATTTCACATTTTCTTTAAACGCATCTTTATCAAGCTCTCCAGTGATTTTATTTAAAATAACGAAAACATCCTTGTCGATTTGTGATGACGTCATGGTAATCTCATTCAAGAAATTCAGCTGTCTTGACAGGTTCGTGTTTATAGACATATTAGGGTCGCGTTAACTGAATTGTCATCTACCGAACAAAAAGTCAGCGTGTTCCTATTTTATGACGTACGTATAAGACCCCTACCACACACACCAGATCACACAAATTGAAAAAATACAACGAAAAGCAGCACGCTACATACATGTATAAAACAGATATCACAATACAAGTTCAGTAACAGACATGATACACCAACTAAAACTACCATCACTACACACACGCAGAATATAATTAAGAAGTATACTCAAATCACACACAAATGTAACCGTGGGGTGTATTGGAGTATGGAAATATAACGCCAATTCCGGATTTGGATTCGGTAACTTCGCCAATTTGTTAATGGAATTGTACATCATCAATTGCAAGTGGACCCTGTAAATATACAGGAACATACATTATAATATTACGATATATAAAGTTAAAGATACATGTACTTCGCTATATACACAATCAAGGGGAATAACTCTTACGGTTATAACCTTACAACTATTACAATTTATTACATCTTATTCAGATACGTTTAACCATTTGCACATGATGAAATGAATATATTAGATATTTCATTTAAGCGATAAATATAATCTGTACGTTTATAGATATACAGAGCGTTACGTTAATTTAAAATCATCATAAATTACAACATAATATAACGTGACATTTTGTCAAGTTCTATACATTCATTCTACCAGAATCTATATATAGACTTTGGAATATAATTATTTCAATATAAAAAATATGATTAGATAGATACCTCCATGTGGTACAGAGCCCAATACATGGCTAGACCACCATGACCATAGTCGGCTGTAATTACCTGGCTGGGGATGTTCTAAATTATAAAAAATAATTAACTATCAGAACAATCTGTAGACGATCGTTAATATATACAAACGTTCCAGCCGAAATGCGCGTTTGTTATAAACAATTGACTTTTTAAAACTCATTTTATTAATGCATGATAGAGTATAGTAATACCGTAATAATACAAAAATCGGAAATTTGAATATTCGGGATATAAATCGACAGTGATTAGTTGGACTGGGAATTGTGAAGTTAGTATTGCATAGATCACTTACTTACATAGTTACATACGTCCAAGTCAAGTCAGGGTTGTGTCAATTTTACCAGACGATACCACGTCTGACCAGTATCAATATCTGTCCAGGTATAACTTAGGCGGGAAAACCAATAAAGGCCGAAACTGACCAGTGACCCCTGGGTAAACCAGTAGGCTATAACATGTCCCTATACATGTATATTATAAGTATAAAACTGGCGGGAATGTTTGAAAGATTGAAATAAACAATAATAGATTTTTCCAAGCAAATCTTTATTTGTAGCAATATCTACATCATTAAAAATAAGCAACATATTTATAGAATACAAAAGGTACGATATATAAGTGTATTATATATCGACCCTGTTACATCCTCCCCTCTTCGTAGAAGCTCGTCTCGACTTCATTTTGATGAATCCTGAACAAAAAATAGAATATAAGACTATAAAGAATGTCATTACAAACATAATCGACTGACATAGATGAGCTATGATTAAAACAAAATGACTTTTTTATCTGAATGCCTGAAATTCAAATTTAATACATGTATTTAACACAATAAAATCACGAAATAGCTTAGTATTACAACATCTGTAATTAAAAAAATCCACGAACGTGCAAACACGTATCATGTACACAATAATACAAATTTCTTATACTGTCAGCTATTTTAAAATAAAATGAAGTCCAGAAATATTGGTACCCTGTCAGTTGTACACTAGCCAAATCCTGCTACTAGCTTGACTAGTGCCTCTGTTGCAGTTCTTCTCTCCTCTAGATCTGCACTCAAGGAAGGTGAGGTGGAGATGTGCTCTAGAAACTGAGCCCGTCGCTCCCAATCGCCCCTCACACTAGCCTGATTGCAGACGAAATCCTTAGTCCAAATCCAAACTGACACTTCAAGCGTCAGTAAGAATGAACTTTTGGGTAGAAAACAAACTTACCAGTTAGTAAATCCCAGGATAAATACCATGCCATATTGCCTAACGTAGCCCTTTGAAATTTCCCGATTGAAAAAAATTATGTCTCTAGGGCCGCCATGTAAGTAATGTTGTGCAGTAGATTTGTTTTGTCGGCGTTGATAGGCTTCTCGAAAATAATTGACCATTCATCGCCGAGAAAACAAATGACTACACACATATCAATCATGACGGCTAGAGACACACAAATTTTTTCAATCGGAAAGTTTCAAAAAGTCTTGTATAGCGCCAATCATGGGATGGTACATAGATAAACACTAACAATAACCGGTAAAGATTTATTTTTTACACAAACTTATAATTCTTAATGAAGGCTGAAGTGGTTGAGCATGCAGTGGTATTTTGAAACTACCCATTAGAGGCCCTAGCGTGTTTTATCGGAGGACACCACCCAAACTGGAGCCGACACTATTCTACTAGAACGTCTGGGTTCCTATGGGCGGTCTCCAGGTTGACTTTCTGCGTCGTCGTCCGAGTTATCTTCTTCAGTTCCAGGCTCACTGGAGGTCTCGTGAAAGGCGGGACATCCCGCTCATCCTCATCAATATGGCCCTCTGCTTCACTGGCGATACTGTTAGCGTCGTTGTGGTCCATATCGTCCTCCTGAGGTTCATCATCCACTGGTATCTGAACATCTGTGGTGATGCTAACCTCTGTGATGACTCCTTCCTCCATTGAGGTGTCCTCCTCACGGTTATCAGACTTGACCTTGTCTGCCGTCCTTGAAGGTTTCTGTTTCCTTCGGGGTGCCGGAACTGGCTTCGATGACAGTACTGTCCGTGTGCTATATACCGAGTCAGTAGAGCGTGACGATATTTCGGTCGTGTGTTCGATGAGTGTGAAATCACAGGTAAAGTATATATATATATATTACATACATTGTGTGGTTGATGGAACAGTATGAAGTCCAAGTGACCATGGCAACTGCAGTCCTAGTCTAGGGGTCTACCTTTCGAGCAGGCATATTTTAAGTGTACAATATACTACATGAATGGATCATACATTGTTATCACGTAATTCACGCGGTTTGTAAAAGAAGGTCAGAATAGGATATTGTCAAATTATCAGAGTTTCTAGAATTAAAATAATTGTGACAAATTCAGAATCTAATCAACAACTATGAATCTACATGGGTAGAAGTTGGATTTATTATCAGGCATGTGACCTACATTTTAGCGATTGGTCCTTTGAACAGTGTTGATGCTCACGAGCAGCCACATGTATATATATATGCCCGATACTAAATTTTTGCTGCTTACAGGTTCCTCAATCGGTTGACACAATAAAATGTAATTTCTAATGCCGACTTTTAACATCTATGGACGATTTCTCATATTTCCAATGCTTTGCAACGCGCCAGGTTCCATAAAGCAAATGCATACGTATTATATATTTGACAGGGTTAAAACTATTTCCCGCACCTTGCCGTTTAGAAAACTATATTACATACATACATAGTTAAGCATTTTATGAAGAATTTAATCTATTTATGTTTATATGTCCTTGCTTTTATTATGCCCATCAATATATCCTTTTTAATCAAAATATTTTTCCGATCAAAATATCTCTTGGGCGACGATCTGCCAACACTGAAATTCTTACTCCACGCAAGGTTCATCATTTTATGTGTTCGAAAAAGAATTTCAAAAGTAAGATTTATTAGATAAAAAGTCAATGTTTAAACTGCATATCACTAGCTAAGAAAAATAATTTTTACTTGGAAAATGCGGACTTGAACTACCATTGATGAGACAAAACCAGTACGTGGTTTACCGTAACAACCTGTACGCAGTTAATTTGCTACGCAGTTAATTTGCTTTTATAACTTCTAATAAACGTCCTTATTTATAAATTAAATTGTATGATAATATGTATTGATACATTTTGCTTTATATGTATCTATTCAAAGAAACATTACAGTACGAATGATTTCCAGTAATTAACGGCAATTTTATGTTGCAATAAATATTATGTTTCTGATCGCAATAAATATTTCTATCTGTCAAAGTCCATATAGACTGCAGAATAAATATATCTTTTCTCATATCTCCTAACACATCATCTAGTCTGTCTGTGGTCTGGATGTAGTGGACATGTTACCTGGACACGATGTCCACCTGTAGTGGACACCGTGTTCACACGTAGTGCACTCCGTGTCTACATGTAGTCTAAATCTTGTGCACTCCGTGTCTACCTGTAGTCTAAACCTCGTGCACTCCGTGTCTACCTGTAGTCTAAACCTCGTGCACTCCGTGTCCACTCGTAGTTCACACCGTGTGCACAATGTGTAACCTTAAGTCTACTACCAACTGTAGCATTATATACTCAAATCGACAAACGAAATAGATATTCCAATAACCACATTAAAGTTTGAAGAATATCACCTTTTCATGGCCTCTCCATCTCACCAACGAAGCATCCACCAATGCATTGTATCAGTTCTTATAATTATCCAAACCAGTTAAACAGTCACATTTTGGAATTCTACGAAGCACCGAGCAAACACTCAATATACACTGACGCCATCTTGGAGAATACAATATCCGGTGTTTTTATTTTTATCTTATTTATTATCAAAATATATTACAAAACATACAAAAGCAATACAATAAGACAAAAAGACAGTAACAAAAGAAGGGGAAAAAGAAAACAAAATATAGTGTCTGTTGTCAGACTCTCTGATGTGAAATTATGTAATTTTAATGGTTAATTATTATTATTCTATAAACTTTTATAAAGAGACAATCTGATAAGAACTGAATATTAGATAACCATAATAGGGAAAATGCTATAGGTTGAGTCGATTAATGTGGATTAGAATTTGTTATATACATGCATATATGTAAGATATTATATCAGTGGCAATCTAAACAAGCACAGTATTTCTGTATATATGTTTACCTCTGACAAACAGACAATATTTGAAAAACAAACATAAATACAAGGGAGAACAAAATAAATAAATACATGTATAAATAAATAGATAAAAATAACAGTAACATACACACACACAACAAAACAATTATACTCTGTAGGACATAAGCAACAGGAGACAATGTTGGCCAGTAATGTCAGTTAGCTATACGAAAAACAAACGTTTTATTTAATTTATATTTTCATAACTGTAACCATTCGTTTATTCGAGTAGTTATCTGAAATTCATATCTATTGTCATATATATCGAAATAAGACTTTTAAGTGCTTTTAACTCAAATTTAATATGTTTTTTTAAAACTGGTGAGGTTACGATCAATTTCGAAACATTTGCTTTTATATACATTTTGTATGTTGTGTTTTATTGTCAATAAAATTACATTGTGTATGTGGAACTTTTTGTAACATTTTATTAGTTTACCAAAAATGAACTCTGCTTTATCGAATCTAAGGTCGAGGTTCTTTGTTATGACATTAATTCTCAAGTTTTGAATTAAGTTTGATACTTTGAATCATTGTTGTTGAATAGCAGGAAAAATGAATGAATGAATGAATCCAACGCGATATTCTGTTTAAAATCACACTATCCATACGTTTGTATAGCACTGGTAAAAACGAGATAGGCCTGTAATGTTGTTCGGGTCATTTTTCTTCTTAAAACCACCTTTATAAATCGGAATTATAATTCCTCGTTTCCACGTTTTGGGAATAAATCTGGTAGTTCTGATAACGGTCATTAATTTTTGAATAATTTCGATGACGGCTTTCCCTCCAAATCGAATGTGTTTGCTCGTTACCATATCGGCTCCTGGAGCATTTTTAAGTTTCATTTGTCTGATTGTTGTCTCAATTTCATCAAAAGTGAACACACTATCAAGTTCTTCTTGTATTTGCAAATGAATATTGGTGTCATCCATAGTTTGATCATCTTATATATGTTTTCGTAAACGTCTGCAAAAGTCTCAACAACGCATTGTCGGTCACGTGCACATTTTTCGCCAAATATAAGTTCAGTTGGTGTCCGGTGTTTTGTTCATGCGTTTTCGTACAGTTGTTTCTAACTAATTATAAACCGCGAGGTCTGTTCTCGTTAATCCAAATTTGTCTATAATTTAAAGCCATGTCTTTGGTTGTTTCCAGCTCCGATGTCCAGTATGGTTTTAGGTATTCCTTAAAACGCCGCTTGGGTATTGTTTCGTCAGATGCTAAGGTAAGGCATAACGTTAATTGTTCGTATAACGCGCCAATGCCGAATTGTGCCGAAGTATCCAATTCATGTATGGTTCATATAAAATTAGCGACATGATCAACAGTTGCTTTGTTCCATGCAGTATGCACCACGTTGTCTTTCCGTCGACTATCGTCAGTTGGGACAGTGAAATCAAATACACAGATGATTGGAAGGTGGTCTGAGGCAACCTCTCTATAATATTACATCGGGATATATTGTCAATCGTTGTTTCATCAATAAGGATGTAATCCAATGTAGTTTGACAAGGTCTTAATGTATATTTCGCTCCTTTACTACTCGTCATTTTGTTTACTACACACATGTTCAAATCGTTTATGACGTCATTCAATGTCTTGACCTGTTTAGGCGCGTAATACTGTGAGTCTTCTAGGATGCGCACTAAAGTCACTGGCTATACTACTACAATTTTGCCTCTGGGTGCGTAGAAGGAGAGTAGGTCAGATAGTTACTGCATAGTGTCTTTATATCCATTGACGTCATTTTCACTTTGCAAATAGACTCCAAAAACATATATGGACTGTTCAGACGCTGTTGTAATTTTTGACGGCAGCAATACATTTGTTGACAACTATATTGGAGTGATTTCTTTACAATAAAGGCGACACCGGTAAAAGGTTTCTCTTCTCGGGACGTTGTACATCTATATATGGATTTCGCCGTTACTATTCAAACATATACTGTACATCTATGGACTTTTTATAGCCGGCCCACGAGATTGCAGCCGAGGGCTCGCTCATGCATATTATATCGGCAACGAAGCCAGCATGAATTTTAATTAGATGGCTTCAAGATGTTTGTCATAATGGGCTTATATCGTCTTAATGACGGCACTTTGTATAGATATACAGGATGATTTTGAAAGGAAAATTATCGCTCTTACCAACGGTAGAAACCGTTTTTATGACGATGTATACTAGAAATGTGTTTTTATAGCCGCTAAAGGTAAGCGGGTTAGAAATTTGGAGTCTAGGGCTTTCCACCCTACTCGTATATAGTACCATGTAGAGTATGTTTTTTATCATTTTTTATCTAGACCTCTAAAACGTTTAAAAATGGTCTTATGGTATTCTGGTGGGTCCGTGATTATATAATCTGTAACTAATTCTCAGATCCCTGTGCCTGATGCCTGGTATGACCTAGCAGTTCGCTTCTGTACCGGCACGACGATTTACCCAAAACAACCCAAAGCTACCCAAAACTACCCAAAACTTACCCAAAACTACCAAAACTTACCCAAAACTACCAAAAACATACCCTATACTACCCAAAACTTACTAAAACACGGAATTTTGCTGACAGTGTGACATACTAAGTTTGTAATAGCGGTTACCCCCCTTTAGCAGGAAATGTGAACCTATGCCGCTTTCGTAATTCAGCGACCGTTTCTTTATTTTTAATCCTGACGTGTTTGATAAAGGCCTTTGTCACAGGCTGTGAGGGCTTTGTCAACGCTCGTCTGAGAACAATATACAACCACTAGGTTTGTCTTTAGTTCATAAACGATGAACTAGGTCCAACCATTCAAACCAAATATGCATGTGTTTTTTTCGCGAACCTGCAGAACCTTTTAATTCATAACTATTTAATCTTTAAATGGTTAATCACCATAAAAGTTCCCTTTGTATATGCAGAAATATATATCAGTACAATGTAGTTCTGTACCATATAACGGTACCCAAAGAATATCCACATAGCTCAGTTTTTATAGCAATATACGAATGAATAAATGTTAATCCTGTATTCCATGGGGACTCCGAAGATGGCTAGAAAATATAGAAGACCTTACACTTATTTTGGTTCACAAGCATGCATGTACAGAGTGTATGTACTGTACATGGAAGAAACAAAAGCTGTAAATATAATAAATGAATTAATCAAACAGAATGAATCAAAAGAAATTATCTATTTAGGCAAACTTACATTGAATTTATAATGCTCACCTGATGCACCGACTACTGTAGTAAAAGATCGATCGTTTCCAAAAATTACTGTTTTCCGTTCTAAAATGAATTTACGATTTTAGTCAAGCAATTCACTATATTGATTAATATTTTGGTAAATTGACACCAGTGTTAATTATAAATACGAATATCTTTTCCTTGTTTACTTCGCTCCGTATACAAGTATATTTTAAAAGTGCTCATCTCTTGACAAAGACACATACCTGGTAATCGGTAGATACATGTATATCAATAGCACACTTACATTCTGGATGTAGATTTCTTATTTCAGCAGGGGCGTAGGAAGCGGGGGGCAGGGGGGCAACTGCCCCCCCCCCCCCCCCCGTTCCCCAGGACGGGGGGGGGGGCAAACATGTCTTTTTGCCCCCCCCCCCCCCCCATTTTCGCCGACTGAAATTTTCTAAAAATGTTTATTTGAAAGAAAAAAGGGTCCTCCTGCACATTTTTCGTACTTCATTCTAGAAAATTTTCCGCTGCGCGGCGTATTTCCTAAAACGTTCAAGGACATAATGTCAAACCTTAAATAGGCCAAGTCAAAATTCAATACACAGAACTAGACTAAAAATGTCCATCAAAGGATTTTATGTACTACCTAAAAAAATTCTCTTAAAAGATCAATTTGTTTATGTCTTAGCGAGACAATATTAATTCATTTTTTATGTTACACAACCATGTGCCGATGGTGTGAAGCCGGTGTATTCAGATCGAGTAGGGTTGCATAATGTTTTGACGACACAATTATCATTTCTAAATGCAAGCAGCTTTAAATAGAAAAAATACCATGTTAAGAACGCTTTATAATCATTAAAATACATCGTAAAACTCATCTCAGCCATTCTAAACCGTAATTTTTTTTCCGGGGTAGACACCCGGACCCCCCAAACACCAAAATCTCGCGCTTTCGGGCGCTCGCAAATTCATCAAAACTCATTTAAGCACAAATGGTATTTTTTCACTATCAAAAACAGGAGCAGACGATTTGGTATTTTTCTTCAGTTACAAAAGTTACTTACTTCACACCATTACCACCATTGAAAAGTTTGAGCTTCTAATTTTACTTAAAGTTTAAAATATAAAAAATAATTAATTGCATCCCGAAAAAATTCCCTGGCACTATATCCTATATGGAATGAATTACTGATTGCGCATGCACCAGAAGCAAAACAAATTATTTTATATTATGTTTTGTGTTTATTAGACATACATATACACGATTAAACACCAATTATTGTTCAAATGATGAGTATCATTTATGCTCTGTCGGCGGTGGAGCATCTTTAAGCTATTCTAAATCGTCATATTTTTCCTAGAGGAGGCCCCGGACCCCCCCCCCCCCCCCCCCCCAACACCAAAATCCCGCGCTTTCGGGCGCTCGCAAAATCATCAAAATACATTGTAAACCTCATCTCAGCCATTCTAAATTACTATATTTTTTCCGGGGGTCACCCTCAGACACCTAAAACACTAAAATCTCGCGCCTTCGGCGCTCACACGCTAATCTGGCCAATTTGCGTATTCGTTAATATCCTTTTATAGCGACCCCACTGTCTATAAATGTGTACAAGGATTAAATTTACTGATATATGAAAAATGTACATAAAACATATATGGTTGGGAGTTGAATTAATCTCCTCCTGTAGGTGCGGCGGCGGGGGGGGGGTTACAAAATATTGAGGACCTTTGCCCCCCATTACGTTTCATCTTCCTACGCCACTGTTCAGGATTCGTAATCGAGAAACATCCTTGCAGTAATATAAACTTGAGGTCATAGTAATTAATCTGGCGTTGACCTCATCAGCATAGACTAGCGCCGGTTGCATTGATCTGGTGCACTTTATATATATATATATATCATATATACTTCATTGACTTAGGAATATTATTATTAACTCATTATATTTGATATCTAAAGAAAGAGACCTAGACGTATGCAGTTATCGATAATAACCCACGTTGATGCCCCATGTATGCATCTCACTATTTCCACTCAACATTTCTCGATTTATATACACGTTTTGAATTTGAATTATTTTATTCGTATATCTGATATCCACAGCAAACATACTAGATTTTCAAATTCAAATATTTTTATTTATCAAATCACTGTACAAGCACATTTAAACGATCTTTTAAATATAAAGGAGCTTATGTTTAGAACATTTTACCAGACTACATAAGAAATAGCACCTCTCTTTTATCTTTTAAGAAAGCAGCTAAGGATTTTTGATGGGATAACTGTATTGGACCTGTAGATGTATTTTATATCCTCTTTATGTGTGCTACATATTTCTTTAATGAATGTATAGATATTTCTTTACATTGTATATTTTGTATATTTTATATTTATCTTAACCATGTGTAAGACGAGCTGCTAAGCTCAACATGTTATCAAGTTTAAATAAAGTCTATTATTATTATTATTTTGTATTAGGTGTAATTAGAGCATATGAATTCAAATGTAATCATAGGCGTTTGGCTCTATAGACATGTTCCTCTCTTTGTATATATATGTTTGTTACTTCGTTTAATATACAGAGAGAGAAGAATATCTGTAGAGCCAAAAACCTGTATTATAATTTAAAAGGTGTTATTTAAAATCATTAACATGAGCAAGGATTTATAAGTGAGTCCTTGATATGAGCATACTTCCGTCTTGTTTTTGAAAATAATGAAATAATTGCGGTAGATAATTAGTGGGGATAATTAAAACTAAACTTTTATATTCAAAGCAGCATTTTCTTAAGGTTAATTGAATTTATTTCAAGTCAGTGATACTAAATTAATTATGTTTAATTGATAAATTTCCCAGTAGTAGTTTCATTACTGTGTTGTTGTGATTTTACGTAGTGGTATATTTTCGCGAATTACCTTTGAAAGCGTCATTCACGTGATATGTAGAATCAAAATTTTTAAATTATTTCGCAGGGTTTTAAATGTCGTGAATTAAGTTAATTCGCCAACCAATCGAAATTAAAACTCACGCAAATATTAGGAACTATTTAATGTATTATGCCCATGATATCAAATCAACTATTCTGAATACATATTGGTACATGTACATACCTAGTTCATAAAACACTGTGCGATGTGTTTTGAAGGAAATTTAATTAAAACAAAAAAATGTATTTTCCACTGAAATATACTTACGTTCGTTGTAACACAATTGCACACATTCAAATGGAAATATTGAAGCATAATGTATTAAAGTCATATACACAGTAATATAAAAGCACATATAATGCTTTTATTTACGGCAGCGTGTTAGGACCAATATATAGTTTTATTTATCATGTCCATACAAATTATTATCTTGTACGTTTAATTTAGTATCTTTTTAGTATCTATTTTTACAGTATCGTGTACATTTGTACGTACGTATGCACAAACACTTATCTTGTACGTCTGTACGTACATCGTTGTATCATGTACGTACAACCTAGTATCTTGTACCTACAAATTATTATCTTGTACGTAAAACTTCATATCTTACAAATTTATTACAGTATCTTGCACGTACAAATTATGATATTGTACATTTGCGCACACAACGTAGTATCTTGTACGTACAAGTTTATATACTAAGTTGTTCATTTATGTACAAGATACTATATATATATATATGCTGTAAGTACAAGATAGATACAATTATAGACATGTATAGTGTCCCCTGTACGCCATTATAGGTACGTGTATTTCATTAGATATATAAAGTAAAAAACAATAAACAAAACTTTAAATCGTTAAAAATAAGGAAAACAACTATTTTTAGATAAAGTGCCGTTTCATAAGTTGTAGGCCATATCTTAATCATATTACTACGGTGGCATGATTACTGTCATATCATCCATGTATGATAATGAGTTCAATAGTTATTTCGTTTAAACGCAATAATTATTTCGTTCGCACGCAATAATTATTTCGTTCGCATTCTTTACGTTAACTGAAATAAAAAAAAAATACCAAACCGAAAGTAACAAAATTTTAACACGAGTTGCTTCCCCTAGTGCAGTCATATGACACGTCACATGTTCACTGCATATCAAAATGGCGACAGACGTTCTACATACTGTGCCTCTAGCTCTGTTCATTTTGTCACTGTTTCTGCCTGGGGCAGAGGCATTTGATGCAGGAGATGCCATTGCCCTGGTCCTCGGGCTTATAATCGGAATCCTGGGAATCTGTGCATGTCTCGGATACTACGCCAGGAGACGAGCGTCGTAATGTACTGGAAAACCGGAAGAGAGGTGTGTGTATTGTGTATGGAGATCTAGAACTACATAATGTTTCTGGATAATACGAATGAAGAAACCATGTTGTGAACTTTATTTATAATATATACATATGATATATGAAGTAAGAAGGGTTTACTGTGTCTGGCAACTCCTGTTGTGAAGAGAATTAATTAAAACATAGGACACAGAATTCTACTCCTGTCAGATCAACGTCACATGATCAAATATCTTATATTACTATTCTGTGATAACTGCTGGGCCCTAGGCCTAAACATACTCGACCTTCGATGGTGATTAACATTTTCTACTAATTAGGAACTGTTTAATGTATTTGTGGATAAACGCCAAAGTTAATGAAAAATGAGAAGATCTAAATGTGTTATCTTGGTATATACGATCTATCCTACGTCAGCTTACTTCAGAATTGAAACACGTGACGGAGCTTACCGACAGAGCTTCCCATCATCAAGATAAACCCGCGTGATAATCAATAACTCTGACGTGTTAATCATTAATTACTGAGAATCTACAATATACTGTTTGTGTGTTTTACTGTTGTAACATACATTCCATTCATATCGATTGTGGACCTTCCCTGTGTCGTAATCCTGAAGATAGACAGAAGAGAGAAAAGATCGACAGGATGGAGAGAAGATTGGTCGGAGGATGAATGGCAAGGATCAGATGTGACTGAAACTGCAGGGTGGCTGTGTTTGAGAGTGTATGCTGAACACATGAGGACTGTTTAAAAATAAAATCCAAAATTTGCACTGGTTGTGCAAAATAAAACAAAGCTTTGTATACTGATTGAAAACATAATTTGTTTAATATATAATGTAAATAAACCAATCTTTTAAATTAAAGTGTGTGTATTCTCATTACATAATGCTTAAAATGCTAACTTGATTTAGTCATTATTGTGTTTGAAGGGTCCATTACCTCTAACTTTCTGTTACTTCCCTTACTTTACCTCTAGAAGGTATAGATTGATAGCACACATTGCTTCATATTCGTCGGTAAATGTTGGCTTTAACATCAAATAAAAGCTAAGTTTTCATAGGAAAAAAACCATGTATTTTCGAAAGTAGTAAAACATATCTAATTTTAGTCTGATAATATTCAAAGTCCGTCAACCAAACATGTGAATTTGAGGACAAACGTCTCTGGATCAGTATGAGTCTGTTTTGACAATTTCCGGTAATTTTACGGAGTTCTTCAGTTGATTATAACAATATTCATATGAAAATTAATATATGACTTGTCCTTGATCATATATATTGCATAGTTTAACACTCTTGTAGATAGTATCATGTACTAATCAAAGATGATTCAAAAGGAGAGAGCGCTTGCAGAGAATCAACCCAACATCAGCATATATTCAAAATAATTCTGACAAACTGCCGAATCCATGAGTGAATTACTAATGTCTGTAAGGAACCGCAAATAAATATTGATAATATAAATCGCATATTAATGTAATAACGTATTAGTTATTTGGAAAAAAAATCACTTGCGTCATACTGCAAGTGACCGAAAGATATTTTAGGGGACATTTAGACGAACATCGATTATCATCTCGCAGCATAAGCATGCATTTTAATCTATAAGATGATTGATAATCACGAGAGCTAGATTAAGCTGAATATCATTTCACAAAAGCACCGGTTATCGAGAGCGGCCAACTTTTTTGACTTGCGATATCTTGAGACCGGACTCGGCGAGACTATTCTTTGATAGACTTTGATTGTTATATTCCGATACCTTCGTTTAAAAGTTCTGTTGCTTTTTGCAATATCTTAAAAATAGTTGAAAATCTTAACACGTGTGAAACGAAATTATTTGTAGGAATAATAATATCAGATGAACGTGAAATAAAGTAATCTTATCATATTTGATCCTATTTGCGGAAATTTATCTTTCATCTTTGCCGTCTCCTTAATCCAAGTCCTTAACGGCACTGCAATATTGCCGAAAAAAGGATCTTACAATGACACCATGGGTTTCAAGATGAGAAAAAAAAAAAAAAAAAAAAAAAAAAAAAATACCAGGTTTCCCATGTTTCGGTTTCTTGTAAATTCCTAATATCGCTATTCATTCGTTATTCAATCTGAAATGTAACTTAAACAAAGTTATTAAATACATGTAGGTAGGGGATCTTTAGTACATTGGTATGTACCATGTAGCATCATGCATGCAACCCATTCTCGATTCCCAAGAAGATACTATCACTGACGTGATATCCAAGCGTATCACTGACGTTATATCCAAATCCAAACGTCAGTGATAGTAACTCCTGGATTGTCGGGGATACATATAACCTGACACCGATGGATGAAACTCCTGGTCCAAAACAAATCACCTTTACGGAAATCTGGAGTAGCGACGTCTATGAGAGTTTGTAAATTAACTACGTTATAAATTTATTGGTTTGAACAA
The DNA here is from genome assembly GCF_041381155.1 of Argopecten irradians. Lineage (NCBI taxonomy): Eukaryota > Metazoa > Mollusca > Bivalvia > Pectinida > Pectinidae > Argopecten > Argopecten irradians. The sequence continues at coordinate 31,195,954 of NC_091145.1, read as the reverse complement.
TGTGAAACTAAAAAAAAATTCATTGAACTAAAAAAAATGAATTATACATTTAAGTGTCTTTTCGCATTTACTTGGTCAATGAAGATGTCGATATTTAGGTCTAACATTGTTTTATAAGAGTTTTCTCCCTTGATATTTTGATAAAAAAAAACCCAGATCTACAGCAAACAAAGCACATAGTAACTGTATATAAAGTTCGCCGAACGTCAAAATTATGATTTTATTCGAAACAAAAAAAAACTATATTTAACTAATAGTATACATTACAGATATTAACATAAGTAAATGGAAATAATACTAAATCAGCGATCATATTAAGTTTCTGTTAATCTGTCAGACATCTATATTCCTGTTCAGCACCACAAACACATAGAAATCTGAATCGAAGATAAATGTGTTCTCTGCACCATTCCTTTCAATCGAGGGAAAAATGTGCAGTCACATAATAGGTCTAGTAAGCACATAAGTTATAAAACACTGTTTTGATGCATTGAAATAATTACATATAACCGTATCTCTACACGATTTGATTGACACTTTGAGGTTTACATATATCATATACAAATACGTCATGTGTTGTACAGCGACGCATTTAACATTTACCGCGTAATCTTCCTCCGAAGCTTTGGTTGCTGTTTCCTCAACTCTTCGATTTCCTCAATCAGTTGGCGCTCACGCTCACGTAACTTTCGTGTCTCCTCATTTCCAACATTTTTGGCTGACCGAATCTGTCCCAAGTGACCTTTCACCTTATCGAGTTCTTTTTTAAGCCGATCAATCTCCGACTGAAGTGATGTCTGAATCTCCATTCGTCTGGTTTCTTCTTCCGTTGCTTTTTCTCGTTCTTTTTTCAGCTCGTCTGCTTTCCTTTTCAGCTTACTTTTGAGACTGTTTATCTCGACTTCCATTCGCTTTATGTCTTTCTCTTTGGTATCGACCACTTCTATAATATCTCGATTACACATTTCTTTCTCGAGTTTTGCCTGTAGGATCTTTTTCTCCAGTTTCATTTGTTTGAGGTCCCGTTCGCGGCCATTGAGCTCGTCCTGCAGTTCCTTGACCTTGTTGGACTTAGAATCCATTGCCCTGTCAGCGGCTTGCTCCGCCATCCGCTCGAATTCGGGCTTCAGCTGGTCAATGGCAAGCTTGACCATTTGCTTTGTGAAACTGCCCACGATTCTGTAAATAAATATAAACAAGATAAGAAACGGCCCAACAGGGGAGAAGTAAATCTGTAAGTGAAAATCCCAATCTGATAGCGTTAATACTAAACATGAACTCACTAAGGACGATGGATATGACATTAAATATCTTAATGAGTGAAATCTCAGTGGCTGCAGGAAATATAATTATTCAGGAAATCTAAGCCCTCAACTTGTTTTATACATGGTGGACCAATGTCTTCCGAATGGGTAAGTCTCATTTACTTCAATTTTCGTCTTTAGCGACATTTTCAAAGTTACATATGTATACTGAATAACATGACTTATTTTTGTGTCGACACTTTAAATGATTTCTTGGACACTGTAACGTGGAACAGGGACTATAAACACAACGAAATATGTTTTACACATCGTGAGGATAACTCACCAATAGGAGGCGAGCAACGAAAATTTCCTTTGTAAAATTTTCCATATTTTGGGTTTTTTACCTAGTATTCTTACCCTAGACTTTTCCTGAAATCCTGGAAATCCCTGTTTTCCTCTTCCGATAAAACCTCCAAGGCATTGGAAACATCACCTGTAGTGTAATCACATCATACTTCAATCAACCTTATACAATGTCAGCAATTTGTTCTATGATAGCTATGTCATTTAATGCTCTGCATTCTACAGCAATCGCGTTGTATACGACAGATGACATAGATAAAGAATTCAGAGCTTTTAACAGTACAATTTCCGTACTAATTAATGCTTAACGATTTAGGGCAATATAAAACAAGATAATAAACGCAATGAAATACTGAGACGGCGAACAGTAAAAAACATAAGAAACCTAGCTTAGGAATAGTGCACGCTCTCTGGTTTATCTTAGAATCTCAGTTTCTGAAGTTCTACAAACACGAATGTTAGTTTCTGAAATAGTCTAATAAGTTCAAAAAAAAAACGAAGCTCAGTTTCTGAAATAGTCTAATAAATTTTACAAAAACGAATCTCAGTTTCTGAAATAGTCTAATAAGTGCTACAAATATGAAGATCATGATCAGTTTCTGAAATAGCCTAATAAATTTTACAAAAACGAATATAATTTTCTGAAATAGTCTAATAAGTGCTACAAAAACGAATCTCAGTTTCTGAAATAGACTAAGAAGTTCTACAAACACGAATGTTAGTTTCTGAAATAGTCTAATAAGTGCTACAAAAACGAAGATCATGATCAGTTTCTGAAATAGCCTAATAAATTTTACAAAAACGAATCTCATTTTCTGAAATAGTCTAATAAGTGCTACAAAAACGAATATCAATTTCTGGAATAGTCTAATCAGTTCTCAGTTTCTGAAATAGTCTAATAAGTTCTACAAAAAAAAACGAATCCCAGTTTCTAAAACATTATAATACGTTCTACAAAAACGAATATCTGTTTTTAAAATAGTTTAATAAATTCTATAAAAACGAATCTCAGTTTTTGAAATAGTCTTATATGTTCTACAAAAACGAATCCCAGTTTCTGAAATAGTTTAATAACTCCACAAAATACATGACTTGAAAATAATGACATTTTACTCATGACACAAGATTGTTTCCTTCACATTTCTTAAATCAAATATTATCTTTTACAATAGAATATGTGACCTTAAAAGTATTTATATTACACAAATGTTTAAGATATGCTATGCAGTATGACAGACTTACGAGATGTGTCTGTGGATCTAGTATCGTCACTGTGATGAGCCGCCGCCATATTGGATTGTGTTTCCTGAAAAAAAAATCAGAAATTGACATTTATCTCTCCTGTTAAATATTTTGAAGGTATCTATTTGCTAGATGTAGAAATGATGCCGAAGTGTACATTTCACTCAATGTCATTTTACACAACTTAGTTTTCAAACATTATGTATCTATTTCAGTAAACAATAATGTACGAGCATTTAGCTATGGTTTCAATAAAATAAATGTACTAACCTCTAACGTTATATCAGAGTACTGTATGGATTCAAAAGATTTTACGGTTTTATAAAAAAGAAATTTAAAAAAAATGTTTTAAATACATATTTGTGTATCATGGATAAAGTTTAAAATACATGTACGTCGTTTAAGCTCAATAGTCTGTATTCAAGTGTAACATCTTTTAAGTTCAATAATCCTAATTCAAAAGATGAAAGAAAGACGACAAAAATTATCTCAAAAAACGTTCGTTTGACTTGTCTTCTGTGTGTAAGGTACTCTTAGATAGTCATAATACTGTACGAAACATCCATTTTCGATAATTTATCCACATCAATTGCATTTGATTTGTAAAGATAGTTGGTAAAACAGCCAGCTTTAGTTTGTCCATTTAATGTCAAGTGTGAGGTCGCACGAATCTGTCATGGTTTGATGTAAGTACAACATCCCCTGGTGGTAAATGGAAATACCGTGTTTGATTTCAAGATTGCATATTAATAGTAGAAATTTGTCATATTCCAACACGTAGTGACAATCCTGTGAATGTTAATGAATGTACATGTATTTTGTTTTCGTTACGGATTCATAAGATAATATGACGTATTTTGCAAAATCATAGGTATCGCTCAAAATTATTTTTCTTTTACAGACTTCCTCACCGTTGTGAAAGAATAAAAAAACTAAATTTCGTATTCCTGTAATCTGTATCTGAAGATTTTTGGAATTATCATAACTTTAAAATCTATAAGCAAGACGAGCATTTAGAAGTGTTGGTTTGTGAAGTGCATGATGTAGATTCGACTTATTTGAACTCATTCACCAACACTTAATTAATATATGTTAGATATTAACATATTTGGAATAGATAAAGAAATTATCGTGATATCTGAAAAAAAACCAAGTATTACGAGATTACTAAATGTATTTTAGAAGATTCAAACACATGGATAAAAATAACATCAAACTGCCGGAATATATTTTTTTACATTTCCATTTCATCATTATAATTCAATTGCTTTCGCGTCATCATAAGACGTATATCGCATCCCTGCATAAATATATTGATTCTATTGTATAATTGACTAGTTATTTTTCGGAGTTATATAAAACATCATGTATCAGGGTTTTTTTTCTATATTATATATCATCGCATTGTATCAGTGAACATTATTGCACGAAAAAGATCTAATGTATAAAATGCCGAAGAAAACAGAATTCAGAATACATTATTAGAAATAATAAGATATTTTACCTGTTTAAGATATTTCACTTCACTAGGAATGTAAAACAATCACATTTTCCCCTTCGAGGTATAACCATCCCAGGCAGTACTGTATAGTGTTTATCTCGGGGTCGCCTATGTCTACCTACCTTCCCTGTTTACGCCAGTCCTGTCGCCAAATCCTTTGTTCTCTTGCAGATTGGCTTTTTCCATACCTTGTAGACATTTTGATAACACGGGTAATTTATCTCAAGCAGCATATCTTGGACTATTCAAAGAAAATCGAATTATATTGATTGGTACCTTGTGTCTCAATACGATCGTTGGAGTATCAGACGATAACCCCGACCAATTCCTATGTAACTCCAAAGGGAAAAGTTATTTACACGTCATGGGAATATAGGTTTGTACAAAAACAAATACTAAGGTAAATATGTAAAAAAAAGTATTTATTAATGACATATAAAATAGTTAACGACATTTTATTTTGTGTTATTATAGTATATGGTAGTAAACTTCATAGTGGCCTTAGTGTTTGTTGACTGTAAAGATTTATCATCGAAAACAAGAAACAACCTAGCAAATCAAAGTTGAGCTGAACCTCTGAAATTGTCGTCTTTTGACGAATCGCCAGCTGTCAATCAAACCGCACGTGACTTTGTATTTTGTATTGTGTGTGCTACGATGTTTGCTCCGACATTGAATAGAAACACGTGCGTTTGTGAGCACGAGGCGTGGCTATGTTACACCTGGCGATCGGTCAGTTTGGAGGCAAAATAGGGTACTCGTTTTAACAAATTAAAATGATCAAATAGTCATCCTCGATACTCAAGGGGTTACTATCACTGAAATCATATCCACCCATGGACAATCTCAAGACTGAAGGCAGTTTAACCACTGGCCTGCAGAGACTTCCTTTGACGATTAAAGAGAGCGACACCCAACTTCAAAGCCACACATTCAACCACAGTGTATCGTTATACAATTCATCTGACATACATCAAAGGATCAAATTATTTGTCTTCTGTTGCCTCCAGTTTTACTATGAATAGTCCAGGGTGGATGTAACGTCAGTGATAGTACCCCCTGGAGTATCGAGGATGTCACGTAATATGCTGAGATACAGAAAAAAGTCTACTTCGCTTCAACATCTCTTATCGTTCAGTTAGAGAAGGCGTGAAGGGAGAATAGTCATTGTAACTAATTGAGCTACCTTCTATAAATTTTATCCTTATTATCATTGAAGTTCCTTGATGGATCTGCTGAGCTTAATTCACAATATTTTAACTCGCATCATGACAGATATACTAGAACACCCAATGTATTTCACACACCAATGAAGATCAAAATATGACAACCAATGCTTAAGTAACAATATAAGGGATCATTGACATAAATACAGTGATTACGTCATTACTGTATCCATCGCAATCATGCTTCTCGATTGTCAACTGATGGGTGGTATCTGGTTTACATCTGTTATCAACTTAATTTTTCATCCGCTAAAATAACAATCAATAAATATCGTCATTAAATGACGGTCTCCTTGTGTGCAATGTGTTGCGTGTGTTATTATATGTTTTGGGATGCTCCGGTACCGTATATTCCTGTGGTATTTCAATGTACATGTATAAGTGGAATCTATATAGTACTATATCCCGATATATCCTTCCGAAGACACATCACAACACAATCTATTCGACTACTTTATACTGAAACGGCAAACCAGTCGTGTGAATACTCCCGTAATTCCGAGTGCTAAGCAGAAACAGACGCACTGCCTTTCTCAGAGGAGCGAACGCTGAACCAGGACAGCAGTACAAGTGAGGCAATGTCAAAGGACACGTGAGGAAGAAATAAAATAAGTAAGAAAAAACAGAGAAAGGATGATATTCTCAATTTAACCTACTTCTATAATCATCCTAAGGGGACAACAGATACTATGATAACGTCCTACTGCGTTTCTCACCTTATGTCCCAAAAGTGCATTTGTTCTGCAGTGAAGGACCAACAAGTTCTATTGTTCTATCTAACATGTCTCTCTAACACAAAGGAAAGACATCGTCACTCCCGCTGTCAAAAATACTATTTTACTGCTTCTTTAGTAGGAGTTTTGACTCTTTGAGAATCATATTTTGGTTTTATTTGCCACTTTCAATGTACCCCTCTTTGTCGTAGACACCCACTTGATTTGAAACTGGAAGGAATAGTCGGTTCGGACGATTTGGGGAAAACAAAACAACGGATTCATATTGCTAATCATTTATTACCTGTTGTAAATAATACTTAAATGGTCCATAACAGTAACTTTTACATCCATCTCTACAGCACGCCTCGCCTAGGGGGCAAGGATTGTCAAGGTCACACTGTGAAAAACACTTTCCGGCTCCCGGCGGATGTGACGTACGGTCCACGTGATCTCCACATTTGGGTATAATGTCTATACAACTGGCACAGTAGTCATAGGTACAACATTTCTGGTACGGCTGACAGTGGTAATCATGTGCACAGTCGGATATACACCTTACTTCCCAATTACGCTGGGCCAACAGTGGGTGTGGACATAGGCCCGCACGAGACCGCATGGACGCTTAAAATGAAAAGAGAATCATTTACATAAAATCTTGATAATTGTTATAGAATACCATAAATACAAATGGGAACACAAATTATTGTTTTTAATACGTTTTTCCGCAATGAAATATCGGGTTTTATGGTGAAAATAAATAAAAATGGAAACAAGGAATATCCTCTATTCTAATTTAATTTTCCTAAACTTGACACAAACATGACATGTTTTCACTAGTGCTTCAGTATAAATAAGTTGCTTTTATGGCATTCATTGAATAACCAAAAATAGATAAATAATACTGAGGATTAATAAGAAAAAAGAAAAAAAAACATTTGAAAATTATGAAAACATAAATTTAATGTATGTATTCCCTTCAAAAGTTCTTAGACAATCATGGTGCTGTAAAATAAATGGTAGTCTAAGAAAGCAAATTATTAAGCAAACAATATTTAAGCATTCTCATTTGTTGTTTACCTATAGAACTGAATAATCATATCCTTATTTCCAAATCTTCCTTTCTCAGACTCACTGCCAATTCCCATACAGCCTACCCCCTCCTTCGTTCCTACTCTCCTCAATCACACTTCCACATATTTCCCCTCTCTTTATCTTGATATTTCTAACACTCTTTTGTTCTTTCTATCTACTTATTATCATTAAAAACTATTTTTGTCAAATAAAACAAGCTACTAGTATTCCCTGTCGCATCCTGACCACTAGAAGCTAAGAATCTCCAATTTCGGAGTTCAAAAAGCTAATGAAAATAAACAATGAACTTACCATTCTGTACCATGGCAACCAACATTGATAATCCTATAATAGTAGGATAAATGCTCTTCATTGTCTTCATTTTGGACGGAATCTGTAAGTACATGGGGTAGAGAAAAGGTACCGCTCCAGTTAAACTGTCAGTAAATATGTACATGACCCAACACAATTGAAAGCAACTAAGGAAGGATAGTAATGCATATGGATTTGTATGCTTGAAAAATTTAGTTTTTGTTTTTATCCGCCAATGAAAACCAAACTGGTGAAAAAATTGATAGGAAGTTAGAATAATTGAATTATCAAACATTATTGTTATTTTAATTGAGCGCAGAATTTTTTTGTCAGACATTCATCCAGTTACCCTTAAGAAGTTAGACAAAAAATACAATAACTGTAATTTTCTTAACAGACAAATAATTATGCCTTTGCATATATTGAAATCGGTGGTAATAATTTGAGATATAGACATTATCTATCAAACCATGTCTAAATTAAGGTGTCTCTTAAGGTGAAAATCTCATGATATTTCGAAAACGGAAATGCATATTAATAAGGATGTGTTGATGCGCGTGTCTTTGACATGGACACTTTACCACAAAGTGACGTGGATTCACCAAACCGCCATCAATCTTAAAGTGTTTTAAAACAGACACTACATTTCCTCTTACATACAAATTAGGCAAATCTTACTTCAATGTAAACCAATGTATCTAATAATATAGCGTTCAAAATTGCACTGAAAATTGTTCTTATGTTATGGTCTATCTCTCTCTAGAAAGTATATTCATAGTTTTATTAACAAAGTTTTAATACAAATACATTGTATACTAGTTAAGTTTGTTTGTTGTCACGATTGGCTAAATTAATCAAACTCCATCAATCTTGTTTTGTTTATCCGGAACTCTAATTCCTCTTACGTAAGTGTGATGTTAGACTCCACAGGTTAAAGGTGATTCTATTGTTATTTTTTTCACGAAAGTTTTGAATAAAAAAACAGTTCAACACACAAACTTCTTTAAATGCAATAAGTAGTTCCTATAATGGTAGATTCATTCACATAAACTGAAATAAGCATGTCCGGAAAATATCCAAATCTAACATATACACTTTTAAAATTGTGAAACGGATATTGATTTTTGATCCTAGATGAAATGTGATTTGCCAATGTATATTGAAAACAAAATATAGATTTGAAAGGACACTATGTATAAATATGAATTAGGTGTTTCAATTAAGTGTATTCAATTAAGTCAACATGAATATGTAAATATAATTTATATATTTTACATCCATGCACGTGTCAATGAAATCATTGTCTCCTCTTTGACTTCAACAGCTATGACTCGGCATGTTATATGTATTGCTTCTCTGTTCGGATAACGATCACTACCATAAATTATTTAGTTGTGAAACGTGTGTCCACCGCGTTCCAAACTTCAAAATCTTTACATGACGAGTTGTACGTCAAACATCCCATGTTTTATCTGTCTATGAAGTTTAGGCCGCATTTTCTCGATTAAAGCATTTATATGAGTTCAATGTGTGAAACTTAATCTAAGGAATTGAATACCAAACTTTTAACATTTGCTGTCAGTAATAACCTGATTCAATCGTCTATGACCCAATCTTCAGAAACGTATAATAAATATACCACCAAAGGTCATGTTTTATTTTTTTAAAAGACGAGAGTCGGTGAGATTGTTATGAGAAGGTCATCAAGGCCTTTTAACGTTTAAGACAACTGTGTTGGTTAAGTTGACGGGAGACCTCTTGACTTTTGTCAACTCTCAACCTTACGAGCACTCGACCGGATTGTCTGAGTTCAGTTAATAGTATGATTTAAGGACCTTTATTATGTATCTGTGTGATTGAACGTCTTGTTCAGATGTCAAGTTGTCACCAGCTTTCATGTTTAAGTTGATACTTTTGCTGGTGTATGCACACGACGGAATATTAATTTATAATTTTCAACATTAAGATAATTGAAATGCAAGAAGCAGTTTTGCGCTACATAATGTATAAGATGTATTAGATCAGTTCAAAAATAGCTTTTAATTTATCATATGATCTTATTACACGGGCGTAAAAGCAGATTCTATTTTTGGTTCCTGATAATCAGGTCCATTATTTATAGTCTTGGAGATTAATCTTGCAACTGCACACAATGCACTGCTAAAAGTCTACCTACCTACTTCCAAATCTATTGATCGATAAGCTACACATGCTTCTACCTTACCTAAATGCACACGTGAAACGCAATATTTTATAGTAGCCAATTTCAAATTTTCGTTATAAACGTATTTCCTTGCTATTCAGGCTACATACATTCTCATAATTTATTAAAGTTTTAATATGATTTTCTTTACATTTCAAAGTGTATGAATTATTGGCCATATCAATATAAACATGATTATTCTATTTGAGTTGCGCTAAGATAGGAATACGACGAAATACCAAAATTCATTAAGTTCCTTGCTTACAATTCGATAGCAAGTAATAAATACAATATCAAATCATATTACATTGTAGTAAATATTTTGTCATACATTGTATATTACATTATATTATGTTATGTTATATTATATTATATTATATTATATAATTAATATTAAAACAATTTAAGCGAATTTTCTAACCATGGGAATAATCTATCAGTCTATACCACATCATATCAACTTTGCAATTATCGTAACTGTACCTATACCAAGTATGGTGAGAAGAGAATCAATTTACCTGTGTGCTAGGACAGGTGTTCCACGCCTCGACTACACGATCTACTTCATCCTGGTTATATATAGTCGATATACAGTGAAATGTATATGTTAATGAGGGCTTAATCAATTACAGCCGTTTATAGTAGGTAAAACCGCTACACAGATATAGACTATGACTGGTCATCTTGTCAAACCGCCATTGTCTCTAGGTAGGATATTTACATTGTTATCTGAGTAACTAAAAGATGAAACTAAAAACTTGTCAACCATTCATATTTGAAATAACACCAGAGAGTCATCTGAATTTATTTCGGAAATATTTTGTATTAAGATTATTTGTATTATTGACAGTGATTGTAACCGACAACTAAATCGTATGTAAGTGGATCTAACGGAAATATGCTTTCTAATCAGCTGGTGTTTTATTTACATTGTAAACATATGTGACAATGTACATGTATTCCATCAATATAAATGAAGTTTGGAAGCAGACGAGATGTAAGCGTGTGTGATGGCGGCCATATTTTTCTCCTACATCCGTATACAGAGAGTGCACCATACTTCAATGATTTTAGGAAATCGTGTGTCGTCTGCGAAGTATTACGTCATCGATAAAGCTCTCTCACGATAGTGATTCTTTTGTTTTAAATTCATTCATTTCCTTCCTTTTCATTAATTATATCACTTTGCATTAATTATCCCTTCCCTATATCTCGACGTCAAGATTTCTTGTGCGTCTCGAATGAAATTAATCATGTCGATAGATCTATCGATAATAATAACAGTCCTATACATATACTGAAAATAAAGGCCTTATACATTGTACCATGACATCATTTCGATTCAATTCTTAATGCTCTTATTCGAATGAAAGCATACACAATAAAACGAAAAGTCTATCAAACTGTTTCTTTGGATTTTGCACCTGTTAATGTCAAGAGAATACGCTGATTATTTCTTTACTCGACCAACTCTGAATTCATTGAAATCTACTTTAATCCGTATTTGCGAAAATTGCTACACGCGTTAGCGCATTATGCATTTAAAGATATCAAAAAATCAATATGGTCAAAAATTATTATCATCTTTATAATAACATTTCGTATGAACAAGATGTAATGTGCTATTAATAACTAAATAATAATTAATTAATTTATTTAAATAAAAAAAAATTAATAATAAAACCAAGAATCCCTTCAAAAGCATTTATTTATCATAATTGACCGATGGCATAATGAAACGGAAGACAAATACTAAGAATGTTCACTTCATGCGTGTATCTTGCTTTTTGTATTGTATTTGACTGGCTAAACATGCCAATTGAATGTTTCGAGCAACAAAGTCCCTTATAGTTCTAGTAACATTATTGTATTAGATTATACACTAATCATATCAGTTAAATCACTTGCAATGTTTTTTGAATCAATTAATTAAGCAATGGGAATCTAAAATATAATTATAAAGCATAGTTTAATTGAAAATCAAAAAAAAAAAACTATTGACCACAATGGAACGAAATAAATAAATATTATAAATCAACATCAAATGTTGAAAATTATTTCCATCTTAATTAATTTCGTTATAAAACAATACTATTGATTTAAAACATGTCAAGTTATTTAGCAATCACTACACCTGTACATCAATCCAAACTCGTACTGATGTTTTTCTTGATAAATTCTTGAATGATGAATTTTGCCATCTTTGATATTCTGGCAAAATTGCAAAAAAAAAAAAAATGTTTTCAAGATATGTTATTCATACAATTAGTCATTGCAGTTATATAAATGTATATCACAAAGGTACATTGTATATTAGTTTGTCCTCTGTAGAATCAAAATTAATCAATTCTATACATTGAGGGATATTTCAAAAATGACAATTTAAATTTCTAAATCATCTCTGTGTGATATTTGCATGGTTAATGAATTTTTCATCAAAAAAGCGGCCTTCAATGTCAAAAATTGATATACGATGAACATGAATTATATATCAATGCATTTATATTCCACTCTAGCTCTTCAAGTTTCAAGTTGTATTCAAATATTGGGTCATCGGCCCATCAGCACAGCTCATACAATACAAAATACAATAGAATCTATAGAAAGTAAACATCTCATAAATATCTTATGAAATAATACATATTTCATATTTAAACATGTTTGACATCTAAATTTTATTGGTTTCGAATATATAGTTACCAAAGCATATAATTCTTTTGTAATAATAGTTTTTATTTCCTCAAAACTGAAAATTACATAAACATTAACATTCAACAGCTATTTAGCTTTATCATCAGAGGAATATTTCCAACAATATTTCCTAATATGTCTTACTCATAATGTACCCTTAATTAACAAATGAAAATAATGAAATTCATCTTCAATATAGATATTGTTACATTGATATAAGTCATCAGTCGAGTTTATAGGTATACTACTATATCATCTACCAGACTAAATAAAAACGGGAAAAAAAACAGTTTCCGAACGTAACATTTGGTAATCTTTTTGACATATTAAATAAAACAAAAAATACATTGCATAAAATAATTGTTTCTCGAGTATATGTCATAAAAGTAATGAAGCTCGATTTTTTTTTTAATTGGTTTAAAATTTTGTTTTAATTTTCTCTTACTTGACATTGAATGGGAGTGTAATTTACTGGATATTTTAGTTTCAAATATTAATTAGTGTACTCTTATATGGCGTTTTACTAGAAAAATGTTAAGAAAATGGAAATAATTCAGGGGCACGTTTTCTCTTCTCATGACTATGTATCGTATTTTAAAACTTTCTGGAACTGATATTATCCTTACTGGACTGATGAATGAATTGTGAAATTTGTTCTTCAATAGAACTTAAAGCTCTTCTTGATTCCTGAGTATGAAAATTACGGCACATAAAATATCTTAAGGAAAAAGTAGACTAATGTCTGACGAAAAAAAACCGTAATTATATGATTTTTGATAAAAAAATTGCTGATATGGCTAGTTAAATATTTTTCATACAACCAAAACTACTAAACGAAGATATTTGAAGCAGTTGTGTAATGATTGGCTAAACCTAGGCTTTAAAATGCATTTTCGACTGTCTGAGTTTTTCGAGAGCCCATTATGTATGGTCCACGTCATCAAAACATATTTTTATCACATAACTGCCCCGTCAATAATAAAAAAAAATCATATTTGAAGTTATGATTAAGTACATATTGGGATCAGGAAAAACTTTTGGTAGAAATCATAGATGAGCATGCTTCATTTCAGGAAAAGACAATAAAGAGAAAGAAAAAAATGTCCATTTTATCTATTCTTTTTCTGAAAGGTTATTTACATGTACAAGAAAAGAATGTTTTGTAACTCTGTTTTGAAAAAATATAGAAAAGCAGATAATTGGGAAAGAAACAGAGAATTTTTGTTACTAAGATAACGAAAGTCACTGTTGGGAACGTGTTTGAAGATGTGATTAGGAAGTAAAATCAGAAGAGTCTCGGTCAACTATTAAGCCTTTTTGATCATGTTAAGGCTAGTCTGGTCATGGCAATTTTATTTAAAAAGAAGATTCCTAGTCAGAAATCTGTGATATATTTAATGATTTTATGTAAATGTGCCCTTTGATATTAATGGTGATAGTAATTTAATGAACAACTTATTAACGACAATATCAGAAGTCACATCAGAAGTGATACTTCTTTTGAATTCCAGTCCGTTTAGCATGCATTGGTTTGGCTCGGTTTATTATATTTACGTCCTTTTAACAGCCGGGGTCATGTAAAGACGGACTCTCATGTATGCCATGTATTGTGTGTATGAAGTGCGTGGTGCGTGTTTTCATAGTGTTTTAGGAGACTGCGGTATATTTTCGATATGAGCGCATAGGAGGACCACTTTTTGGGAATAGGATTAAAGTTGTATTTTACTACGCTGAATAAAATGAGTCATAGTAAGAATTGGTCTTATGATGCGTTCTATGTAAAAAATGGATTTTAATGTTGGAAAACCCAAAGGTCACAAATCGCACGATAATGCAACTCTGTGGTAATTTAATAAATCCTCTACCGTAATTAACAAACTTCTTTTTCCGAAATAAGATCAATTATGTATCAGATGTGAAGTATGTGTGTTCAGAAACTTGATATTTTGACATTTATTTTCGGATTTTGAAAACGGCCACCTTTAGGTCGAAACGGGCCGATATGCGCCATTATATCTCTTTCGGTCAATATGTTTAGGAAAACAAATTGTTGAAAGAAATACATTGATATTGACGATAACTGCCATTATGCCTAAAAACTATGAAACTAATTAGGGTCAAGTTTGATTCACTGTTAAATTTTGAATTTCAAATTTCGGAAATTTGTAAAAAGGCCTGGAAGTGTCTGTTTTGAAAAGGCTCTTACTTGACATTGAATGGGAGTGTAATTTACTGGATATTTTAGTTTCAAATTTTAATTAGTGTCCTCTTATATGGCGTTTTACTAGAAAAATGTTTAGAAAATGGAAATAATTCAGGGGCACGTTTTCTTTTCTCATGACTATGTATCGTATTATAAAACTTTCTGGAACTGATCTTAAAATTGCATGTATATATGTGGAAAGACTGAAAGCTATGGCATGTGTAGGTTTTTTTTAAAATTGCAAACAATTAGATGTCACTAGAGTATATGTAGGCCTATACAGAACCTTATCATTCAAAACAATCCACTTAAGATTAACGCAGGTCGTAATTTACTTTGCAGCTGTAACCATAGAAACAATCTACATGTACTACTTCAGCTTATATAGTCAGCCATGAGGAAGCTGCTTATCTCTACTCTCTAAGTCTCTGATACAGTGAACTGTGCTCGTTGCAACTTTGCTTTAAAGGCCCACTAAGTGCAAACATCTCCGAAACGGTTTACATTTTTTTAAAATTATAATGTAAAACGAAATTAATGATTTTATAGAGTCGCAAAAATCATTAGCGTAATGTTAAAAATACTACAGTACACTTATCATCACCTTTTCATATCGCGGGTCGTCTTATGTTTCCTGTCGTCGTCCTACCACTGCGCTAGACGTCAAACCAGCGCAATGAATCTTCACTTTCAGTTTCAGCTTAGATTACGCATAGAATCTGGCGTTTATCGTTAAATATTTTGTTAAATGTTATCAATGTTTTTAGAAACTTTTTATTTTTGAGTAGGAAATGTAGTAAGCCTTTAATTTCTGTGATAGCTCTACATAATATAATTTCCTTTTCATAGTTATTATTACTTTCTCTAAAACATGTCGGGTTTTTGTTATCATTTTGTGTAATAATATTTTTTTTGATTTTTCCCGGGAAATTTTAAGTGAAGCAGAGTTATTTCCCTTTAAACGGCTAACGTTCGGAACGTTTCGTGACTTTGCTTCGATAGGCAGGTTATTACAAATTTGTTGTTGTCATCCGAGTGGAATATTGACAGAAATGGCGGAAGTACTCCTGCTGGCAGGGATAGGAATATTGCTGTTTTGTTTGCTGTTAACACTTTTTGTTTTGATTGTTTACTCTGGCATATTTGAAAATGTGACTGTTGGAACCGGAAAGCCTCCAATAGGAGAGGTTACCATTGCATACAAATTTGCACGAGGGCCCTACAAAGAAGCAGGTCAGCTGTGCAGTGACATCAGTTTGCTCGCCCCTTCGAATGGCCATCGAGTTGTCTGTATTTACTACGACAACCCCAAAGTGGTAAACAAATATTACGATCTGATCTTTCCAGTCTTATGATGCAATTATTAGTCAAAACGGGAATATACATTCAAAACCGAATGGCAGATTTCTGAAAGTAAACGTTCCATTGCAAATACATTACAAGACATTTAAATGAGATAAACAAAAACCACATGATACAATGGCGAATTGTTTACCTACAGATTCTGCGTATATCACTGAACAATAGGCCACGTGCCAGTAATATATTCTCGTCGACTCATTTAATTTAAATAGATAAAACAATAGTCTATATGTACATTGTTCTTGTCTTAAGTTTGTTTCCATGGAATATACAGTATTCAATATAGGCCAAGATCTTTTAAAAATGTATGTACATAGCATATATATAATCACTGTGCTAATTCACTACAATGGCATAGTATGTGTATTGGCTCTTTATACAAGTGTCAAGAATAACTAGGTCAGATCACCCTGAAATTTACCCTTGATCTGGACAATGAAATGTATATATATAAACATTTTGGTAGAGCCAGGTTCAAATTTAAGTACTGTTTATATCACCTTATATCATAAGGTATTTGAACCAATAAGCACCCACAGCACTTAAAATAAAAATTGAGGCAAATAAGGGGTGCTTACCTGTAATAGAAACAGATTTGGACTAGTCTTTCATAAGATTATTCTTCAAAGTAAGCCATAAATCAATTTGCAAAAGATATCGGTAAGGAAACCAACACAATTTTAATATTTTCAGTCTGCTTTTAAATCAAAGTAAGTGAAATTGAAGTCTAAAAAAGGGGAGGGGTGCTTATACGGATGTATTGGGTCAAATACAGTATTTATTAGCCCACCATCATCAGATGGTGGGCTATTCAAATCGCCCTGCGTCCGTGGTCCGCCGTCCGTCGTCCGTCGTCCGTTCATAAACAATGCTTGTTATCACTATTTCTTAAAAACTGCTGCAGGGATTTTGTTCAAACTTCACATGGAGGGTTCCCTTGGTCCATATTTGTGCCATACAGATTTTGAGGCTGATCGGAAAAACAAGATGGCCGCCAGGCAGCCATCTTTGATTTGGGCAGTTGAAGTTTGTTATCGATATTTCTTGAGAACTACTGAAGGGATTTTGTTCAAACTTCACATGGAGGTTACCCTTGGTCCCTAGTTGTGCCATACAGATTTTGAGGCTGATCGGAAAAACAAGATGGCCGCCAGGCGGCCATCTTTGATTTTGGCAGATGAAGTTTGTTATCGATATTTCTTGAGAACTACTGAAGGGATTTTGTTCAAACTTCACACGGAGGTTACCCTTGGTCACAGTAGTTGTGCCATACAGATTTTGAGGCTGATCGGAAAAAGAAGATGGCCGCCAGGCAGCCATCTTTGATTTTGGCAGTTGAAGTTTGTTATCGGTATTTCTTGAAAATTACTGAAGAGATTTTGTTCAATCTTCACATGGAGGTTACCCTTGGTACCTAGTTGTGCCATACAGATTTTGAGGCTGATCGGAAAAACAAGATGGCCGCCAGGCAGCCATCTTTGATTTTGGTAGTTGAAGTTTGTTATCAATATTTCTTGAGAACTACTGAAGGGATTTTGTTCAAACTTCACATGGAGGGTACCCTTGGTTCTTAGTTGTGCCATACAGATTTTGAGTCTGATAGGAAAAACAAGATGGCCGCCAGGCGGCCATCTTGGATTTTGATAGTTAAGGTTTGATATCCCCATTTCTCAAAAAGCGCTGAAGGGATTTTCTCAAATTTAATATGTAGGTTCCTCTAGAGCCCTTGTTGTGCATATTGCATTTTTGGACCAATGGGTGAACAAGATGGCTGCCAGGCCGCCATCTTGGATTTCGATAGTTAAAGTTTGTTATGGCTATTTCTCAGAAAGTACTGAAGGGATCTGTCTCAAATTTCATATGTAGGTTCCTCTAGGGACCTAGTTGTGCATATTTCATTTTGGGACCGATCGGTCAACAAAATTGCTGCCAGGCAGCCATCTTGGATTTTTATATTCAAAGTTTGTTATCGCTATTTCTCAGAAAGTATTGAATGGATCTTTCTCCAATTTCACATGTAGGTTCCCCTAGGGCCCTATTTGTGCATATTGTGATTTGGGACAGATTGATCAACAAGATGGCCGCCAAGGAGTCATCTTGGATTTTGATAGTTGAAGTTTGTTACCGCTATTTCTCAAAAGGTACTGAAGCAATCTGTCTCAAATTTTATATGTAGTATGTTTGAAAAAGTTTAAAAAGTAGAGAAAAGATCCATCTTTCCTTTGTCAGATATAGATCATTCTTTGGTGGGCGCCAAGATCCCTCTGGGATCCCTTGTTATTAAAATGCATATCAAATTTAGTTAGAACCAAACTGAATATAATATGGATAATTATAGGCAAATCTAAGACCCTCCAAATGCTATATATAGTATACATAGAATATTTGCTCTACCATTGGAGCTACCGGTACGTATATACCTGGTTGTTGATCCAGAACTGTTAGTCTGTTACGCAATCATTGTAGTTTTATTCATCCCTGGACTATATATATATATTATTTCTATGTATATAGCATATAGCTAAAGTCTCTGTGCGACAACTTGTGTATTAAAGTCCTTTGATTTATTTATACAGTACACGCATGAATAAATTTGACCAATTAATGGTACATATATGGGTTTTGAGGTTGGAGGTGCAATATATATATAGCTAGCTCACCCTTTATAGTCTTGAAGACTTTCTAATCAGGCTGTATATGTAGTTGATCAGAGTGTTTTTCTACAGATCTTGAAATGCCTTCAATATTGCTATGACAAATATATATATAAACCAATAATATACGATCTCAATATTGAGAAACTTCTGATGTTAGACACGACGTAATGATCAAAAGTGTCTCGTCGTGCTATACCTCTAACATTGATGGAGTAATATATAAACTGCACATGTAAGTAAATAGTCCAGGGGTGTATGGATATATACCATACAGTCATTGAGAACAATTAACCCCTGGAATATTGAGGTTGTATACGGTGGCTGATTTATGCCATTTCGTCTTTTCGTCTTTTCGCCCCGAAAAGACGAAAATTAAATATCTTAATTCTCGTCTTTTCGCCCCGAAAAGACGAAAATTAACAAATTTAAATTTCGTCTTTTCGCCCCGAAAAGACGAAAGTGAAGCACGCTAATTAGCGCATTTAATTTTCGTCTTTTCGCCTTAAAAAATCTCGTCTTTTCGTCTTTTCGCCCCAAAAAGACGAAAATTACAAACCTTAATTTTCGTCTTTTCGTCTTTTCGCCCCGAAGAAAAGACGAAAATTAACAAACCTTAATTTTCGTCTTTTCGTCTTTTCGCCCCGAAAAAAATACAAATTACAGATATACTTTGTCATCTATCATATACGACGGAGATTATAATGTAATTTCTAATGTACAATTATGATGAAGACCATGTCATGTATGTAGTCAAAATGTCTTTTCAAATAATACACAGTACATTGTACCTACTGATTGACTGTTATAATTAACTGTATTTGAGCAATTTCTTGGTACAAGTCCTTCCTTTAAACTCAAAGTCTTCACGAGTTATCTTTCATAAATTATTTTGTTAACAAGTTTATCCGTGGTTCAAACGCTTTCAAATAATACCCGCCGACAACTTTTTTTTCCAAGTTGTGTAGGGGAGGCAACTCCTGTAAGTGCTATGTTTAGCATCTTAAGTTCATTATGGTCCTTACATATACACGGCAATGTTTTGATAAGCGTAATTGCTAAAGAGGGCGATTAGAACACAAAAAAATAAGATATTAATGAATTTTAAAAAAATGTATCAATCACGCTAAAGGATTTGCGGAATGATGAATCTGTTAGTGGCACGTGGCATATGCCACGTGTGAGAAATCTACGTAACTGCTGTAAACAAACATGTTGACTTCTGTTTTAAAACTTCTAATCTTAGTTATTGATGAAGATACTTGTAATACTATCAATTTAATAAATCGATTGTTATCATAAACTACTTTGATGCTTCTATATTGAACAATTAAGTCAATATTAAGATAAAAAGATTTCAAAATGACTTCCACACCAGACCGGAAGGCGAAAAGACGAAAAGACGAAAATTAAGGTTTGTTAATTTTCGTCTTTTCGGGGCGAAAAGACGAAAAGACGAAATTTAAGGTTTGTTAATTTTCGTCTTTTCGGGGCGAAAAGACGAAAACACGAAAATTAAGGTTTGTTAATTTTCGTCTTTTCGGGGCGAAAAGACGAAAAGACGAAAATTAAGGTTTGTTAATTTTCGTCTTTTCGGGGCGAAAAGACGAAAAGACGAGAATTTTGAAGGCGAAAAGACGAGAATCAAAGTCGCTAATTAGCGTGTATCACTTTCGTCTTTTCGTGTTTGACTTTTCGTCTTTTCGTCTTTTCGCGGCGAAAAGACGAAATTTAAAGTTGTTAAATTTCGTCTTTTCGGGGCGAAAAGACGAAAATTAAGGTTTCTTAATTCTCGTCTTTTCGGGGCGAAAAGACGAAAAGACGAAATGGCACAAATCAGCCACCGTAGTTGTATGTGCTATCCGTTATATATATAATGTATCTATGATCACTTAAACTCACAAGTTGGATAAGATATTTCATTTGATTGAAAACTGTCAAAATGACAAATTCTATCAAATGTATTAGTACATGTACTTAATAAAAATGTTTATCTTGTTTGACATTCCAGGTCCCTTCTCACAAATTGCGTTATGCTGTTGGAGGTGTTTTATCTGAGGACGGATCACCTGAGGATGAAGAATTCAAAAAGAAGTTATTAGATGAAGGGTATAAGGTGACCAAACTGCCGAGTGTTTCCTTCGCCGTCAGCACTTTCTTTCCTTACAAAAGTACCTTGTCTATATTCATGGCCATATTTAAAGTGTACCCAGCTCTGGACTCGTACATAGAGGTAAGAATAATTCATTTGCTATTTCAGTTTTCACAAGTATTGAGTACATGATAGGACACGTATCGTGATACTTGTCTCTCGATATGATACATATAACAATAATAAGTATTAAATGATTGATCAGTCAAAAAGTGAAAAATTTCTATGGTTTAATTTGCTCTTTCCCTTGGAACTTCTACAAATCGCATGTTAGTCTTGTTCCCGACTTTGTATGATATGTCTTTAAAGCAGTGGCGACAGGTTGTCAACTCTTTCACTGTCAATTTTACCCTTTCTTTTTCAATAATAGCAGTATCTAAAATGCTTATATAAATATGTGACTTGAAAGTTGCTGGAGGTTCTTTTAGTTCTATTCTGTCTGCATATTACAGAGTAAGCTTCCATGCGGATAGGTATTGATTGTTACGTCAATATTTTGTAAGCGCAAATTACATCATTTTCTCCGAAAAGTATGATGTTACGCTCACAAACACATGACATCACAATCGATACCTACCCGCAAGGGCAGATAACTCTGTAATATGCAAACATAGAATACTTGCTTTAATTATAAAATAAATATTGGACCATAAGCTAGAGGATACCAAATTGAAGATCTCATCATGTATGTTGAAAATATTATCTTCTCATGATCAGTATGAATTGTTAATGAAAATCTACTCTGTAAATTTACTTTTATAGCTAGGGAACCTCAGTTTTTCCTACAAACTACATGTACTTTATGCCAACTTTTTTTCAGGAGCATCGTCTTTGTGCCCATCCGATGCTGGAAATTTACGACACAGACAAAATACACTTCATGGCTCCTCTGGCCAAACAGAGTGAGTTCTATGTGGAGGAGGCCGAGGAGGATAGTGGACTAAATCTGGACGATACTGAGGACGCCGAATCTGAGGCACCTTCCTTCGATGAAAGCATGTTAGACAGCAGTGTCTCCCGCAGTGAGGCCTCTGCCACAACTTTCATGGGTGAGGTCTCAGACAACGAGGAAACAACTGCAGAAGGAAGTCCAAGGCCATCAAAGTCTCCAGCGAAATCGCAGTCAAGGGACATATCACAAAGAACACAAAATCAAGACTTAATAGACTCTGGGTTTAGTTCAGAACAAGTGACAACTCCAGAAATCAGCCCTGAGAAGAGCAAAGATGTCGGTGAAAATTCCGGGGACGTTTCTGACGGGAACGAGTCCAGTTCATCATTTGAAGAAATACAAATGGACCCTGAAATGTCTTCTGGAAAAATACCAACTGAATAAATATTGCATTAAATATGAAGATATAATTAATGATAATGTTAATTATAATTAGTGGGATCACCTTATTTACACGGATTAATGCTTCACAGATCAAAAGAGAATCATGCAGTCATATGTTGTCACACCTAGATAGCTGCTGGTTACATTAGTATAAACAGTCTTCAAGTTATACAGAGTTGTCTGCTCTTACAAGAAGGTATTAAACGTAAAAAATATAATTTTGTGTAAGAAAATTTCAAATTCCTCACAAATTGGTGAACTAATGATTATACTGCAGACTAATGGATGTAGTATACGTATTCAATATGCTTTCTCACAAGAAATTAGAACAGATGACTTTGATGAATTAGACTCAGTGAGGTAAAGTTGGTTTTCTATATTCCAGTGTTTGTAGCAATGCTTGTAGCTAGGTAGCTTGTATAGTGATC